>NC_043000.1:100249823-100372323 GCF_006345805.1 Octopus sinensis | reverse complement strand
ATAACTTTTTGTGTGCTTCGAAACCCGCCGTTCAAAAAAGGAATTATTTCACGTTCTCTCGAAAGTTTATAAATTTTTTATGATTTCAACAATATGTGTGTGTGTTTATGTATAAATATGTATGTGTGTGTAGTGTAATACAAAAGTTCTTTAGCATTAATATAAACCGAAGTCAGTTGAGATCAGTTAAGCTTAATATAAGTCTTTTATTTCTCTCTCTCTCTCTTTCTCTCTCTCTCTTAAAGTCTCCCTCTCACTTTCTGCCTCCTTTCTCTCTCTCTTTTTCTCCCGCTCTCTCTCTCTCTCTCTACCTTCCCCCTCTCTCTCTCTCTCTGCCTCCCTCCTCACTCTGCCTCCCTTCTCTCTCTTTCTCTCTATCCGTCCCTCACACCACATACATTCCCATGCAGCCTATGCCCACATCTCCACTGCATTCATTAACCCCACCCTTGTCTCAGAGATTCCAAAATACGTGGCCGACCGCCCTGCTGATTGCACCACCAGCTACCCGAACCACTTCTGGGAGTTGAACTAGGAACAGAAGAAAAGGATTACTGTTATATTGTACCATTTTGAGGATGATGAATATTCCCTCTGCTTTTACTAATAGCATTTTTCTGTAGCGAATTTTGTCAACACGGTTTCAACTCAAATACGTATAAAAAGTACATATTTCTAACGATTTAACTATAAGTTTTGTTTATGTAAGTCAAATTATATAACTAATAATTAGTTTATGAAATACACGTAAATATCAAGTGTCACTGCCTAAAACTGTAAGGACATCTGGTAACTTGACTGACGAAAGAAGGCCACCAATGACCCGTCCTTTTTTCCCTGTTCCTCTAATTGTTGTTTTTCGTGTCCGCCTTTGTATCGTCTATCTGTCCGATGAGAGAGAAAGATACTTGCAACGAAATAGTAAAAATAATATTTAAAAATGCAACAGCGTCGACGATGACGACGAAGAAGATCCTAGGATCCTTATGAATTCCATTTCCCAACCTGCATCCCGCGTCTGACACTGACAAAATATGTTGTTGTTGTTGTTGTTGCTGCTGTTTTGCTTAAGTTTATGTCATTACTGTTATTGTTGTTACCACTGTCGACCACCTTAGCAACGTTAGTATTATTATTAATATTTACAGTATTGGTAGAGTTAATGTTCATGTTATGCATTCGTTCATAGTGTTACCGTTGTCAGTTTCAATATATCTCAAAGAAAAATCATTTTGTTTTTAAAATTCTTCACCTTCCTTTTTCTTTTCTTTTTCTTTCTTTCTTTTTTTTTCTTGTTACATCGTTTATCAGATAAAAATTCCTTTCTATTTATGCGAGCTTGTGTATTATTTATATTCTACAAAATTTCCACAGCAAATTTAGGAACCACCTTCACTCCTACATCTTCCACTGAAGATATCATATTTTAAACAAAACCATTTTTCGTTTTTTTTTTGTTTTTTTTTTTGTTTGTCTGTTTTTTTTTTTTAGTCTTTCCGTCGAAAATTTTTTACATTAAAATCAATAAAGGAAAAAAAATCTGCCCTAAGCGTGAGAGAAAACACGAAATTAAACACAAGCTCCCGTCTAAAACAATTTGCACAAAAAAAAAAAAAACTGAAAACACCCACTTGGATCAACAAAAAGAAACTAATCGAGAAATAGTAAAAAACATCTTTCCCGTTGAAGATATGAGACGTTTTGCCACAGCCAGCTTGGTGCCGGCCGCCAATTTGGCGTTGGTGAATTGACGCTTACCTATTTGGCAAAAGACGTTTTAACGCTTCTCACATTTTAATGCTTCTTTCTCTCCCTGTCCTTTCCTCTGTCTCTCTTTCTCCTTCTCTCTCTAACTGACCCTCTTTCTCCCTCTCTCTCTCTCAATCACTCACTCAGTCTCTATGTCTCTATTTCAGACTCTCTCTCTCGCTCTCTCACTCACTCTCTCTCTCTCTCTCTCTCTCTCTCTCTCTCTCTCTCTCTTAATGTGTGTGAAGAAATATGTATGTAGTAAAGGAAAGTGTTTATGTTACGTCAACCATGTTCAATTAATAAATGTTAATGTATCTCTCTCTCTCTCTCTCTCCCTATCTTACCCTCCCTCTCCCACTTTATCTCTCCTTCTCTCTATCTGTCTCTCCTCTTCAACTCTACTTGCATTCTTATGTTCCTGTGCGCGCTGCGTATGTGTGTGTGCGTGTGTGTGTGTGTGTGTGTGTCCAGTGCCAAAAAGTACTGCCATCAAAAGTGATTGATTGTCTAAATAAATCGTGCCAAATCATCGGCGTCGCAACAGCTGCGTCCAATCGTCCCCTTCAATGCCACTGGTAATCAAAACATATAACAATTTATATAATGCGTGGGCGCAAGACTGGAAATTTGTGGAGATAGAACAGTCGATTATATCGACCCTGATATTCTTATTAGGTCGACTCCGATAGAATCACAGGCAAAGTAACCTCACTAGGATTGAACTCAGAACGTAAAGGGATATAAACTAAGTACAAGAAAGTATTTTGTTGGACGCTTCCGATTTTGTTAACAATCAGTAATACCAAATTAAATAGTTTTCATCTACCTTACTAATAGATTCAGTAGAACCACCACCACCCCCGCACACACACAAGTCACCTGATGATTACCACGGCTCAGGGATTCTAGGATAGTTGTTCTTTTCTACTCTGCTGTTCATTCTGCCATCCACCCAAACACCCTAGTCACTTAAACTAAGCATTCTCAGACAACCGATCAGGATTACTCTTATATTGTCATTTTTTAAAGTTATTGAATAGTGTTCCACCTTTTGATTAAAGGTGGCCTAATGGTTCACATGTTGCCCACACGGACGCTAGATCGTCGGTTCGATTCCCAGGCAGGGCAGCATGTTGTGTTCTTCTGCAAAACACTTCATTTCATGTTGCTCTAGTGCTGTGTGGGGACTGGCATATCAAAGAATAAACCCAACATTTTCTCTGCGTGTCGTAAAAAAAAAACGACTAAAACACGCTGAGGTAGGATTTGCACTCCCACCCCGTAAAGCCCTCGCCAGCAACGACTACCCAAAGAGACCCATAGGATGGAGAGTTGTTGACTGAGAGGTACAAAGGCGTCACTCACCAAGAGTAGGGATTCGCAAACAAATTGGTGGATGCAGCAACATGGTGTTACAGCGCATATCCTCATACTAATGCTACACCTTTTGATTATAGTATTTTTGAAAAAATATATAAGATAATGTAATGTGTGTAAATATATTTGTGTGTATGTGTGTACCAGACAGAGAGAGAGGGGGAGAGAGAGAGAGAGAGAATATACTTATAATAAAATAATGCTAAAATATAGAGTAACAAAATACAAAATGCAAAAATTTTATATATCATTTAAATGCTGTGATTGTGTGTGTGTGAGAGAGAGAGAGAGAGAAAGAGACAGACAGAGAGACAGAGCGTGTGTGGGCAGAGTTGGTGGTGGGGGTGAGTGTGTGTGAGAGAGAGACAGAGACAGAGAGCGTGTGTGTTTGTGCGTGTGTTTGTGTATGTGTTTGTGTGTGAGTGTGTGTGAGAGAGAGAGAAACTAAGAGACAGACAGAGAGAGAGAGAGAGACTGAGAGACAGACAGACAGAGATAGATAGAGAGAGCGTGTGTGTGTGTGTGTGTATGTGACAGAGAGAGACAAAGAGACAAGCAGAGACACAGAAAGAGCTATGTGTATGCGTGTTTGTGTGTGTGTCCGTGTGTGAGAGACTTAGAGACAGACAGAGATAGAGATAGAGAGAGCGTGTGTGTGTGTGTGTGTGTGTGCGCGCGCGTGTGTGTAAGTATTTGTGTGTGTAAGTATGTGTGTGTGTGTCTAAGTGTGTTTGTGTGCGTGTGTATGTCACTGTTTGCATTAACTCTTTCTAGTTTTTACGAAAAGTATATCTGTATGTGAGATGAGAGAATGAGAGTGTATGTGTATATGCATATGCGTATGAGTGTATGTGTGAGTATGTGTGTGTAAGTGTGTGTAGGCGCGCGTGTGTATGCATGTCCTGTTTCTAATTTTAATGAAAACAGCATAAGTGTGAATGAGAGAGAGTATCCGTATGTACTTTGTGTGTGTGTGTGTGTGTGTGTGTGTTCGTTGCCCTCTAAGCATTTGTAGAAATTTGTTCCTTCATCCTGTTGATTAAGATCTTTGTCACTTGATGTTCTCAACGCTCTCCTGTTATCGCACTTTTCGATGTCAGATCAAAAGATTCTTGTCACGCCAATCCATTGCCAAAATTACTTTGTAACAACTCCGCTCATCTCCGTAGTTCCTTAATGTCCACTGCACCTTCCAGTCCACACACACACACACGACCTTCTTTCTGTTCTTGCCTCTAACACTATACACAATAGTAACCAACGACGTTCTCCACCTATGCAGACACCGTCCATACGTAGCCTATCTAATCACCACTTCTGTGAACAAAGTGATTGAATATATATTTATATATACATATATATCCATCCATCAAAAACCACAGATAAACGAAGTAGAAAGACGCACGCAGTATTCAAAGCTGCAGGGAGAAGATGCAACAGAATTGCATGTGACAAAAATGATGACACAACGATGATGATGATGATGATGATGACGACGACGATGACCACCATGACGACGGCGACAACCACGGATCACGACTATGACTGTGACGATAATGATAAGGAGGCGAGCTGGCAGAAACGTTAGTATGTCGGGCGAAATAGTTATCTGTATAGTTATCAAAAGACGTTTTAACGCTTCTCACATTTTAATGCTTCTTTCTCTCCCTCTTATTCTGTCTCTCTGTCCTTTCCTCTGTCTCTCTTTCTCCTTCTCTCTCTAACTCTCCCTCTTTCTCTCAATCACTCACTCAGTCCCTATGTCTCTGTTTCTGACTCTCTCTCTCTCTCTCTCTCTCGCTCTCTCACTCACTCTCTCTTAATGTGTGTGAAGAAATATGTATGTAGTAAAGGAAAGTGCTTATGTTACGTCAATCATGTTCAATTAATAACCGGAGGCGGTTGAGTTTTATTTATTTATTTATTTCAGTTTTATTAACAAAAAGATTTCGACCTATTTGATTTCCTACCCCCATGACCTACAGTAAATGAAAGACTTGGCTTCAAGCAATTTCAACAGCTTATATTCTTTCACAAAAAGCCATTTGTCTTTTTCAAAATGTCTTCAGATATAGGCACAGGCGTTGCTGTGTGGTAATAAACTTGCTTTACAACCACATGGTTCCAGGTTCAGATCCAATTCGTGTAAATGTTATCTACTATAGCTTCGGTCCATTCAAAGCCTTGTCAGTGGATTTGGTAGATGGAAACTGAGAGATACCCACTGTGTGGGGGGGGGGTGATGTGTGTGTATGTGTGTGTATCTAAATGTGTGTGTTTTTGTGTCTGTGTTGTCTCCCACTACCTCTTGACAACAGGTGTTGGTGTGTTGATGTCCGCGGAACTTAGCGGTGCGTTAAAGACGTAAGTACCAAGCTTAAAAAAAAGTACTGCAGGTGATTCATTCGACTAGAATTTCTGCAAGGCGGTGCCCCAGCATGGCCAGCGTAGTAATAGTTGAAACAATTAAAAGATGAAAGATACAAAAGATAGATATAAGATCAAAAGGCACATGCCTCAGCAGTAGTGACAATAACCTCAAAAACATAAACAAATACATCCGCGAATAATTTTCAAATATGGAAATGTACGATTCATAACATTACTTATTTCTTTATTGGCCATAAGGGGCTAAACATAGAGGAGACAAACAAGGACAGACAAAGGGATTAAGTCGATTACATCGACCCCAGTGGGTAACTGATACTTAATTTATCGACCTCGAAAGGATGAAAGGCAAAGTCGAAATCGGCGGAAGTTGAACTCAGAACGTAGCAGCAGACGAAATACCTGTTTCTTTACTACCCACAAGGGGCTAAACACAGAGAGGACAAACAAGGACAGACAAACGGATTAAGTCGATTACATCGATCCCAGTACGTAACTGGTACTTAATTTATCGACCCCGAAAGGATGAAAGGCAAAGTCGACCTCGGCGGAATTTGAACTCAGAACGTAAAGACAGACGAAATACCGCTAAGCATTTCGGTCGGCGTGCTAACGTTTCTGCCAGCTCGCCGCCATTCATTACATTACTAACAACCTAATCACTAAACAGCGTGCATTAATTTTTGATGAGGAAAAACTCTATCAGTTGCACTGCCAACAACAACAGATGATATAAACATCAGAGATGCTTTGCTCCACGCAGAAACTGCAGGAGCTACTTAAAGGTTTTGCAAGTTCTAAATCCATTGCAATATTGGAAACCCTTCCGTATCGTCAGCAGGTATCTCAAGTTCACAAGCGTTTCGCCCTTTGACCTGTACGCTTCTCCTGAGTGGGGCAGCGAGAACTGAGCTAATCTTCACCTACGGTAGGGTTCCGCATGTCAACCACAGCCATCTTAAGTTTCAAATGTTTTGCCTATTTCCTGAAGGATGAACGCAAAATATAAAACGGTTCCCCTACCATTGTTTTCACCTTGGAATCTTTGTCGCCTTCCTCTAGAGGAATTTGATGCCTTTTGGTGAGGAAGGAGAGCCTTCATCCTTTGATGATCAGTCCACTTGACAATTTCTGCAAGAACTTTGTCATGTCTTTATTAGTATCGGCCTTCTCTCAGTACCTTAGGGCATCCGGTCAAAATGTGATTCAGGTTGCGAAGAGACTTGCACTGCTATGCTTGCAAGATGGGTCCTTTCTTTATCCCATATTTTAGGTTTGTTTGGGGTTGGCAAGATGTCAGTGTGCTGACAGCACGAAGGAGAAAGGACAAACTTCCTTCGTCACTGCTCCAGAGTTCCTTCAAGGAGAGTGGGTGCTCAAGTGCCTTGCCCCACACTGTTCATTGACCCTGGACAACAAGCCCTACTGCCTTCACTCAGCGATTCTCCTCAGTTGAATCGTGGATCTTTTGCACTATGAGCTCTCACTTGCTCTCGGTATTGGTGTTTTTCCACCTCTTGGTGCTGTAGTTGCCAAGTCCTTGCCGTTCTTGACAGACTGCTCAAACAATCCCCTGGTGCTTCCGGTATATCTTTGCTTCCTTTACAGCTTCCTGGGGTTTTCTTTTTCTGTCACACTTTATGGTCTTGTTGGTATGTCTAACTTGCTCATCCTCAGACAGAAGCAATGAGGTTCTTGCTCTTGCCTTCGTGACTTTGGATTCCTCGGCCACCGATGAAACTGCAAGGCGGAGCTTAGAGGTCTTGCTGTACAGAGAGAGTGAGCTGAAATATGGGAGAACACCCAGCCACTTTCACTCGAATTTCCAGTAACTATCTATCTTCAGCAAATATCCTGGGGAAAGAGCGACTTGGTTTGAGTTACTCTTTTACTCTTTTACTTGTTTCAGTCATTTGACTGCGGCCGTGCTGGAGCACCACCTTTTAGTCAAGCAAATTGACCCCATGACTTATTTTTAGTAAGCCTAGTACTTATTCTATCGACTTCTTTTGCCGAACCGCTAAGCTACGGGGATGTAAACACACCAACATCGGTTGTCAAGCGATGTTGGGGGACAAACACAGACACACAAACACAGACACACACACACACACACACACACACACACACACACATATATATATATATATATATATATATATATATATATATATATATATATACATATACATATATACGACGGGTTTCTTTCAGTTTCCGTCTACCAAATCCACTCACAATGCCTTGGTCGGCCCGAGGCTATAGTAGAAGACACTTGCCCAAAATGCCACGCAGTGGGACTAAATCCGGAACCATGTGGTTGGTAAGCAAACTACTAACCACACAGCCACTCCTAAAAAAATAAGGATTTGATGAGGTGCCTCACAAATCACAATTCCTTCTTAACATCCCACTGTTTTCCAAACGACGAGAAAAGGTCCTGTATGCTCTAGAAAGAAATACACAATACAGGAACATAAGGACCACGGCCAGAGATAATGGCACGAGCGCCGACAGTTTGGCATCACTTTTGCATGTTGAGAGTGCGGATGTGATCTTCAGTAGTATGTATTCGGGTAGCTCTACTATTAATTCTGCCATTAAGGAAAATCATTGGGCCGGCGGATTTCCAAGATATACCCCACTCCAGATCATCAGAGATCCTTCTCCATGTTTAACAGTTGGAAGAAGATAATCTAGGTCAAATGCTTCTTTTGGCTGTCTCCACGCTTATACTCAGCCGGTGGTCGGAAATAAGGTAAAGGATGACTTGTCCGAAAAAACAACATTTTCCAACTACTCTAGGGAGCAATTCTGTAGGTTTTTACTCCACTCTAAACGCTTTGAAACGTTTGTTTTTGAAAGTAGTGGTTTTCTGATTGCAGCCCTCACGTGAAATCCGGCTTTGTGCAGCTGCCGGCGAAGACTTTTTGTGGAAACTGGATTCTCAAGGTGGTCACTAAGCTCTGCAGTAATTTAGGGAACTATTCTTTTGTGATCCTTTCTAACAATTCGCGTTAGAATTCGACGGTCCTTATCTGAAAGTTTTGGTTTTCTTCCGGTGTTTTGTTTCGACGAGGAGATTTTTTCCCTCTTTCTCAAAGGCTGTCATTACTTTCGAGATAGTACTTCTTGATACACCAAATATTTCGGCTGTTTTCGTTACGCTAGCACCTGCCATACGAGCACCAACAATTTGACCTCTTTGAAAGTCCGATAGATCAGTAATTTTAATGAACTTTAATAACCTTTTTATGATGATATCTGGAAAGAAACAGCAAGATTAGCAAAACATATTAAGCAACACTAATAATAAATCAAAAAACAAAAATAAACAAGCTTTTGAGGGTTTTATAGATATTTCAAAATTATGATGCTATGATGGTAGATGTTTCCATTATTTTGTCCAACCTCTGTATGTGTATACATACATACATATATATATATATATATATATATATATATATTATATATATATATATATATATATATACATATATATATATATATAATATATATATATATATATATTATATATATAATATATATATAATATATATATATATATATATATATATTATATATATACACATACATATATATAAATTATCAAAGCGGCTAGACGCAATTTAAAAACGAAAGGCACGCGCGCGCTCACTCTCAGTCACTCATAGACATGTATGTATAAGAAGTGTCTGTATTCACGTTCGTGTGTGGTTTGTCCTTTCACGTACCGTAGTCCGAGATAACTTGAGGAGTTCAACAGATAAGTGGCGATAAAATTTGTAGCTGAGTGAAATATGTAGCGAGGCCGTATGATCGTCTGCCCCCGAAACCAATAGATAATGAAACAATGGGTAATGAGAGGAAGGGAGTGCCAAATGCTGTAGCATGCCAAACTTAATGACGCTTAGGTTACAATATTTACTGAAACGAAAATTTCAACAAAATATATTTATTCTTCGCCGTTGTGATATAATTTATCATTCGTTGTTTGGCAATGCACCAACATCATAATGCCTTTGTTGATTATTCTGCCAAATTTTTGGATCATCAAAGTAAGATTTAGTTTTCGCCTGGCCTCGTCTGGCCCGGACAATTTCCTCAGCTAAGCCTTATTGAAAATGTATAACAGATCATAGAGTCTTAATGCTGAAATCAATAACTTTTAAAAGCAAATAAATAGCCTTTTATTTTGTTTTTGGCAGTTCTGGAATAATTCTATTAATTATAATCCACATTAAAGAAATATTTGCTGGTCAATGTAATTAAATGGAGTAAAAATATGAATAAGATCAAAATATATGAGGTACATTCAAATTAAAGTTTAGCTGTGGAAAAACGAGTACGAAAATTATAAAAAAATGATGTTAACAATATGGTTTTATATAATTAATACAATACATTAAGTTTCAAAACTAAGCATTTGTTTTAAAGACAAGAACATTCCTTACAATAATGATAATAATAATAATAATAATAATAATAATAATAATAATAATAAATAATAATAATAATAATGCCTGATGCAGTACCAGGCAGTGGCTCTCATGGCTTCTGATCTTAACTGATTGGAAGTGTTATCATGTACATTGTTTTGTCTTGGTATAAAAGATGGGCTACAGCAAATATTCTGCTCAATACCACAGATTTGCTTGTCAGTTGTTTGACCTTAACCAGTTGAGCATGTCCCTTAGTGGCTGACGATATGTGCATCTCTGATCACGAGCAGAAGTAGTGGGGGAGCATCATGGCCATGTGTTGAGAGGGATTCTTTGGAGTTTGAATGGTTCACCTCTGGAAACATAGGTGTTTCGTTCAACATCCTAAAGCAACCCTTATTCAGGGACCGTTTGAGCAGGATGGGCTACTCAACCTGAAGAAAATTCTAACTGGGCCCCACCTGCAAGGTCATGTGCTGTTTATCTTGATATGAGATCACCATGTCGCGCACATATGGTTGTGATGCATGTGCCTGGTGTACCTTTATCAGACGGGTAGTCATGATGGGTATATTGGGCTTCGTATATTTTACCCCAGTGTCACTTTGATGGCATGAACTGCTCTCTCACTCAATAATAATAATAATAATAATAATAATAATAATAATAATAATATAATAATAATAATAATAATGATAATAATAAAAATAATAATATAATAATAATAATAATAATAGTAATAATAATAACAATAATAATAATAATAATTATAATTATAATATGCCCTGATGCAGTACCAGGCAGTGGCTCTCATGGCTTCTCGTCGTAACTGATTGGAAGTGTTATCATGTACATTGTTTTGTCTTGATATAAAAGATGGGCTACAGCAAATATTCTGCTCAATGCCACAGACTTCCTTGTCAGTTGTTTGACCTTAACCAGTTGACTATGTCTCTTGGTGGCTGACGATATGTGCATCTGAGCATGTCCCTTAGTGGCTGACGATATGTGCATCTCTGATCACGAGCAGAAGTAGTGGGAGAGCATCATAGCCATGTGTTGAGAGGAAATCTTAGAGGTTTGGATAGTTCCCCTTTGGAAACATGAATGTTTCGTTCAACAACCTTAAACAATCCTTACTCAGGGACCTTTTGAACAGGATGGGCTACTCGACCAGAAGAAAATTCTAACTGGGCCCCACACACAAGGTTATGTGCTGTTTATCTTGACATGTCACTATGTCGCGCACATATGATTGTGATGTATGTGCCGGGTGTACCCTTATCAGACAGGTAATCATGATGAGTATACTGGACTTTGCATATTTTACCCCAGTCTCATTTTGATGGCATGCACTGCTCTCTCACTCAATAATAATAATAATAATAATTATTATTATTATTATTATTATTATTATTATTATTAGTAGTAGTAGTAGTAGTAGTAGTAGTATAGTAGTAGTAGTAGTAGTAGTAGTAGTAGTAGTAGTAGTATCATTATTATTATTATTATTATTATTATTATTATTATTATAATCCTTTCTACTATAGGTACAAGGCCTGAAATTTGTGGAGGAGGTAAATCGATCACGTCGATCAGACCTCAGCGGAATTTGAATTCAAAACGTAAAGACGGACGAAATACCTATTTCTTTACTACCTACAAGGGGCTATACACAGAGGGGACGAACAAGGACAGACAAACGGATTAAGTCGATTATATCAACCCCAGTGCGTAACTGGTACTTATTTAACCGACCCCGAAAGGGTGAAGGGCAAAGTCGACCTCGGCGGAATTTGAACTCAGAACGTAGTGGCAGACGAAATACCTATTTCTTTACTACCCGCAAGGGGCTAAACACAGAGGAGACAAACAAGGACAGACAAACGGATTATAACGACCCAGTGCGCAACTGGTACTTAATTTATCGACCCCGAAAGGATGAAAAGCAAAGTCGACCTCGGCAGAATTTGAACTCAGAACGTAACGGCAGATGAAATACCTATTTCTTTATTACCCACAAGGGGCTAAACATAGAGGGGACAAACAAGGACAGACATAGGTATTAAGTCGATTACATCGACCCCAGTGCGAAACTGGTACTTAATTTATCGACCCCGAAAGGATGAAAGGCAAAGTCAACCTCGGCGGAATTTGAACTCACAACGTAACGACAGACGAAATACCGTTAAGCATTTCACCCGGCATGCTAAAGATTCTTCCAGCTCTCAAAATAATAATAATAATAATAATAATAATAATAATAATAATAATAATAATAATAATAGTAATAGTAATAATAATAATAATAATAATAATAATAATAATAATAATAATAATAATAATAATAATAATAATAATCTGCTCAATACCACAGATTTGCTTGTCAGTTGTTTGACCTTAACCAGTTTGTTTTGTCTTCGTATAAAAGATGGGCTACAGCAAATATTCTGCTCAATACCACAGATTTGCTTGTCAGTTGTTTGACCTTAACCAGTTGAGCATGTCCCTTAGTGGCTGATGATATGTGCATCTCTGATCACGAGCAGAAGTAGTGGGGGAGCATCATAGCCATGTGTTGAGAGGGATTCTTTGGGGTTTGAATAGTTCACCTCTTGAAACATGGGTGGTTCTTTCAACATCCTTAAACAACCCTTATTCAGGGACCGTTTGAGCGGGATGGGCTACTCAACCTGAAGAAAATTCTAACTGGGCCCCACCTGCAAGGTCATGTGCTGTTTATCTTGATATGAGATCACCATGTCGCGCACATATGGTTGTGATGCATGTGCCTGGTGTACCTTTATCAGACGGGTAGTCATGATGGGTATATTGGGCTTCGTATATTTTACCCCAGTGTCACTTTGATGGCATGAACTGCTCTCTCACTCAATAATAATAATAATAATAATGGCTTCTGATCTTAACTGATTGGAAGTGTTATCATGTACATTGTTTTGTCTTGGTATAAAAGATGGGCTACAGCAAATATTCTGCTCAATACCACAGATTTGCTTGTCAGTTGTTTGACCTTAACCAGTTGAGCATGTCCCTTAGTGGCTGACGATATGTGCATCTCTGATCACGAGCAGAATTAGTGGGGGAGCATCATAGCCATGTGTTGAGAGGGATTCTTTGGGGTTTGAATAGTTCACCTCTGGAAACATGGGTGGTTCTTTCAACATCCTTAAACAACCCTTATTCAGGGACCGTTTGAGCGGGATGGGCTACTCAACCTGAAGAAAATTCTAACTGGGCCCCACCTGCAAGGTCATGTGCTGTTTATCTTGATATGAGATCACCATGTCGCGCACATATGGTTGTGATGCATGTGCCTGGTGTACCTTTATCAGACGGGTAGTCATGATGGGTATATTGGGCTTCGTATATTTTACCCCAGTGTCACTTTGATGGCATGAACTGCTCTCTCACTCAATAATAATAATAATAATAATAATAATAATAATAATGGTTTCAAATTTTGCCACAAGGGCAACCGTTTTGGGGGAGAGAATTGTCGATTACATCGACCCCAGTGTTTCACTGGTCCTCAATTCATCGACCTCGAAAGGATGAAAGGCAAAGTCAACGTCGGCGGAATTTGAAATCAGAACATATGGACGGACGAAATGTCGCTAAGGATTTTGCCCGGGGAGCAAACGATTTTGTCAGCTGAACACCTTGATAATCTTATATATAATAAAAAACAATGTGTGTCTCGTCGGTCATACTGGTATAAAGAGTCTAAAACAAGAAAAGGAGGACAAGTGAGTATAGAGAGAGACGCTAAATGCAAGCGAACTGTAGTAAAGAATTTTGTCCTGAAGCCGCTATTCATGGACCACCTGAAGCTATTCACAAAAACTGAGTAAAAACTAGACAGCCTAGTCCAGTCTGTGAGAATTTTCTCCAATGATGTTAAGATCGAGTTTGGGCTCTCAAAAAAGAAATTGCTAAGGCATCATCGAAAATGATAATGCAAAGATCCTGTGGGATTTTATGATTCAGTGCGACCATGAGATAGAGAATAGGAAGCCAGACATAGTTTTAATTAAGAAGGAAAGCAAACTATGCTGGATCATAGATATAGCATGCCCAGCTGACAAGAAGGTATGCGATAAGGAAGAAAGAAAAGACGAGAGATATGACAGGTTAGCTTGGGAAGTTAAGCAGTTGTGGTTGATGAAAAAGGCAGCAGTAGTACCAATAATTGTCGGAGCTCTAGGAACAGTGAGCAAAAATCTCGAGAAGTACGTGGAACAAATAGGGGCTGCAATACGAGTGGAGCACTTGCAGAAAACAACACTGCTTCGAACCGCTAAGATACTCAGGGAGGTGCTCGAAAAATAAAGAGGTGTTACCTTAGTTCAATGGTATTGAACAGCTGACACCGTAGTACATTTCCAGCGTTAGAAGCTGTGCAAATGCAATAATAATAATAATAATAATAATAATAATATAATAATAATAATAATAATAATCCTTTCTACTATAGGCACAAGGCCCGAAATTTGGGGGAGGAGACTAGTCGATTGCATCGACTCCATTGCATTACTGGTACTTAATTTATCGAACCAGAAACAATGAAAGGCAAAGTCGATCTCAGCGGAATTTGGACTCAGAACGTAAATACATTGTAATTTTGTAAAATTGTTATCTCTGGAGTTCAAAACAGAAATTCGAAGAAATCTTTGAAAAAGAAATATATACATAAAACATAAAAGTCGTATGGCATGTTTATCTGAAATTTCGCAGGACAATATTAGATCATCAGATATTCTACACTTATCCCATGGCATCACCTTGGAGTAACTAATTTTCTGCAAAGAATAATTGAGGATATTTTCTTCAGTACGAGTCTGTGATGTGATAGACCGTGTGGTTTCAGAGTATTAAGAATTTTGCTGGTATAGTTTGGTTCCTTTTAGATTTAAAATATGGTCTGCAAGCTCATGCACAATTTCAAAAGCATGCAGTAGTTAATTCACCACATTTTTACTCTGGTCAACGAACAATAATCCCTCGATTATTGCGGGTGTTACGTTCCAAAAAAACCCGCGATAAGTGAAAATCCGCGAAGTAGAAACAGTAGTGTACAGTATATTTATTATTATTATTTATTTTATTATAAATGCAAAACAACAGCACACACTCGCCTCCCGAGTTTCGTTTTCCATACAATAAGTGCGATTCTTTGTTTACTCATCTACGGTACACTACGTATTTTCTTTTATTATATTTTAATCATTGTGTTATACAGAGCAGTACTGTACCCTATTTTTATTTATTAATTTATTAATTTTTAGGCGTGAAAATGCTTATTTTACCACACAAATAATTAAAGTCTAAAAAATATAAATACTTATCGGCCGCAGATACCCGCGATATACTGAGGAGATCGCGATATAAATTTACATATATTAGCCAGAAAAATCCGCGATGTACTGAGTGCGCGATAGGTGAACCGCGATATGGCGAGGCATTACTGTAAATATAAATGTGAGTGGGTGTGCTGTAAACACAGAGAGAGGGGGCGGGGGAAGAGAGAAAGAGAGATCTGGTGGTACAAATAGGAGAAATAGAACTCAATATGTAAATGTAAAGCATATATATTTTTTATTTAACTGTTGCGCTAAGTAACTTATGTCTAACAAATGCCACGTGTGGGAAGATGTAGCTATAATTACAGTTATGTACATATTCATCTAGGTTACCTGTCATAACTCGAATGTTCTGCCTTGATCTATATGATTTCGTATTTTATTTATAGGCTTCATATTTTTCGAGACCATGCCACCTTTCTCCAATTAATTGTGTTATTTGTTTTTTCCTCTTATTTACTATTTAGTGTAAATCCAGAACACCCTTATAAAACATGTTACGTGATTTTACAGAAGGAGCATAAATAAAAATATTGCATGGACTTCCCAGTCTTGTAATGTAGCATAAAGTTACCCATGACAGAAACAATGTCATAGGTAACTGTCATTCGTTGCCTTTTAAATACGGAATGTATTTCTGTGTCAGACGAAATCTAGGGTATTCTGGGGGTAAATGGAGGATCTTTTCCTGTTTGGCTGCCACTTTTCAATTTATTCAATTTTTGCTCCAGTTGATTTCATGCTTGTTGTATTGGTGTAGTTTTGTATAGTATTCATTGACATGAAATTCATTTTCACCATAAATAAATAAATAAAGTGTTAATAGCTTTTAAAGTTTGCAAATTTGGGGTAATTTTAGCCAATCGAAAGCTACAGACATATAGGTGCCTGTTTCCATCGTAACAAGCAAAGCTATTGCCAGGCTGTTTGACCCACGTTGTCATTTTTCGCTTATTTAAACACATGAGGTATGAGATGGTCATGAGACGTGCTAAAAATAATAGCTAAAAAGGCCTTAAATCACGCACCAAATTTCTTTCTTTTTTTCTTTCTTTCTTTTTTGTTTTTGCATATTTGTGTCAATTCTGTACAAGAATACAAATTCGCAAAGATTTTCCGAAGATTCAAAGAAAAAAAAACCCAATAAGTTATGAGGTATTATATGGCGTGCGTAACGCAGACTTCTGCTAATATTTCATTTGAACACGGCCGCATGGCTGAAACGAGTAAAAGATTAAAAGAGCTGACAACACGTGCAGTCACGCACAAAACGACAGTCTAAGTGAATCCTTTCCCATTATATAACCAATCAAAATAGCAATGTGAGGCAATATTGTATTTGTTCAGTACGAACACTTCTCGAAAACTCTAAAACGAATATGATCATGTCGATCAAACATACTCAAGCTTCTAATAATCTGTCTTTATTTTCCTTCTTATTCAATATGTCCCTCAGTTTTTAAAGATGGTAATGTGTCATTCACGAAGATTTGATAGTTATTTCTAGCAGGTCGTGTAACTGCTTGGAGACTTTCTTATTAAACTTAAATGCATGTGTATAACTCTATACATGCACACACACACATACACACACACACACACACACACACACACACACACACACACACACACACACACACACACACACACACACACACAAACACACACATGTATATAGATATACACACACTCATACACTTACACACATACAGATTTCTTTAGTTATCGTCTGCTCATTGAGTGTTAGCATGTATTGTATGTGTAAGTGTTTGTGTGAGTATGTGTATGTATGTACGCGTGTGTGTGTGTATGTATGCGTGTGTATACATATACAGTTTTCTTTAGTTATCGTCTGCTCATTGAGTGTTAGCATGTATTGTATGTGTGAGTCTGTGTATGTGTGTGTATGTATGCGTGTGTGTGTGTATGTAAGCGTGTGTGTACATAAACAGTTTTCTTTAGTTATCGTCTGCTCATTGAGTATTAGCATGTATTGTATGTGTGAGTCTGTGTATGTGTGTGTGTATGTATGCGTGTGTGTATGTATTCGTGTGTGTGTGTGTGAGAGAAAAAGAGAGAAAGAAAGAAAGACTGGGTGAGTGAGTGAGTGAGAGAAAAGAAGAGTGAGACAAAGAATAAAACAGAGTGAGAGAGAGAAAAGGAAGGGGAGAGATGCTGATGACAGAGGTAAATGAGAAGTTAAAATGCTTCTCTCTGAATGACAGCCGTGGTATAGTTGCCAACCCCTTCCATTTCACTCAGTTACAATTCTTTTTATCAGTGACTCTCCTTTTAAATTGTAAAATTAATACATATTTGCTTCTCTCGTCATTTATACGTAGAATTTGAAAAGTAGCAAGGGAAATAATTCAGATAATTGTTACAGAATTATTTCCCTTGCATTGATTATTACAATTTCAATTTTAGCCATGTTTTGTTGAGTACACACACGCATGAACGCACACACATATATGTATACACATCTGCATGTATGCACGCGCACAGACATATACAGGTACTTACATACGCACACATATATGCACCTAACAGTCTGCATACAGATTTTACACGCATATGTATGCGTTGATGCATATGAGTGCATGAGTGTGCGCTAGTGTGTATGCATGTGTGAGTGAGTGAATGAGTTAAGGCGGCGAGTATTTCGTCTGCCGTTACGTTCTGAGTTCAAATTCCGCCGAGGTCCACTTTGCCGTTCATCCTTTCGGGGTCGATAAATTAAGTACCAGTTACGCACTGGGGTCGATGTAATCGACTTAATCTGTTTGTCTGTCCTTGTTTGTCCCCTCTATGTTTAGCCCCTTGTGGGCAGTAAAGAAATATGAATGAGTGAGTGAATGAGTGAGTGAGTGAGTGAGTGAGTAAGTGTATGTGCGTGCGTGAAGAAGAAGAAGAAGAAGAAGAAGAAGAAGAAGAAGAAGAAGAAGAAGAAGAAGAAGAAGAAGAAAAGAAGAAGAACAAGAAGAAGAACAAGAAGAACAAGAAGAACAAGAAGAAGAAGAACAACAACAACAACAGCAACAAACAACAACTTGTACCACCATAACAGGTTTTACTGCTGGACATCTTTATTTGGAATGTGATTCCGCCGCGATACTCCTCTTGAAAGTGTCATATTTGAAGGAAAATACTGTCCAAAGACTTCTGTTCTCCTGAAATGTTGCAGATTCATGATTGATGGCAACTCGACAAAATTGAGGAATGTAATGTAATATGATATAACATAATAAAATATAATATATAATATAATATAATATAATATAATATAATATAATATAATATAATAATATAATAATCTATATATATAAAAGCTGAAGTTGTCTGTGTGTGGCACGTTTGGTAGTCTTCAACTAACACTATCTCCTCCGAGACCCTGCGGCATAAGTTGACCAAAATTGAGAGTATGACAAAAGAAGACTTGCTCTTCATTCCGTAGAAGATAAAATTCAAATCGGACCATGTTAAGACCAAAAATTATTTACATCAAAAAGGTGCTTTTTTTTTAATGATAATCCCTATTTTCTACGATTTTTTGACTGCTGTGTCGCCATTTTTCGGTGTATTTCAACCAGGAAAATGTTCACTTAAAGAAAATAACAAGCTACATAATGCAAAATTTTTACTTTTCAAAAGTTCCAATTCAAAAGGGTCGAAAAAAACCGGAGCAATGCCGGACGGCACTGCTAGTATAATATAATACATAATGGACTCTCCCGTCGAAGACGACGCCTGAGTGTTCAGCTTTTGCCGAACGACCTACACCAATGATTTGTTTATGGTGATCATTTGCTTGTGTTGTACATTAGCTCACTCTCTCCGTCAAATCGACTTTGCCTGAACAGGTGCACAGTGTACCACGCGTCAGGTATGAAGTTATCGTAAAGCAGCGTAAGATGAAGTGTTTGGCTTAAGAACACAACACATCATAGTATGATATGTATATTAATAAAAGCGATGTTCTGTCTGTCCGTCTGGGACCCCTGTATCCCAGTCTACGTTTGCTCTTCATATATATATATATATATATATATATATACCTTTTTTAGAATCAGGATGATCCCGGGATTGAAAATCTGCCCTTCATTTAGTTCTTGAACATCCAGCATTAGGATCTGATTTAAAAGCATTTGGGTTGCTATTTCAATCAGGTAAAGCGATCGTGAGAGGGTTCATGCCGTAGTATTACTGAGATAGGTGAACAAGAGTTACCTCCCTTAGCTTAAAGTTTTACTAAGGAATTTAGTGGTTTATTTATATTTTTCAATCAGACTGTAACCACGCTGGGCACCAACTTGAAGAATTTTAAGCGAACAAATCGAAACCAGTTCTTTTTTTTATGTCTGGTACTTTTTTATTGACTTCTTTACCGAACTGCTAAGTTACGTGAACGTAAACACACCAACACCAGTCATCAAAAGGTGTTGGGGGACAAACACAGACACAGATACAACAGACAGACAGACAGACAGACAGACAGACAGACAGATAGATAGATAGATAGATAGATAGATAGATAGATAGATAGATAGATAGATAGATAGATAGATAGATAGATAGATATCTTCTATAATAATAACTACTGAGTTTCTTAACACTTCAGATTCTCCTGGAATGCCTTCTCACAAACTGACATTAAAGAAAGGAGTTCCAATCATGCTTTTGAGAAATCTGGATCTTCTAAAGCTATGCAATGGAACAAGACTGATTGTCGAGCAAATGTATCCACATCCTTTGGAAGCAACAATACTCACTGGACAAGGAAAGGGTGAAAATGTTTTTATTCCCAGAATTCCACTGATTCCAGTAGACATGCCCTTTAAATTCAAGAGACTTCAATTTCTAGTGAGAGTTAGTTTTGCAATGCCAGTTAACAAGATTCAAAGATAATGACTGAAAATTGTTGGATTTCACCTCATGCAGCAGTGCTTTTCTCGGGGTTAACTCTATGTTGGTCGTTCCAGTGTTGGAAATAGCAACAATTTCTTCATACTCACACCAAATAGTAAAAACAAGAATACTGTTTACAGTGATCTCCAAATGTCACAGTGATACAAAATTCTCCAAATGTGATACTCTGTGATATAGATCTGAGATGGTAGGATACCAATAAATGCTTTATTATTATTTCCGTCTTTAGTTTTGAAACGCAGGCCCAATTAGCCTTCTGCAGGAGCCAGCTTAAAAGATACACAGTTGTTTATAGAATCTGTGTTAACCTACCGCCTAACCATCGTGCCTTGACCTGGTTTGTGGCTGACCAAGATGGTGACAAGGTGTGGTCATCGCACGCCAAACAGCTTTTTCCACAATTGGAGTCCCTCACGGACTTAGGCACATGGATCAGGCGGAGGCCTAAGATGGGGGTATGGCAGAGGGAGTGCAGACAAGCATTCACTCTATTCTCCCGGACGAGCAATACCGGCAGTGAGGTTACAACAGCGGAATTTTATAGAGGGTTGGTACAGTTTAAGTCTAACGACGTCCTGGGAAACACTTTGGGCTTTGACGACAAACAACTGACTAACCTGTTTGAGAGGACATTCGGGCTGAGGTATCTGGATAATTTCCAGAAATCCTTGGCTTGGTTGTGCTATCGTTCTGTCCTACCGGTTCGGGAGAGGTTTCCAGACATGGTTTTAACACCCAACCCGAACATGACCGAGGTGCAGGCGCGTCAGTGAAACTGTCACGCAACGCCTTCGTTCATTGTCAGTTGAGGGGGTTGCTGACCTATGTCGAACAAATGATGTCGGATGGGGAAGGAGTACGGCTTTCGACTGAGTCTATTGTTAAGATTGTACCGCCTCCCTCCATTAACAAGGAAAGGAGAGCAGCTTTCTTCTGCGTGGTAGCCATATTGAAAGAGACAGTCTGGAGAACACGTGCAAAAGGAATTGAGATAGACCACTTTATCTCCGGACAAGGTTGGAAAGTTGGTTTGACTTCCACCTTGTGAGGAAAATCTGTCTGGAAAGGAAGTACCTGCCTCACAGTGTGTATGAGAAAAGATGGAAAAATGTTGTAAGAAAGTTGAGCATGAATGGGGGCCGTGCTGGTGTAGCCTGTCATAACGGCGAAGAATGAAGAAAACATGTTACTGTCCAAAAATATGGGAAAAAAAACAAAGGTTCAAAACCCGTGGGTTGAATAAACTCGCCGACCAATCATGTACAATTGAAATATACTTTAACTTAGTTATATATTCAAATTAATTTTTTTAATTCATAACGACTTTCATTACAGTTTTCACCCACAAACATCATGACCCGCTCCCCTGTAATTCATCCATTGTTTGTCCCTGTCCCCTTATCTATGTAAGCCCATTATAGGCTAATAAAGAAATCACTCTTGCCTGTCGGTTCCTAGACATGCATCGAGTCACGCCACTCGCATACACACACACGCACGCGCGAATGTTCGCCTTATTTGCTTTGAGACATGTAGTTGCAAAATATATTCATGTTTCAAGTTTTTCCTTCAATTAACCTATGTTAACGCTTTACATCCAGTAATAAATATGTTATGACTGATTACAAACGTCTTACAAATTCTTATTTTCTTGTCGTTTGCGTACAAGATGGTGACCGATCTTTCTCGCATGCAATTGTAAATTTATAGGATGTTACTTACTGACAATCACTATAGGCTCTATGAAAATGAGTTCATTACTGGGGTCCAGAACTCTTGTGAGAAAAAAAAATTTCGCGTCCCGGGCGGTACAAACTAGTTGCGCCACTGTTCGAACCACTTGCTGAGTCCACCAAGAGTATCTTCTCCCACCCTCCGTGTTTGTACTGGCTGCAGAAACTTGGACTGTTGAAGGACATACTGTTTAATCTGAGATGCGGAAGTATCATGTTAGAATGCGCGGGAGACGTCACTGTAATGACGTAGGATACCGCGGAAGTTGAGGTAATGGGCACCATTCTAGGAATACGTGGCAAAGGTGTTAATTATGAGCAAAGATTAACAGGGACAAGTCGACATGGATGTAACACATAGAGAGGTTTGTCCATACTATCGGACAGCGTAGTGCACTAGACAGAAAGACTGGTTAAGTTACTGGGAATCTGGTTTGGTCCAGTCCTTCAGGTAGATAAGAACTGGGTTGAGATGGTAAACAGTGAGGTCAGTCACACCCAGAGATGGGCTGTCTGACATGAAAACTTAGACAGATGTGACGAAAGTATACATTACTTCCGTTATAATTTACCGCTTGACCGTTGTACTTGTCTCAGTTTTCTTTTGATCAGACTGGAATGTCGTTTTTCCACACCTTATCGAAGGGGCGTGTTCAACTGATCAAACGATCCATCTACTCCTTACACTTTCTGCGTGGAAGGCTCGATATACTATGGTTGTTGATGTGTTGACATGCATTAAGGCTACGGAACCTATAAAAATTATTTGCTGGCCAGCGGTTGTAGTCACCCCTAGTCATGTAGATCCTTCCACAGTTCATTTCTTTGATGGAGCTGCGCTTCTAGAAAAGACCAAGGCTGGACGCCTGACATCTAAATGTTGCTCGATACCCACAACCCTCTATGAATAAGGTCAATGCAGTCGGGGAAACTTCCATGTTAGAGATCTTCAGAGGACCAGTTGTGGGGAAGAGATAAGACGTTTTTGGAGGAAGTATGGAAATTATGAATATCGATGAGTATCAATGGTAGTCTAGTCCGGAGAACTTTCATCTGCGAAATTAAAGGTAATTTTCAGAAATTTCTGGCTTGGAGATGCTACTGTGGAGTATAGCCAGTTCGAGATAAACACTACAAACACTTTACAAGTGTCGCCTGCCGAACCTGTCTGAGATTCTAGAAAAGTGACAAAACTGTTTTGCATGCATTCACTCAGTATCTCAGCTGACATGCTGGGTTATCTTGAGTTTATCAGGAAGATTTCTCCAC
Organism: Octopus sinensis; assembly: GCF_006345805.1. Taxonomy (NCBI): domain Eukaryota; kingdom Metazoa; phylum Mollusca; class Cephalopoda; order Octopoda; family Octopodidae; genus Octopus; species Octopus sinensis. The sequence continues at coordinate 100,349,055 of NC_043000.1, read as the reverse complement.
TGCCTTCTTATAACTGGAATGCACGGGCAACCTTTTCTAAATGGGGTCAATATCGAGAAGTAAATGAGACTAAAAGTACTGATGATGGAAACTTCTTTCTTCGGTTAAGCCCCCATCGATTTATTCAAGCTAAAAAGGTGAGGATAGAATGGAAGATGCTCTCCGCCAGTAAATTTGTTAAGTTAGTTAACAGTAATAAACACAGTACGAATGAATGAGTTCACTCTAGACTGCAAGGCGGTGATTTACATTTAGGAGAGGGTACTTGATCTTATATCTGAAGCGTCCTTTAAGTAGTCCTAAATAAAGTCCTCTTCTCCAAAGACTACGTCACATACATTGCTTAATTCTATTTATTGACAAAAACTATAGAAGTCGTTCCTTTTAAAATCAGAAAGCCATAGGATATGGCTATCGCCGGACCAAAGATAATGCTGATAAACAAATATCAGTTTCTAAAGACGTTTTGCCATTTCGTTTCACGTTTATATCGATGTTTTATCAATGCTCGATCAAAGTTTAAAATTAGAAATAATACAATAACACTTCCGACGAACGTTAACAAAGTTTGGTAGCTTGGAGCTCCTAACAGCACCACCTTAGTGCAGATCACCGAACTAATAAGAGCAAACTCAAAATGTCCAACTTGTACTATGAATAAACATATGAACTTTTAAGGAATTGACCAACCTTCAAGAAATAACAACCAGTGAAGGGCTTAAACAGCAGCAACAACAACAGCAAAGCATGTATTCCATCACTGAAGTTAACGGGCAAACTCAGCGATAATGAATGAGAAGCCACGGAAAAAAGAAGCACGCAGTCGCTAGATCTACGAGAAATAGGAGTTGAATCTCGCTCAGATTACTCATCACTATCATAAAATAAGAAGACATTGTATAATGTAGTTATAGACATATAAAAATATAAGATGATTAAAGCTGAAACATCTTTGATCAGGGCTGATCAGAGGTTAAACAACGAAAATTAGTAACCAAATATTTATCTTATGATGTTTGTTTCATATATTAAAATGGCCAAAAACCAAACCACTTCATCCTGAAAATAGGACTCTGAAGTTATAGAAACGTTAATAAACCTTGGTAGGTTAATACTGAAAGCAAACTGTAAAGAATTAAGAAGAAAATACAGCAAATAATCCTTAATAAGATTACGCAAACATGGTCTTATTAGAAAATGTATAAAAGACTTGCGAAAGTATTTGTGGAAGAAGTAAAGAGTTAACTGACTCTTTCTTTTATATCTGCACTTAGAATAAATCATTAGCTTGTCAGTCCATTTCTTGAAATCCGAATATGCTGTACTACAGAATATCCAATCAAGAACATGAGTGGTTCGAATCTGTGCGGTAAAACGCCATGCATTAACAATTTTACTTTTAAAAAGATCTTATTTTTATAGCGTCGTACTTAATTTTTACTGGAAAGTAGTGTCGTTCGCTGTCGGCATACTGAAGAAATGTTGATGCCAATTTGTTGCTAACGAATAGGCGTACCATTATCAATATTCAATCAAATAAACCACTAACACAGAAAGCGCGATTGACTTTTAGATCTAATTGTATTTCTAAATTCATTGGTGTTAAGTATTGTCAAAAATCATTAAAAGCGTAACCTGTTGAGCTGAAGAAACGTTCCAAGATGTTGGACGTTGGTAACAAAAATCTACAGTTCAGATACTGCTGAGGTGAGAATTTATCTTTTTTTTTTGTGCTTTTTCAAACAAATTGAAGCAAAATCATCATCTTCTACAGGTAAATCAGACTGTTGTCACGTGTCTGCCATCACTTTCAGCTGATGTAGAAGCAGCCACTTCGTCCGCAGGTAGCTCTGCTTCTGCATGTTGTACAATTTTCACAACTCCACTTTCAAAATTTGGGCTGTGCATAATGGCTGCCGAAGGAAGCAAATATTTTTAAAACTCCATGTAAGGATGTAATGCGAGAATTTCGTCAAAAAGAATTCGAGCATCACCCAAATCTATTTCTCGTCTTTGCAAGGCGACTGTTACTGAGCGTAACTTTCCTAAATTGTCTTTTATAGTCTGCAGGTCACTTTGATCGCGTGGAGTCAACAGATAATTAACCAGTTTTGGATTGTCTTGAAAAGATTTTAAAAACAGCTTGAGTTGGATGGACCTCTAAATCATGTCGTAAGCACTGGATGAACGGGTTTTATTTCTTTGTATAGGTTGCAAAGGCGGTTTTTCCCGAAGTTTACCCGCAAGTTTTAATGATTTCAGCCTGCCCATCAACATATTAATTTTATCAAGCATAACTTCCTGCTTGTCGAGATATGCAGAAACAGCCAGATTGAATTCATGGGAGGTACATCCAACCAATGGTATTCTACACAAATTCACAATAGATTTGTTCACTTTAGTATTATCTCCAATAATAGCTACAACATTTTCTAGATTTTTGTTACAGACACTTAACACATACTCTATAAATTCGACATAATCAGAAGCAGTGAATGATGTTTCACTTACCACTGGCAAAAAATCCAGTGAAACAGTACAATAGTCATTTTGATAATTGCACGAATAAAATGCAAGAAGTTCAATGAAATGCGGCGAACCCTTAGTCCAATCGTCGATTACCAACGGACATTTACTTGGAAGTTCATCAGATATTTTCTTTTCCATTTATTGAGTAAGTTTCTCCGTGTATTTCTTTAAGGTCACAATTGTCCTAACCAAACGTCAACACTCGACAGCGGTTATTTGACAACATACACAATAGCCAATTCACAAGCATGATAGAATGTGTACCATTCTCAGCAGTCTGAATCAAGCATTAACACTTGACAACATACACAATAGTCAATTCCTAAGCATGACAGGATGTGTGAATCATTCTCAGCAGCTAGAACAAAGTGTCAACACAATACCTCAAATAATAATAGAACGCTGTATTGGCCAATTGAGCGTTTGAAAAACTTTCACTGACAATGTTGCAATTAACTGCAATTATGATAGCAATCAATTATTTAATTGGCAGTACGACCATCAATCAATTAATTGGACCAAGTAATTTTTCATCAATTAATTTTTTACAACCCCTGGCGCGTACATCACTTCATTAAGGAAGAAGATATACAGCACAAGATTGCGAAACACTATTGAAATAATGAACATTATTGTTTCAAACTAAACATAAAGTACATTAAGAAATGAGTTCGTACATGATTACTGGATTAGATGGGTGCTGATAAACGAGAAAAAAACTCCTGAAATATGTCATATATGCCATTACTCATTTTTCATCGTCGATTCGTTGTTTACATCAAGCATCGCAGATACGAAATGTCGTAACAAAATCGGTGCTGGCTATAATTTCTATAGAAAATACGTAGGAATAACCCCAACAAGTGATATAATAGCACTGCTAACACAGTAGAACACGGCACTGACTTATAAAAATGTTTAATATACTTGTAGTATATTATGGTTACATGACAAAATACCGCGTCCCTACACGTCAATGATAATTATAAAGAATAATGAAAGTTAATTACAACAAAAGATTAAATTCGAACGTAGCCGTATCTTCAGTACAGTGTTTGAAAGAAAGCCAGCGTATGTGTACACGTATGTGTATGTGTAAGAGAGAGAAAGAGAGAGAGAGAAGAGGGAAGGGGAGAGTGTTGGGAGAGAGAGAGTGGGAAGAGTCAGGAATACTTCCAATGCAAAGATTAGAGAGAAAAGAGAACTGATATTGCTGGAAAATGTGGTTTGGGAGAAAGAGTTGAAGCGGATATTAAACGTATTAACTTCAGTTTTGCAAATGATATAGCTATCTGATATAACAATACTGAACAACCAAAAAGAATATCATTATTATTATTATTATTATATTATTATTATTATTATTATTATTATTATTATTATTATATATATATATATATATATATATATATATATTATATATATATATATATATATATATATATATATATAAGGATTATTGCGAAATAGTATTAACATTACCTTTAATTCATTTTTATAGACCTACAAATGTTTCTACTGCATCGATTAGTAACCGTTGCAATTGCAGTCTTACTACACACACATAGTGAACTCCCTGTCTGGTACCACTGGGACCGGAGTGTTATCGGTTAACTGAATTTTCCAGATATCTTGTCATACACTTTAAATTACCATAACACCTTACAAAACCCATGAAATGTCTGTATATATTTCCTTATTACCCACAAGGGGCTAAACATAGAGGGGACAAACAAATGGATTAAGTCGATGATATCGATCCTAGTGCGTAACTGGTACTTATTTAATCGACCCCGAAAGGATGAAAGGTAAAGTCGACCTCGGCGGAATTTGAACTCAGAGCGTAACGGTAGACGAAATACCAATTTCTTTACTGCCCACAAGGGGCTATACACAGAGGGGACAAACAAGGACAGACAAACGGATTAAGTCGATTATATCGACCCCAGTGCGTAACTGGTACTTATTTAATCGACCCCGAAAGGATGAAAGGTAAAGTCGACCTCGGCGGAATTTGAACTCAGAGCGTAACGGTAGACGAAATACCAATTTCTTTACTGCCCACAAAGGGCTATACACAGAGAGGACAAACAAGGACAGACAAACGGATTAAGTCGATTATATCGACCCCAGTGCGTAACTGGTACTTATTTAATCGACCCGGAAAGGATGAATGGCAAAGTCGACCTCGGCGGAATTTGAACTCAGAACGTAGCGGCAGACGATATACCTATTTCTTTACTACCCACAAGGGGCTAAACACAGAAGGGACAAATAAGCACAGTTTGTAACGGCAGACGAAATACGGCTTAGCATTTCGCCCGGCGTGCTAACGTTTCTGTCAGCTCGCCGCCTTGAAATGTCTGTATATATGCATCAATATTATCATTGATATTCTGTATATAGTAAAAAGAAAAATCAAAGAAACATAACTTTAGTAAAAATAAAACAATTCTTAACCTAATTAAATTGTATTGTAATAAAATTGTGTTGTAAATTCAGTGATATAAAACATAATACTGTAAACATTTATTTGAGATACAGTAGAAGCTTAATTTCTGTTACCAACAATTAATTAACACAAGTTAGCACAAATTCTGTTTGCTCTAATTAACAACACATTTTCTTCCTAATAAAATATACATTAGTAAATAGCACTTAAATTCACATTACCACAAGTCTTTTCTTACACATTTCACTCTCAACTGCGTCTATAATGAAAATAAAATTATCTTTACTTCTTAAATATTTAAGTACTTAACACTAAACTGTATTATATAAAAATAGAAGTTATTCTCGTATAAGTTATTCAAGGAAAGTGGCGTGTTCATTGACTGCTGAGGCTGAAGGTTAAGAGGCGGGTGAGGTTTAAGGAGCAAGGAGGCGGGGTGAATTTGATGAGATAGGGAGCGGTCATATGGCGGGATCTCCGACATCAACTTTGGAAGATCTAGCAGCGTCCGTATTGATGGATGGAATCTGGAACTTCTTTTCTGTAAATTTCTTCAGTATCTCTCGTATATCAACTTGCCGAGATGTCTTTACTCTTTCATGAAGAAATTCATTCTTAATGATATGAAACTGCTCGACGCCATTTGCATTCATGTACGTTGAATGTTCTGCAAAAGAAATAAATATATCCAGCACCTTCTTTGCTGCCTTCTACAAAACTTTAGATTCTGTTTCTTCTTACTCTTCATCTTTGTTTTCCACGGTGCTGGAGTCCAATACAAAAGTTATTTCTTCATCATTCAAAGATATGGCGATAGGAACATTGCTGTTAATATTAACCTAATCTTCTGTCTCTTCCTCCTTCATGTCCTGATTTCTCTTCACCAATGCATATATCTCTCTAACCACTTTGCATAAAGGTTTGATTCGAAAACCTTCGAAATCAACTTCACTCTATTCATCCATAAAAATTGTCATCAGCCTCAATTTTCTCCTACAACGTTGACTTGTCTGTTTTTACACTATTTCATGAAAGAGATTGCGTAGATATGGCATCCTTTACATTGAAAATCTGCTGGAAATCTTCAATTGTACCTTTTTCATAGCTAACCAAGTCACTCATGAAATCGTGACGTTAAAGCCTTTTCAAATTTTGGACGAGGCCTGAATCCGTAGGCTGACTTAGGCATAACATATGTGAAGGTAAAACAATTCAGGGAATATTACCTATGGATAGCTCCTCAGAAGGTTGTGAAACAGGTAATCAACACCACGTCTTTAAAACTAAATTAAAATTTAAGAAAGAGTTCTGAGAGGTCTTCAGAAATTATCAGAAAAAACAAAAATCGATTTACACTTATTGATAACTTTGGCGAGTTTCCTAAAGAAATATAGCAAAAAATGAATGACATTGCTGATTAGGTAACACGAAACCATCTTATTAGAAGAAAGAGCAAGGACTAAATGGATTACAGCAACAATAGAAGTTGCAGAAGAACGGCAACACAGTAAAAGTAATGAGAGATATTGACGAATTCAAAAAACTGAGCAGTAAATTCCGATGTGCAGCAAAAAATAAGAGAAAGAAAAGAAAACATAAAAATAATTATTTGAAGAAGTAATGCAAAATAGAAGTAGAATATCAACAAAAAGGAAGAACTAGAAATATCTTCAAGATAATATAGGAAAGTACTGGAAAGTTAGTTCTTAGAATCGGATTACTAATGAACAGAAATGGAGAAGACATTAGTGAAGGAGATACTATTAAAACGCGATGAGAAGAATATAGAGGTAGAATTTCAAGATTTATACATCAATGGAATGTGAAGAGGCACCAAACATAATGGGAACAGAGATATATTGGGTTATTTCTGAAGTAGCAACAAAAAAAAAGCATCAGGTTGTAGAGATATTTAGAAATGTTGAAAGTAGATGATAAAAATGTTATTATTAAAATATTCACAAAACTTGGTCAAAGCATTTAGATGACGAGGCAGTGGCGGAAAGGCTGAAAAACGTTTAAATACAACCCTATTCCTTGGAAAGGTGTGCACAACAATACAATAATCACAGGACAGTTGACCTCATATTTCATATAAGCAAGATCGTTAAAAAAATTCTAAAAATGGCTTCGTCCAACTTTGGAGATGAACTTAGCTACAGAACTAGTTTCAAGAAAGGAAGGGCAACAAGAGACCAAACTGCAAACCTATAATAGAAATAGGAAATATCTAGGAACTACTGTAAAGCGTTCAATATATGCTTCGCTGATTTACAGAAAAAAATGTGGTGTGAAAATCATTAGTTTGGGTGTAGCTGAAAGAAACAGGTGTGCCGGAACATTTAGTCCTCATACAAGATCTTTATTCAGAGTAAGCTATAATAAAAACGATTCTGTGTCTAGAATTGCTAGACATCGAAAGAAGAATTTGCATTTTCTTCTAGTACAGTAAAAATATCATGAGGTGAAAGTTAAAATGAAAGGGTAGATAATTGATAGTCTGAGATAACCGGATGATACAATTGGCAGTCTGAAATAACCGGATAACACAATTGGCAGAAAAGGAAGACTCTAACAAGTGTACTAGAAAAGGTATGAGAAGGGTGTGCTAAAGTTGGATTCAAATTAAATATTACAAACAAACCTAAAATTTTGTTAAATTTAAATATGAAAAGGCAAGACTAAGATTGGAGGTCAGACGATGAAAGCATGGACAAGATTTCTCATTTTAAATCCAATATTGAAAAGCAGTTAAGTGCTTAAATAAAATTTGAAGAAAAAGAACAGCTATTGGAAAATCTGTTATGATGAGACTACAAAATATTGTGAAAGATAAGGAATGTCGCAAAAACCAAAAGAATATTGCTAAAAATCAATGATGTATTCAGTAATGTTGCATAATGGTGAAAGCTAGACAATTAAAAAACAAAATGGAAGGAAAATCTATGCGCTCGAAATGTTGTGTTGGAGATGATTAGTTAGAATAGCATGAACGGGAAGAGTAAACATATCTATACGGTAGCAAATGAAACTTGAAATTACGATGAATGCACCAAATGTCAAAGATTAAAATTTTTTGGTCACATTATTATGAGAGACGGCATAAGGGCATATGTCAGGATAAATTGAAGGTACAATAAGAAGACGATTATATATGCAGTGGATAGAAAAGATGAAGGAAGCAAGCGAAGTGACAACCATGAATGAATCCTACTCATCCCGAGGAATAGGCAGAACTGGAGACAGAATAAGATACATAAGCTGTAGATAGATAGATAGATAGATAGATAGATAGATAGATAGATAGATAGATAGATAGATAGATAGATAGATAGATAGATAGATGCAAGTGTGTATGTAGGTATGTATGTATATGTGTGCGCGCGTGTGTGTATGTATATGTACATGTCTACATACATGTATATATATGCATATATAAACACATATCTATGTGTGTATGTATGTATATATATACATACACACGCACACACACACACATACATACATACACGAGAGAGAGAGAGAGAGAGAGAGAGTACGCGATAGGTAAAATTGGCCCAAAGAAAATCTGTGAAGATGTGAAAACACAACCATTTATTGATTAACTCTAAACAAGATCCTTTTCAAAACTATTATTATTATGTTTCTGCAAACATAATAATTACATTGTATATTGTATGCTCTAATATATAATTATACTACACAGACATTTGTTTTGCAGAAGAATTTTTTCTTCCCATGTCATCATTTATGTAACTTTCTTGTCTTTCTTTTCCTCTACCTTTTCCCTCTTCTTCTTCTTCTTCTTCTTGAGATTTCCTATCATCTAAAATAAAAATGATGCACTGGATAATGCAATTATAGATACAGTTTTATTTATCTATTTTGTTTTACTAAAAACACATAGGATATACAAGCTTGAATGCATTTGATTGGTGCTCAGCTAAATCTGAGCTGAACTAGATTTAACAAAAAAAGAGAAAAAAAAAAGATTGTAATAAATCAAGTGGAGTTACATCAACATCGATAATGGTTTCAAATTTTGGCACAAAACCAGTATTTTCGAGGGAGTTGGTAAGGTAATTACATCGACCACCGTCCTCGACTGGTACTTATTTTATCGACCCCGAAAGGATGAAAGGCAAAGTCAACCTCAACGAAATTTGAACTCATAACATAAAGATGGTCGAAATGCTGCTAAGCATTTTGCTCGGCATGCTAAGGACTCTACCAGCTCTTCTTTTCAGCCTTTTGAGGTCGATAAATCAAGTACTGTTTGCTTTCTTGCTTGATGGGGCTGGGCTCATCCCATATTTGTAGTTCTATAGACGTGATCATGCGTAGAGTCGACCAGGTCCACCAGTGCTCTCTGTTGCTGACGGTACTGTGCCAGCCCGTCTACATCCTCCAAAGTGACCTCGATCCTCTTTGATAAGGAGATCAACCGCATGTGTGTTCTGGCTGCCGGGGTCACGTACTCCTTATGAAATCCCCTTTGGGGCCACTGCTCTATCTGCCGGAAAACGAAGCTCCGCATCTACAATGCATTGGCTCTCTCCATTCTCTGATATGGAGCAGAAACGTGGCCCCGTGGCCCCTCTCGAAATCAAATACTGGGATCAATGATATCGACTAACCGTTCTCACTAAAATTGCTGGCCTTGCACCAAGATTTATAATTATTGCTATTTCTACTTCTAGCACTTGAGAAAAATAAGAAATTGTAAAAATTAAGCATAATTGTCCTTAAACCAAATATCGTCGTGCATTACCCAACTTCTAAAAATTAAGAGGTAACTGTTTCTGAGATAGTACGTATATACCGATGTCTATTTGTATATCTGCCAGAAACATTTTATAATTTTTGTACGAAAACATCATTTAGCCATTGAAATAAACTTAAAATTAGGGTAATAATGATGAAGAACAATGACGGTGATCACCGTCGCTGCGTAACCTATTAATATCACTGCCCAAATATCGTTATATACCGAAAACTCCTTGTCATGTCCACGACTTATTGCTGTTTTGTGAATTTTATATTTATCACAGTATAGAGTGTGTTATTACACAGAACTTTTATTTTCCAGTTTAGGATGCGAGGAGGAGCCTAAACAACTGATCGATGAATGAGAAGTCACGGAGGAAATGTATAACGCCAAATATGATAAAAATGAATGCGACTAGAAGAAATAAGGAATTCAAGGTATTGTCAGAGCAAAATGTTAGTGTTGCCCTTTGATGAAATGGTAGGATTTAGCAATGTGTAAAAGGCATTCATGAAAGCGCGTAGTCTAATCGTTTAGATGGTGAACTCATGATCGCAAGATAATGGTTTCGATTCCCAGACTGACGATATGTTGTGTTCTTAAGCAAAACACTTCATTTTACACTACTCCAGTCCACTCATCCATAACTAGATAACCCTGCGACGGACTGGCGAATTTTTTTCCCACGAGAGTTCCGGACCCCAGTTATAAACTCATTTGCATACAGCCAAACAGAGCTCAACTATCAAACTAATTTATGAGCGCATAACAAGTGATAAGCGATAAGATGAGGTCACTTGAGTAAGGAATGACCATGCTTCTTTTCATTTTTAATAATGCTTGTTGTTCATGTTCTTGTTTCAACCATGGATGCCTCTGCGTAGTTATTTGTGCTGCTTACTTTGTAAAACAGCAAGGGGAGAGGGTTGCTAGCACCTCACCCTCTACCCACATTTTTCCCATCCACATCGATAATAGGTATAGATGCAAATCTATCTAATTACTTGTCTCCTTCTAAAAATCAGGCTTAACGTGGCGATCGGTCTCTTTGTCTTGAATTTACTCGGTAGTGTGTGTTTGTTAATTTGATAACAAGATCAAGGTGAGCTATGATTGACTGCCAGCAAATAAATTCATTACTGGAGTCCGGAACTCTCGCAGGAAAAAAATTTCGCGTCCGTTCAGGAGGCGTTCCGACTTGCCCACCGAGCCAGGCATCCATTGAACAAGGATTATGAATATAGAATATTAAAATTTTATAAATTTGTAATATGCACATGAAAAGAAACTTGCTTTGAAATGGACCAAATAGGATGAAGTTCTTGTAGCTTTTGTCATTGTTCTTGTTCTTATTCATCTCTATCCGTTTTCCACCTTTTCATTCGTCAATGTTGTTTATAATTTATCCAGTAGGTTTCGGGAAAATTTACTAATATACAATATATAATTATGGATTTTCTCGGAATTTAGAAAGTTTCGATTGAATAAGCAATCTCATTAGTGAGACGAAATATAATTTAATGACAGTGCTCAATTTAATCAGAGAAAGGAACATACAAAAACGCCATTAACACCCAGTTTATTCAGAAGATGAGCTCAACTAAACAGTTCGTAGCTTCGTATATTGGTGTAATTTCTGACGCTGAACACGGTTCATTTTCAATATTTTTGACAAAATTTCATATTCTAGAAGTTATTTCGTGCTAAAGTTGTCGTATTTGGGCAATTTTAACCTGTAGCATTGCTGGTGTATGTTAGCGTCGCCATTGGCTGGAGCAGGTACATGGCTGGCTGGTCTGGTCGTCTGTCGCTGGAACTGGAACTGGCTGAGTCGCTCTGTGGTCAGAGGTTAGTTCTGAGAAGGACTGGAACCTAAGAAGAAAAATAGTGATTTGCTGGCGCCTTTTATAACCTGAGGTGGGCTCCAGTGAAACCCCAAAAAGACTGTGTCATGGGACCTTATCCGAAGGCAGTGATTGGTTGGCTTACACAGTGGCGCGAAATAAGTCAAGAGACAAATTGCGCCAATGTCAACCAATCAGAGCAGTGGACACAACAGGGTCAAAATAGCCGAAGATGGTTGCTATCTAACACGAGATCATTTCTAATATATCTCTCAAACAGTGAAGATATCACCTAGCTACGCTACAAACCAATCAACGACGCGTATTCAGTTGAAGAAATCTACTGCTGTTTACGATAGTAATCGAAAAGCAGCAACTTCCAGGTCATCTTTACTAAATATGCGCTATCTCTCCTCCTCCTCTCACTCTCTCTCTAACATACTCTCTATCTCATTTCTTTGAGTATCTTCCTATATTTCATGCACTCATAGCCAAGCCAGCAAACACACTGTATAATCCACACGTGGTTGAAAAGTACATTTAGTAGAGATGCCCCGGAAGTTGTTGCTCTTCGATTACTATCGCAAAAAGCTGTAGGTTTCTTCAGCTGAATACGCGTCGTTGGTTGGTTAAAATTACCTAAATACAGCAGCTTCAACACGAAATATCTTCTAGAAAACAGAATTTTATCAAAACTGTTATAAGTAAACCGTGTTCAGCGAAATTACACCAGTATACGAAGTTTCAAACTGTTTAGTTAGAAAAAGAAATAATAAAAAAAATCTGTGAGCCAAACTGAAGAGATCTCATGATCGTTCCAAATTAAACATAAAGGATGGACAAGGAAACTTTATATACCTGTGTGTGTGTGTGTGTGTGTGTGTGTGAGTGTGTATGTGTGTGTGTGTGTGTGTGTGTGTGTATGTGTGTGTGTGTGTGTGCGTGCGGGTATAAATGCGGCCATTTCTTCAAAATAATGACACAACTTTAGACCAAAAGTCTAGCTGTGAAATATGAAGAGAGTAAAGGAGACCCAGTATAGAGAGAAGAGGAGAGAGAAGGGATGAGAGAGATGACGGGCAAGATTGAAAAGTGGGAACAGGAAGACGAAAAAGTGAAACTGGATACGAGAAGTATTGAAAAGAGCGGTCCTTCAAATCATTTCCTGTTGACTGTAGGAATGGACGATCTTGATTCATCATCAGGCAGGACACACCGCTAAAAATATTCATTGTAACTTCACATGAGGCGTTCTATTTAGAAAGTCTTGCAGGCCGCAGATTGTCCATGACTGCTCTGGAGAAAGGACATACGTATAATGTCTAGAAAAAAAAAGAAAGATTCACGATTGAAACGCTTTTAATCAGAAGTACACTCACAGGTGTAGATTAGTTTTCGTTAATAAAATAAATTAGAAAACAGCCTAGTCCTTCCATCAGCGAGAAATGTTTAGAGGAAGGGCACATTAAATAATGTTGTCCGTCTCTTATAGAAAAAAAATGAAGATAGTATGAAAAGTTTTGATCATAGGCAACTGAGGCAAAGCAACAACAGCAAAGAAAAACTTTTTGGATATGAATTTCTTGATCTGTCAGAAAAAGCAGCAGACAGGATGGCTACGATGAAAATACCTACGATCAGACCTAGAAAGAAGCAATATAATTAACGCACTTGGAAAATGCATTCGTGAACTCATATATCGAACGTTTTGCAGGCGTACAAAATGAAAGCGCGAATGATCCAACAATGTTTGTAAGCGTGCAGTCATCTTAGTCTTTCAGTTCTTTCGTTGTAGTATTGTTTTAAAGGAATGCATGGCACCGAAAACGATGTCTCCTTGCTGTTATTTCAATGGCAAATAATCTTTTGGTGCCATAATTGGTGAAATGCTTTTTCATGCGTTCTTCTGAACTGATTTCGTGAATTTGTTGAAAGTCATAGGAACTGATATCTTTGAACTCATGCAATTTAGAACGTGTAAGCATCGGAGTTTGTCGATCGAGCAAATGATATCGTCTGAAAACAAGACAGCTATCTGTTGTCCTTAACTGAGTCTAACAATCCAATTAAATAAAGTTCAGTATTTTACTGGAATGTCATTAACTTACAGCTCGGAGAATATGCATATTAATACACATTATAATACAAGAAAATCGAAATCGAGGCTGATCAGCCTCATTTTGATTTTGCACATGCGCTTTAATTCTACTTCCGATTCTATAGTTTTGCTCTCCATGATTTGCATATGTTGGCTTAATTTTAAGGAAAACAAATTATATAAACAAACTGAATACATTTATTGATGAAGTTTAACTAGCAAAACCTTGTTTATCGTCTGCTTAATCGTCAGCATCAACAACATTCTGATTGGTGATTCATAAACGATTCATTCTCACAGGAAGTAAGTGACATCTTCAATATATATTTCGCTCTCTCTTTCCTTTTTTTTTTATATTTATTTCTCTGTTTCTCTCCCTGTACTTCTCTTTCTCCTGTCTTTCTTATTTACAAATTCCAGGACGTCTTTTTCTGAGATTTATTTCTTCTCTTTCTTTCTCTGAATATATATGTCTACTTTTGTTTCATGTTTATCACAAAAACAAATTGATTAACAGTTTCCAAATAAAGCAGACAATCGTTTGTAGGACCAAATAAGGAAACTAACATTATTGATTACCTTCGCTCTTTACATACTGAAATAGAAAGGCACTCGCTTCCTAATCACACTTTTTCACAGAAAACATAGTGCCTACGTTCACATAACCGATCTTAGCTGAGAGCAAAGTCAAGAAGGAACTCTCTAGTTTTTCTCCATCTGTGATCCTTGGTAGAACTGTTTTTTTTTTTTTAATTACGTTCCCTGGTTAGCATCAAGTTTACCATGAGAGTAAATTGTCATTAAAAATATATATATGTACGGTTTTCATGTTTTATGAAATAAATGCACGTTCTATACTTTCTTTATGTCAGATAGTGTTTACATGAAATTATGGGATGTCATTGTCGTCACTTCCGGATTGTATCGCAATTTACTTTCATTTTTTTAGGGCAATTTACTTTCACTTTTTTTACGACAGTAAACTGCACTCAAGTTTTTGCGAGTACACCAATGATGCCACAGTCCAAAGCAGACATTTTAAAGAATATTATTTAACGGTTTGATTTACTTTCGCATGCGTGCGTGTATGTGTGTGTGTGTGTGTGTGTGCGGTCGCGTGCCATTTATTAAAAATTTCACTACAGTTAGTCTTTATCCAGTTTTGTGAGAAAATCTTTGATCAAAAGCATTCCAACCATGCCATCTTGATTTATGGTACAAAAGTTTTTCCTAGACAGCATTATCCTGTCTTTCTCATCATAATGGTCCAGATTAAAAATATTATTTAACAATCTGATTTAATTTTCTCTTTTTGCATATGCAGTTATATTTGAGTTCAAATTGCAACTGAAACAGTAAACAATATGAATCAAAATGAATACAATTTAAATAGCCTTTAGAAATGCAATTTAGGATAATTATGAATTGCAATTGATATTTGTTACCACACATAAGAATTCAATTGTAAAATTCTCATTGCTTTTTCTTTACTGAGTTCAGAAAAAAAGGAGTACCTATGGTCTTTGCAAACCCTCTGATATCATAGAGATTGAATCTATTTATGTTTCCTTTGAATTATTGCAAGTTACCCTTGTGGGAAAGACATGAGTACAGAACGAATTCCAGAGGGCCATTATTCTGTAAAGGAAGGACTAGGTATTATGGCTAATGCAGGGCTTGGTGAACTGGGTTTGGTGCAAAGGGTGTGATAAGAGGAGAAGAAATGGGTAGATCGGGAATGCCTGGGTGTCGTTGGCATGAGTCCAGACAACACTGAAGACTAGAGTCCATTATAGAGCAAGCAGAAAAGGTAGAGATGACAAAATGCCTGTGGGCCAGAGGCTGGACAGTGTCTTCAAATAATATATGCCACACATTGAGGTGGATTTTTTGCAGATGTTATGGTTTTAACATGTCTGTGTGCATAGCAGTAGCACCATCCCTGATGGGGAGCTATTCTTCATTGTGGTTTTCATGTGATTTTTGCGGAAATGTCAATATTGTTGGCAGATAAAGTATCTTGTAGCCTTGGAGAGAAGGGTCAGTCATTGGGATTCAGTACTAGCTATGTAAAGAATGTTTTTTGCTAGGAGTAATCCTCATTGATATTGTGGCCCAATAATTTGTGTGATTGCAAAGGTTCTGGTTGTGCGTTGCTCATGTGCAAGAGAGGTGTAATACAATGTTGTTTTCTTATTTCTTTATTGCCCTCAAGGGGCTAAACATAGAGAGGACAAACAAGGACAGACAAAGGGGTTAAGTCGATTAGATCGACCCCAGTGCGTAACTGGTACTTAATTTATCGACCCCAAAAGGATGAAAGGCAAAGTTGACCTTGGCGGAATTTCAACTCAGAATGTAATGGCAGACGAAATACCGCTAAGCATTTCGCTTGGTGTGCTAACGTTTCTACCAGCTCGCCACCTTAAACTCAGGTCCGGCTACAGTTCCAGCTTAGAGGCGTTCAGCCGTTATCACTCAGAGGTAGCCTGGCACCACCACTCTATCAAGCGAGCGTGCAAACTGTTGCTCTGATCCTGCGGTTCCTCTCGTACTGGACAGGATAATACAATGTTGTTTTCTTTGTATGTGTAGCATTTGTGTTTTCTTACTGTTGAAAGAGAGAAGATTAGCATATTCCCATTGGGGAATGCTTTTGAATCCTTTGTCCATAGAATCAGTGTGGTGTCTTTGTTGCAAGTGGGTAATGCAGGGTTTGAGAAGTTTCAAATGGTGCTTTTTATGTGCCACTGGCATTGGCAACGTCCATGCTTGAATGGTGTTTTTTACATGCCTCTGGCACAGAAGCCAGTCAGGTGGCACTAGCGATGATCATGCTCAAATGGTGCTTTTAACATGCCACTGGCATGGGTGCCAATCAGGTTGTACTGTCATTGGCCACGACATATATATATATATATGTGTGTGTGTGTGTGTCTTTGTGTCTCTCTTTATCCCCCCATTACTGCTTGACAACCAGTGTTGGTGTGTTTACATCCCCCATAACTTAGTGGTTCAGCAAAAGAGTCTGACAGAATAAGTACCAGGCTCAAAAAATAAGTATTGAAGTGAATTCATTTGACTAAAAATTCAAGGCAGTTCCTCAGCATGGCTGCAGTCAACAGGGACTGAAGCAAGTAAAAGATAAAAGATAAATTTATGCCTTTTAATACTGTCTTGTTTGACTTTGATTCCAATTGCTGTCAGCTCAAAGTTCATTCTTTACACACCATTAACTCTTTTATATCAATCCACTTGTCTGAGACTACACTGGTTTCATTATACACAATTCATTAGACAGCCACTGACCAGATCTGTGGATGGAGCAAAGTACCATCTCGACCCAGAGTAACATGGTGGTGGAACACTGTGGTTGACAGGGCTATTAGACAAAAGAGACAAGCTTGGAAGGACTGGAAGAACGGTGGTAGCAGGGAATTGTATCAGACAGCCAAAAGGGAAGCTAGGAGACAGGTTTATTTAGCCAGAGGGGAAGCGGATAAGAAAAAATTTGCCAATGTTCTGAGCCGTGAGGATGAAAGACTTGAGGTATTTCGTGTTGCAAGACAGTGTGTGAGAGAGAATCGTGATGTGGTAGGAGAGAAGTGTGTTCGCATGGATGATGGTTCACTTGCGCTAAATGAGGATGCAAAGAGAGAGGTTTGGAGATGCCACTATGAAAGGTTGCTGAATAAAGAAAATGAATGGGATAAAGAGAGTCTGCCGAATGTTGACCCAACAGAGGGACCAGCTATCCGAGTTGATAGTTCCGTGGTAGCTAAGGCAATTAGAAGCATGAAGACAGGGAAAGCCCCAGGCCCATCAGGAATTACTGCAGAGATGCTCAAAATATCTGGCAGTGTCGGCTATAACCTAGTCACCTGTATAGTCAACCAGGTGATACACGAAGGAGTCATACCCAATGACTGGTGTAGCAGCATACTAGTCAACTGCTACAAAGGTAAAGGTGATGCCCTGGATACAAATAATTACAGAGGTATCAAGCTGTTGGATCAGGTAATGAAGGTTACGGAGAGGGTCATAGCCCAACTAATTAGAGAGAGAGTTAGTTTAGATGAGATGCAGTTTGGGTTTGTCCCAGGGAAAAGCACCACTGATGCTATATTCCTGGTAAGGCAGCTGCAGGAGAAATACCTAGCCAAAGATAAGCCCCTGTACCTGGCTTTCGTTGACATGGCGAAAGCCTTTGATAGGGTCCCCCGTTCCCTCATCTGGTGGCCAATGAGGAAACTAGGGATAGATGAATGGCTGGTGAGGGCTGTGCAAGCCATGTACAGAGATGCCGTAAGTAAGGTTAGAGTTGGCAGCATGTACACAGAAGAATTCAAGGTAGAGGTTGGGGTCCACCAGGGTTCAGTACTCAGCCCCCTCCTATTTATCATAGTCCTCCAGGCAATTGTGGAGGAATTCAAGACAGGTTGCCCCTGGGAGCTCCTCTATGCTGACGACCTCGCTCTAATCGCTGAGTCACTATCAGAACTGGAGGAGAAGTTCCAGGTGTGGAAGGAGGGTTTAGAATCGAGGGGCCTTAGAGTCAACCTAGCTAAAACCAAAGTACTAATAAGTAGAAAGTTAGAAAATCCACAAATATCCTCAGGAAGATGGCCCTGCTCGATCTGTAGAAAAGGTGTAGGTAGAAACTCTATAAGATGTACCCAGTGTAAGCTATGGACACATAAGAGGTGCAGCAATGTCAAAGGTAGGCTAACTGGGAAGATAGTTTTTGTATGTGGCAGATGCTCTGGAGCATTGACCTCCGGAAATATGCAGAAAACAACTTCCGTCACTTTCCGGGGGGAAAAACTAGAAGTAGTTGATAGCTTCCGCTATCTAGGTGACCAAGTCAGTAGTGGGGGCGGGTGCGCTGAAAGTGTAACTGCTAGAATAAGAATAGCCTGGGCAAAGTTTAGGGAGCTCTTACCTCTGCTGGTGACTAAAGGCCTCTCGCTCAGAGTAAAAGGCAGACTGTATGATGCATGTGTACGAACAGCTATGCTACATGGCAGTGAAACATGGGCCGTGACTGCTGAGGACATGCGTAAGCTTGTGAGGAACGAAGCCAGTATGCTCCGATGGATGTGTAATGTCAGTGTACTTACTCGACAGAGCGTTAGTACCTTGAGAGAAATGTTGTACCTAAGAAGCATCAGTTGTTGTGTGCAAGAGAGACGATTGCGCTGGTATGGTCATGTGGCGAGAATGGATGAAGATAGGTGTGTGAGAAAGTGCCAATCCCTAGCAGTTGAGGGAACCCGTGGAAGAGGTAGACCCAGGAAAACCTGGGACGAAGTGGTGAAGCACGACCTTCGGACGTTAGGTCTCACCATGGAAATGACTAGAGACCGAGACCTATGGAAGTATGCTGTGCGTGAGAAGACCCGGCAAGACTAGTGAAGCCATAATCCGTGGCCCCTACCTGGGACGTAGTC
Organism: Octopus sinensis; assembly: GCF_006345805.1. Lineage (NCBI taxonomy): Eukaryota > Metazoa > Mollusca > Cephalopoda > Octopoda > Octopodidae > Octopus > Octopus sinensis. Next base: position 100,329,914 of record NC_043000.1, on the reverse strand, counting down.
AGTCCACCTGTGCATACCTTCCTTCTTGTGACACTTGTGAAGACCTGTTCAGGCAAGTGAGAATCGAATCGAATCAAATCAAATCAAATCGAACCAAATCAAAATAGATGAACATCAATGGAATTTGTATCCTTGTGGTACCAGTGCCGGTGGCACATAAGAAAACCATCCGAACGTGATCGTAGCCAGTACCGCAACGACTGGCCTCCGTGCTGAGGGCACGTAACAAACACCATCCGAGCGTGGCCGTCCGCCAGCCCCGTCTGGCACCTGTGTCGGTGACACATAAGAAAACACCATCCGAGCGTGGCCGTCAGCCAGCCTCGTCTGGCACCTGTGTCGGTGGCACATAAAAAACACCATCCGAGCGTGGCCGTCTGCCAGCCTCGTCTGGCACCTGTGTCGGTGGCACATAAAATCACCCACTACACTCTCGGAGTGGTTGGCGTTAGGAAGGGCATCCAGCTGTAGAAACACTGCCAGATCTGACTGGCCTGGTGCAGCCTTCGGGCTTGCCAGACCCCAGTTGAACCGTCCAACCCATGCTAGCATGGATAGCGGACGTTAAACGATGATGATGATGAAAATGCAACTAATTTAAGTTTAAACCTTGCATCATAATTTTATGCTCAGACACTAACTTAATAAAACTTAGATATGTTTCGACCAAAGATTGGTCCAGGCCATGTCTAACTTAATAGCACCACCTGATAGGATTATCTAAATCCTGTTTAAGTCAAGTTTTGTTTATGGTCCATTCAAGTAGTGAGTTCTTGTTGAGTGAGTTGTATCCAGGTATGGGTGGCTTATCCGGTATTCCTTGAAGAAATTTGTCCAGACTCCATTTAAAGGTAATGGGATCATAATAATATGAATTTCAATGTTTGGCACAAGGCTAACAAGTTCAAGGAAGTGGGATGCTCAATTACCCCACTGCTTCAATGATACTTTATTAACCCCAAAAGGAGAAAAGTCAAAGTTGACCTCAGTGGAATCTGAACTCAGAACGTAATGCCACTAAGCATTTTGTCTTAGTTATGCCAGTTCATTGTCTTCGCTTAATGATAATAATAATAGTTTCAAATTTTGCCACAAGGGCAACAATTTTAGGGGATGGGATAAGTCAGTTACATCAACCCCAGTGTTCAACTGGTACTTAATTTATCAATCCTGAAAAGATGAAAGGTAAAGTTGACCTCAGCGGAATTTGAACTCAGAAGATAGCGACAGGCAAAACACCACTAAACATTTTGTCCGGCACGCTAACGATTCTGCCAGCTTACTACATTCTTGATAATAATAATCATCATCGTTTAACGTCCGCCTTCCGTGCTGACATGGGTGGGATGGTTTGATAAGAACTGGCCAGGCAGAAGGCTGCACCAGACTTCTGTAACTGTTTTGGTGGGATTTTTATAGATGTCTGCCCTTCCTAACACCAACCACTCAGCAGACTGATAATAATTATTTCAAATTTTTGCCACTGGGGCAGCTTGCAGGGAGGTTGGGATGAGTTGATTCCATTGCCCCTGGTGTCCAACTGGTACTTATTTTATCGACCCTGAAAGGATAAAAGGCAAAGTTGACCTTGGCAGAATTTGAACTCAGAACGTACTGACGGGTGAAATACTACTAAGCATTTCATCCAGCGTGTTAATGATTCTGCCAGCTTGCTGCCTTCTTTACAACAATCACAACAACAAACAAACAAACAACTGACAAAAAGAAAGATGCGAATAGGCCAGAAAAATATATTGCCCCGTCATTGATATGACTGTCCCAATCGACATAAATGTATCTGTCAAGACCTACTAAAAACTGAGCAAGTATAAAGAGCTTGAAGTACAAACTGGCAAAATGTAACACCTCAATACTAAAACAATACCTGTTTGTCATAGGTGCCCTAGGAATGACAGCAAAAGGGCTGATTCCTATCTAGCTCATCAGATACCAGGAAACCCCAAAATGGCAGAAATTCAAAAGATAATATTCATAGGAACTGCCCATATCCTACATAAAATTCTGTCTACGTAATCTCAAATTTTAAAATAAACTTATAATTTTCTTAAACATTCTCTAGAGTAATACTATGTGCAAAACCAAACTTATGACACCCTAGGCATAACACCAGCTTGAACTTCTAACTTGTTGTCTCTTGAGGTCTCTGGGTGAGACTTGGAGTCAGCTTGTAGAATTACCAAGAAAACATCAAACATATAATAATAATAATATTAAACTTAGTTATTTTACTCTAAATTCTTGATTAATTTTAAATTCAACTGAAATAAACAGGTTGTGTATTTCATAAAAAATAACATTATAAAGGAGTGTGTATGTACATCTGTGATGCTTATTTTTACTAAAATTAATGTAAGTGGTGAATTGTTTTAGGATAAACTTAACTTTAGTATATAATACATTTTTGGTTTATAACTTATCAAACTTAATTTTTGAAAGGGAATTATTTTAATCTTATCATTCAATTAAATGATCCAACAGCATTTGTGGTGTACAGAAGAATCTATAGGTTGTAAGGAATGTTGGTACAAATTTGGGATCAGCATCCATATGGTACATGAGTCGTTCGACAAGTTTTAGGAGAGTTCCCCCTTTAATTAATGGATTCTCTCCACTTGCTTCTTGGTTCTCTTCAAACACAATGTTGTCACTAGAGTCTTCTACAGCAAACTTGAAGTCTTTCATAGATGACTGAAAAAACTAATTAAGTTAATTAGTTTTTCTTGATTTCTCAATTTCTTATATCCCATTTTTGCAAGGTATTCACTGAACCACTACATTTCTTTCATTTACATCCATGCTGTGAATGCATTTTACCTCACCTCTGAGTTATATGGGTACTTTAGCTATGTTATAAGAAGAGAGGCATAGAATAATTGCTAGCATTTTGAAATAAGAATTTCATCTACTTCTTTATTTGTCTGTTTCATGAGAATGGCTTTAGATTTTTATTTTAAACATCTGGGATTACAATTCCTAGTCTATAAGTTATATTAACTCTTTTATAAGTAAAGAAACAAAGGATAATGTAGTTTAAGATACATTTTGGCTTTAAAAAATAGAAACAACCCAGAATGGTTGCAACAGGAATGCTGTTAAACATATGTTTTCTCAGGTTCAACTGGGGCTAAATTTACCTCTGTGTTGAAATTTGAATATGAACTGTACATATACATACTTGAAAACTGAAAGGGACTGTTGAATATTGTTTTTGAAGAGAGTTAATCTAGGTAAGATGTGGTTTGGTTTTGTGTCAGGGAGAAGCACCACTGATGCTATATTCCTGGTAAGACAACAGCAGGAGAAGTACCTAGCCAAAAAAAACTTCTGTACTGGAGAAAGCCTTCAAGAGGTTTCTCTGCTCCTTTATTTGGTGATCAATGCAGAAACTAGGGATAGATGAGTGGCTGGTCAGAGCTGTGCAAGCCAAGTACATAGATGTTGTTAGTAACGTGAGGGTTGGCAACGAGTATGGCAATGTATTCAGGGTACAAGTAGATCACCAAGGGTCAATTCTCAGCTTCCTCTTGTTCATCATGCCCTCTAGGCAATAACAGAGGAATTTAAGTCAAGCTGCCTCTGGGAGCTCCTGTATGCTGATGGCCCTGTTCTTATAGCTGAATCATTACCAGAACTAGAGAAGAAATTTCAGATATGGAAGCGAGGTCTAGAATCAAAGAGCCTTAGGGTTAATTTAGCAAAAACAAAAGTCTTAGTAAGTAGGAAAGTGGACAAATCTCAAATCTCGATATGTAGAAAAGGCGAAGGTAGAAACTCCATAAGATGTATTCGGTGCAAGTTATGGATACATTAGAGGTACAACAATATCAAAGGAAGGTTAACAGAGAAATTAGTTTTTGTGTGTGGCAGGCACACAGGTACAATTAACAGTAGAAATGTACAGAAAATTGACACCTAGAATTAGTTGATGGCTTCTGTTATCCAGGTGACCAAGTCAGTAGCAGAGGTGGATGCTCCAAGAACATAGCTGCTAGAATAAGAATAAGCTGGGCAAAGTTCAGAGAGCTTTTTCCTTTGTTGGTAACAGAGGGCCTCTTCCTCAGAGTGAAAGGCAGATTGTATGATGCCTATGTGTGAACAGCCATGTTACACAGCAGTGAAACATGGGCTGTGATCACAGAGGACATCCGAAGGCTTGAAAGAAATGAAACTAGTATGCTTCACAGGATGTGCAATATCAGTGTGAATGTGCGACAGTGTAAGTGTCTTAAAAGAAAAATTGGGCATAAGAGGCATCAGATGTGGTGTACAAGAGAGGCAACTGTGCTGGTATGGTCATGTATAGCATATGAACGAAGACAGCTGTGTAAAGAAGTGCCAATCTCTAACTGTGGGGGGAACCTGTGGAAGAGGTAGACCCAAGGAGACATGGGACAAAATGGTGAAGCACTATCTGCAAAAGTTGGGTTTCACGGAGGGGATGACAAGTGATTTAAACCTTTGGTGATATGCTGTACTTGAGAAGACTCATCAAGTGAAATCATAGTTGTGGCCGGAGTCAGTGACTTGTAAAAGCACCCATGTTGGTGACACGTTAAAGGCATCCACTACACTTTTGGAGTGGTCGGCATTAGAAAGTGCATCCAGCCATAGAAACCAAGCTAAAAATCAGATGGGAACTTGGTACAGCTCTCCAGCTTACCAGTTCCAGTCAAACTGTCTAACCCATGCCAGCCTGGAAAGCAGATGCTAAATGATGATGATGATCTTATTTGGATCATCAAATAATGTTTTTGAAAAATGTCCAATTCTGGTTTTTCATTTCTGGAATACCAAAATGGCTTTTCCTGTTGGCAGAATCATTAGCACACTGGACTGGACTAAATGCTTAACAACATTTCTTCCAGCTCTTTATAGTCTGAGTTCAAATGTTGCCAAAGTCAACTCTGCTTTTCATCTTTGTGTATTCAATAAAATAAAGTACCAGTCAAGTTCTGGGGTTGATGTAATCGATCGTTCCCATCCCACTAAATCTGCTGAGCTTGTGCCAAAAATTTGAAATAGTTATTGGTAACATTTGAAATACCATTTTAATCAAAATTCTTTCACTTGCTTCATTTTGGTATCTTTAGTAGCTTCATAAATTATAAATTAAGATGGTGGGATTTACAGCGACTTTCTATTTAGTGATGTTTAGGGAGTTATGCAAACACTCTTTCTTGACAATTAGGGCACTAGGAAAACACTTATTCTTGACTATGCATCTAGAGGGTTTTGCAAACACATTCTACACAATGGCATTCAGGGAGTTAAGCAAACTCCTGCTGGAGGAGTTTGGGAGTAAGCAGCTTTTCCCTTCCTTATAGGGTTGGTTGATTTAGGAGTTTGGGGCAGGAAGTATAATCACTCTAATGTTTAAATCTTATGAATTTAGACAACAGAACATGAATGTCTCTCGGGTGGGAGATAAGATAAGTATGTTTCTCAGAAATGTATGGTTTTAGGGCACTAAGTTGTTTGGAGAGGGTGTGCATGCTTGCTTTGTTCCAAAGGATAGTATAGTTGTCTGGATTGCAAGATATATTGTTTCCATTCCATGGGCAGTTACATGCAGATTTTTTGATCATGGATTTGTGTCTCTAAAGTGTCTAATTTAATTTAATTCAATGTTTATAATCAAAAACTTCAACTATTTTCCTTTATCAATTTCTACTAATATTGGTTTCAAATTTTAGCACAAGGTCATCAGTTTTTTGAGGAAGGAGTAAGTTGATTACATTGACCCCAGTGAAAAGATGAAAGGCAAAGCTAACCTTAGCAGAATTTGAACTTAGAATGTGAGGACAGATGAAATGCCACAAAGCATTTTGCCCAGCATGCTAATGATTCTGCCAATTCATTGCCCTGTATTCTACTAATATTAATATCCCATAGTTCAAGGTGGTATCAAAAATTTCCTGAACTAATTCTGTAGCATGCCAACAGTTGGCAGCACATGGTTGCATGTGCAGTGACCTTCATGAGACAGTGTGCTGAGTGAAATTGCTGTTTACTTCACAAATTGTGAAATTTGTGTTTTTATGATCGCATGTATACTGTATTTTTGTCTGCGATTTTTGTCATGGACAGGAAATTTGACCAACTAGCTAACGTGAAATTTTGCACTAAATGCGGGAGGCTTGTTACAGAGGCATTGAGCATGCTTCAGTAAGCCTACAGTGATGAGACAATATGTTGTACACCATGTTTTGAGTGGCACGGACACTTCAAAAGCAGAAGAACCTCCCTGAAAGATGATGAGCAATGTAGAAGAACTTCCACAAGTATCACCTCCGGTAATGTGGAGAAAATTCATCAGCTTGTGCGTGAGGATCATCAGAGGACAATCAACAACATTACTGATGTTGTTGGTCTGTCATATAGGTCCATGCAGGTAATCCTAGCATCTGAGAAGAATTGGATTCTTCACAAAGACAAATCATCCTGTTACTGAGCTCTCCTCACTCATGAGTTTCTTGCTAAAATCAACATGGTATCACTTCCGCACCCACCCTGTTCACCAGATTTAGCACCTGTGGTTTCTATCATCTTCCCATTTTAACACTGTTGTGGAGATCAAGTGTGAATTGCAGAAGGGCCTCAACTCACTTACAGAAAACAACTTCCAGGCCAGATTCCAAAAATGGCAGGAATGCTGGGACTGGTGTATTGCTGCACAAGGTAATTATTTCAAAGAGGATAATGTAAAAATTTGGTAAATCAGTTATTTTTTATTAAACATAACTAGTCTGAGAACTTTTTGATACTACCTTGTATCTTTCAAAATCATAATAACATTGAGAATTTCAGACAATGAAATTTTGTTAAACGAGACAGATATTAACAATGTAGTTGGCATACTGATACTTTATGGATACTAAATTAGATGAAACAATTATACCTGGTCACTATGGTGTAATAGCTAGCATGGTTTCCTAGACTGGATTATGAGAGATAATTAGTTCAAGTCCTATAGGTGGGCCTGTGGACATTTGTTCTAACATGGATTCCTGTTCACAGAGTGTCTAATGTGCCTAATTGAATGTTTATAATAAAAAAAAATTGTTAACCATAGTACTTAATCAAATGAATATTAAATTTCTATTTAACCCAGTATAATGTATAATTTAACATTTTTCTCAGATCATAGTGGTAGTGGTGGTGACAGTGAATTCCTGATGTCCACCATTCAGCATTTGTAGATAGTCAAATTATTCTATTGTTTGTTTTGCTTTTGCTTTTATAATTGTTTTCAGATTGTATTCCAGTGAAATAATCACAAAAAATTAATAAATGCTGGTTTTGTTAGTGTCAGTTATTCTGCTGATATTTAAATTGGTGGATCTTTTCATTTGTTCTCAGTTTCAGTCTTTCTGGTAGTGTATTCCACCTTTTCTGCCAAATCTTGTGAGCAAGGCATTTACCACAAAAAGGGCATTATAATGAATCCAAAATTAAATTAGTTATACTTTTTACAATATCTCTGTGAAAATGGGATGGAATTTGAAGGGCCTTTATATAATGAAGATATCATCATCATCATCATCATCATCATCATCATCATCATTTTTGTTCAACGTCCACTTTCCATGCTGGCATGGGTTGGATGGTTTGACTGAAGGCTGCACCAGGCTCTAATCTGATCTGGCAAAGTTTCTACATCTGGATGCCCTTCCTAAGGCCAACCACTCTGAGAGTGTAGTGGGTACTTTTTACATGCCACTGGCACGAGGGCCAGTCAGCCGGTACTGGCATTGACCACGCTTGAATGGTGCTTTTTACATGCCACCAGTACAGGTGCCAATCAGGCAGTACTGTCATTGGCAATGACAATGACTTCACTTGGCTAAACAGGTCTTTGCAAGCACAGTTTATTGGCAAATGATGGAAGGGTATTCTTTAATAGGCTGGTTATGCTGCACTGGCCTGGCCATGGTTACGGTCTCACTTGGCTTGCCGGGTCTTCTCAAGCACAGCATGTCTCCAAAGGTCTCAGTCACTTGGCATTGCCTCTATGAGGTCCAACATTCGACGGTTGTGCTTCACCACTTCATCCCAGGTCTTTCTGGGTCTACCTCTTCCACAGGTTCCCTCTACTGCTAAAGTGTGACACTTTTTCACACAGCTGTCCTCATCCATATGCAACACATGATCATACCAGTGCAGTCATCTCTCTTGCACACCACATCTGATGCTTCTTATGTCCAACTTTTCTCTGAAGGCGCTTACACTCTGTCGTGTATGCACACTGACATTACACATCCAGCGGAGCATATTAGCTTCATTCCTTGCAAGCTTACGCATGTCCTCAGCAGTCACAGCCCATGGCTGTTTGCACACATGCGTCATATGGTCTACCTTTTACTCTGAGCAAGAGGCCCTTTGTCACCAGCAGAGGTAGGAACTCTCTGAACTTTGCCTAGGCTATTCTTATTCTAGCAGCTACACACACAGAGCATATGTATATGTTACCTACAATCCAGGACACAACTAGTTGTGCTTTTATATCACCATTCATTGAATTGAATTAAACGCTTTCTTCAAGTAGATAAATGTGAAGACAGCAAATAACGTCATATTGTATATCGTCATTATCATCATTATCATTATTTTAGCATCCACTTTTACTTTCTTCCTTGGGTCAGACAGAATTTGTTGAGGTATATTTTCTACAATAAGATGTCATTTCTGTCACCAGTCCTCACCTGTTTCCAAACATGATAATATTTCTGCATAGCTGGAGATATTTTTTCATGTGAAAACAATAAAAGCTGGCATCACCTCTATGATGGTGACACTGGTTTATAACTATCATGCAAAAACGAGATGTGGAACACAAACACACCCATATGTATGATAGGCTTGTTTCAGCTTCCAGACAAATTCACTCACACAGATTTGATCTGCCTGATGTAGAACTTGCCCAATGTGCCACATGGCAGAACTAAATCCAAAGCCACATCACTGGGAGCAAACTTTATAACCTCATAGCTATGCCTGGAAATACTTAGAGGGAAGATCTTTGAAACCAGGTGTCAGCATGATTCATGTACTATAAGGATTTACCAAGATACCTTCCAATCTTGAGTGACATGGATAGATACATCTATCACTCAGTGGTTGTAGTTTTGGGTGTGTTGCCACCAAATTTCAAGCAGGGGTATAACAAAAGTTTTCCATCAAGATTTGTGGTTAAATTAATGATTAAGGTTAATATTTATTAGGATTAAGCATTGATTAATTCACTGTGGATGAGCTGAAAAACGTCAGTTCTCTTGGACCAGGAAAGAAAACTGGATTGGATGGGATCTCAATAAGCAAAATTAGGATAGCATGTGCAACATAGTTGATGAAATGTGACAAGGTGAAACAGTAGTATCTTAAGAACATAGTTCCTGTTTCCAAATTGGGATTGCTTTCCATTAAGGATAACTGCAATATTCCTCAGCATGGGATGGTTTCAAACAGATGACAGTCGTGCAATCTTTGGCTTTTCAGAGAATTACAGGGAAAAGAAATGAATATGTATATTATTTTAGCTAGTACAACATCATTTAACAAAAATATGACAATTTCACTTTTTTCCATAAGCTTTCAGTTTTGCAAAAGATTTCACAAGCTTGGAGATTTGAATATGCAATGACCCTCAAAATTTGTTTACAAAAGGAAAATCATTATAAAACCCTAATTAATGGTGATTGCAATGACTATGACAGATTAGCCTAGATATTCACAGCATATGATGAGGTGTCATAATGAAGGCATAAGAAAGGGTCAAGAAATAAAACAATAAATTTTAAGTGATTTGTAAGACTTAGAGATTATAACACTCAGGTATGGCAGTGTAAGTTAAGAAGTTTGCTTCTTCATCATATGGCTTTGAGTTCACTCCCACTATGTAGCACCTTTTGGTAAGTTCTATAACTTCTGGGGGATCAAAGTCTTGTGAGGGAACTCGGTCAAAGGAATCAGAAAGAAACTTATCATATACATATACAGGTTGTCATCAACTTACAACTGATCGATTTTATGATGATTGACATGCCAGCTCCTGGCAGCAATAATAAATAGTCCATTTGAAATCTAATGGGCTTAATTTCTTAGAGATTAACCTGACTATAGATGATGTCAGCTAATAAATGCTTCCCCTACATTTGGTTATTGATTGCCACTGTGTTGGATGACTATCCTGTCGTGGAGATGTCGAGGCAACCTTGTATTTGTTTATAAGATGACTGCTTGAGACTCCAAAATTTTTGACTAATGCCAGTATAAAAGTATAATACATAATGCTGTGAGAACGTACCTTACGAATGTAAAAATATAAAACAAATCTATGTAGGCTTATAGGCCAACTTACAACCAGATTGACTTACAACCAGTCAGTCGAACCAATTGTGGTTTAAGTCAACAATGACCTATATATATGGTGTACTGTTTGCTTGTTGGTAAGATCGGCAAAAAAGCACTGAATCCAGCAATTTATTTAATGAATATACAAATTATGTATGAACTACTTCAAGTTTCATACTTGAGAGGAAAATTTAAAGGGAAAGGTGGATAAAGATTATGCTCCTCTAATGCATTTAATGAAGAGTATTGTTAATATTCTTTTATGCTTCGGTCATTAGACGGTGGTCATATTGAGGGACTGCCTTGAGAAATTTTATTCAAACAAATCAACCTAGCTCAGTTATCTATGAAACTGAGGTCACTTTTGTTCCACCAAATAAGGGAAACAAAAGAAAAATGTATTGAACTGAGCAAAAGTGATTTCAAACAAAGATACACCAACCATCAGTTTTCTTTTAAGCACATAATAAAACTGCTGGCAAGTCATCTGAGACCTGATGGACAACAATATTCCACACACTATCAAGTGGAATATTACAGAGAGATCTAGGCCATAAAGTAATGGGTCAAAAAGTGAAGGTTTTGTATAGCCGAAAGAACATATATCTATATTAGATCAAAGGATTTCACTGACCTTCTAAAATCAAAGAAGGAAATTTTTGCAAGATGTATGCATCTCAACAAGTTTCTCTTATCAAGACAGATTCAGCACAAGTCTAATACACTTTAAGCTTTTCATTTTACTACTCCCACTAAGGATAGTTTGTTTAGGTGTAAATAGTCGGCATTTACATTCTTCATCTAATGGATTAAAGGGACATAATTTCTATCTTCCTTTCCTACAACATTTTCTTCTCATTTTTCATATAATTTGGCCTCTCTATTTTTTTTTTTTTGCTTTCCTTTTTTCTCATAGTCCCTCACAAAGTAGTGATGTCACTTCAGTCTTAGTGATTGCCAGATCATGCCCATTTGATTACTGCACTATCCAAACATGAAACTTGAAGTAGTTCACATATAACTCCTGCATTTGTTATATCATCATCATTTAGTGTCTGTTGTCCATGCTGGCACTGGTTGGACAGTTTGACCTGAGCTGGTAAGCTGAGTGGCTGCATCAGGCTCTACTCTGATTTGGCATGGTTTCAATGGCTGGATGCCCTTCCTAACACCAACCACTCCAAGAGTGTAATGGGTACTTTTACATGCCACCAGCACAGTTGCCAGTTTGCATGACACCAGTATCTGCCACAACTATGATTTCACTTGGCTTGATGGGTCTTCTTCTCAAGTACATATTGCCAAGGTCTTGGTCATTTGTCATTGCCTCCTTGAAGCCCAGCATTTGAAAGGTGCTTTCTATGTGCCACTGGCATGGGTGCTGGTTTTGCGACACCAGCATTTGGCCACATTACCTCTGTGAGGCCCAATGCTCTGGACGTACTTTTTACGTGCCTCCAGCATGAGTGTCAGTTGTGTGACACTGACAACGACTACAGCTATGATATCACTTGACTTAACAGGTCTTCTCAAGCATGGCATATTGCCAAAGGTCTCGGTCACTAGTCATTGCTTCCATGAGGCCTGGCATTTGAAGATCATGCCATGTTTTCCTGGGTCTCCGTCTCCCACAGCTTCCTTCCATTTGTAGAGATCGGCACTTCTTCACACAACTGTCCACACCCATATGCATCACATGACCATACCAATGCAGTCTTGCACAGCACATCTGATGCCTCTTTTGCCCAGCTTTTCTCTCAAGATGCTTACACTCTGTCGTTGATGCACACTGGCATTGCACATCCAGCAAAGCATACTAGCTTCCTTTCTTTCAAGCTTATGCAGTCACAGTCCATATACACATGTTATTATCATCATCGTCATTTTATCAGCCACTTCTCCAAGCTTGCTTGGGGCACATGAAACTCATTGAGGCAGATTTTCTACATCCACATGCCTTTCTGTTAACAACACTGTAAAGTGGTTGGTGTTAGGAAGGGCATCTAGCTGTAAAAAAACCATGCCAAAAATAATGGGTCTTCTGACCAATGTAGTAGAGCAGAAATTACGCAGCCAATTTACGCCAGCAAGGAAAGTGGATGTAGAACTCAAGATGATCATAATAGTGAGCCACATTTTAACTTTTGCCAGGGGTTGTCAGGTGTCTGTGACTTCCTGACTTATTGCTTAGAGTCTTTTGATAGGAACAAGATAAGACAAAATCTTCAGTATTCTTCTTAATGTCTTGAATAACACTCTGTTTCAATACCACTTACATGTAGACGTATGCAAGAATACGTAAAAAATGTGGGGTGTGGGGGAAAATAAATCAGTGAAGTCACGTGAGCCTTAAACTCAATCAACGACTGTTCGGAGGGGTGTTTAAATGGCATTACATTGTGGGTGAAACATTGCACTCGTTGTTGTGATTTATTCGTTGGTGTCATATGCAATGTGGCTATTTTCAAGTTGACCTTCTTTTGGTGGCGATATGACATGTAATCCGATCGATCGGATAAACATTGTTGACAGAGAGAAAGATAGGTCGGCTTAAGCTTTTTTCTAAGAAGTATTTTTTCTATTGGTCGTTTAAAATAAATACCGTTTTCTACACGTTTGCTGTCATTTCTTCACAGGAAATATACAATTACTCATTATAATATTTTCCTTGTCACTCAACGAATCAATGACCAGCCTCGTTTTCATTTTACACATGCGCTTTAATTCCTCTTCCGGTCAGACATTTTCTCGCCTGACACATATGTACGGTAACTTACTTCTAAGATAAACAAATTAAACATATATATATAAATATATATATATATTCGGTGATGGAGTCAAAGTAAGAAAACATTATATGCCGTCTGTTCGATCGTCTGCATCAACAACGTTCTCGACGTCATCTTATAAACAAGCCATTGGCAACAGGAAGTAAGTAATGTTTCGTTTCTCCACTCTCTCGAATTTACTAATTGGCTCAAATCTGTCTCTTCGTATCTCTGTCAGATTATTTTTATAACATTTTCTTCGCGTTTATAATGATTGTTTTTTTCTTACACCTTTGACCTATATGTGTATTTTTTTAAAATTTTATTGAAACAAAACAAGCAACCTTACATAAATTGATCACCGAAGTTCCAAACAAGTGAGCAATCTTTTGTGTCTAAATAAAAGATGGAAATTTTTTATTGGCTAATGAACTAATATCGTCGATGTGTCATTTCCTACGAAACCCTTCCACTTTGCTCATCGTAAACTCATGTGACCTGTTCGGGTATCTCCGGAAGTCGTCGACTTCTGGATCTTATTTTGCAGTAACTGAAAGTTAGACAATATTCGGATATATTTACCATTGCGAATTACTGAATTCCAATTTAAAAAAATTATTTTATCTACATTGATTTTTTTTCCTTATTTAATAAATCGTAAAAGAATTTAAAAAAATTTTCTCCAAAATAGAGATGGAAGTTTTTTTTTTATTGGCTAATGAACCTAATATCGTCGATGTTGTGTAATTTCCTACGAAACTCTTCCACTTTGCTCATCGTAAACTTAAATGACTTTGTTTGGGTATCTCCGGAAGCCGTCGACTTCTAGATCTTATTTTGCAGTAACTGAAAATAAGTATGTGGATATATTTAGCTTAGCGAATTACCGAATTCCAATTTTTAAAATTATTGGCGATGCTTCAGTATATGTACACACGTGACTTTGTTTACATTTCTGAAGATAACAGAAACCCTTTTCTCCCACCCCTAACCATAACCCGCCCCATATATAAAAGAAAAACACTTTTTTGAAATATATCCGGTACATATACCGAAGGTTCGCCAAATTATTTTATCGACATTGATTTTTTTTCTTGACAAATCGTAAAATAATTTTTTTTTAATGTCTTCAATTTCAAAATTTCAATCTTTTCTCACCCCGCGCGTTGATTTTTACGTACGTTTCATCCTCGTAACATCTTGTCCATCCTTTCCGTGAAATACTTTAGACACACGCTTACGTGAATGTGTGTACAAACGAAAAAGATTGAGGAAAACTGGTTACAAGAAGCATCAGATGTGTGCAAGAGAGAAGACGGCACTGATTTGTTCATGTGATGCATATGGATGAGGACAGCTGCTTAATGAAGTGCTGATCTCTACTTGTGAAGGGAACCTGTGGAAGGGATAGACCCAGGAAGATGTGGGACGAAATGGTGAGAAAGGGTCTTCAGATGCTGGGCCTTAGTGAGGAAATGACAAGGATACTGGAAGTTGTGGTGATTTGCTGTTCTTGAGAAGACGCGTCAAGCTAAGTAACATCACTGTCATCCATACAGGTTTGTCCTTCACAGGTGCTGGTGCCATGTAAAAAGCACCCAGCACACTCTGTAAAATGGTTGGCATTAGGAAAGGCATCCAGCTGTAGAAACGCTGCCAACATAGACAATTGGAGCTTGGACAGCTACCTGGCTGGCCAGCTCCTGTCAAACTGTCCAACCCATGCCAACATGGTAAAGAGACGTTAAATGATGATGATAATGCTAAGAGTATATATTTGGAGATGAAGTTTTTAACCTAACACGCATACTTGTGTGAATATGTGTATATATGTGTTTGTGGTTGCCCTATTCACTATTGCTTGACAGCTGATTTTGGTTTGTTTACATCCCCATCTCTCTAAATTATGAGTGGCACTCAACTTGAGCCTTCTCAATCTCCCCAAGTGTTAGGCCTCACTATATCTGAAGATCATTCCTGGCAAAAAGCATATCCATAGCATAGTTAGGACAGCATCCCAAGAACTTGCCCTTCTCTTTAGCCCCCAACAACATATGATACTCTGCAAGGCTTAAGTAATTCCCACAACAGAATACTGCTCCCAAAATTGGTATGGTGCTGCTACAAACACTGGCATCCTGGATCATACCTGTAGAAGAGCCTCACTGCTGATTGACATTCCTTTGCAAATAGATACACTCCAGCGTTTGGCCCACAGGCATGTTGTTTCTTCTCTAACCTATCACAACTATAATGGTCTCTGTTCTTCAGCTCTGGCCAGCCTCTTACCTCTGCTACTCAGGTACCACTGTCCCACTTGTCTCCCCAGCTCTTGGTACCCTTTGTACATCTAACCACCCTTTTTCTCACATTAATCTCTGATCCCAATCCTTCAACCTCAGAACATAAGCCTTCTAGAATCTTCTACATGCTCGTGCTTTTTCCGCAGGTGTTGTCCTGCAACAGTTTAACCTGAACATTAAGGATATGAATTTCACAAAGTCTCGGGGAACCTCAAAAGTCATGGGCTCTGCTTTTCATTCTAGACCCAACAAGTGACAAAAGAAGAATTGCTACCTTTTAGGATGGACTTCAACTTTGGAAATAAAACTGGGAAAAGGGACTTATCTGAAGAGTAATCATGAGCTTTACCAAAAATTCTCTGATAGGTAGTGATGCTTGAGCAGTTGTTTGGTGGTTGAGCACTCTGTTTGCCTATTGCCTCAGACCATTGGAATTATTGATTATCTGACCATATGGAACAAACACACAAGGAACAACTCCCTTCCACTAGAAAAAAGACTATCAAATCTTAAATTTTGGGGTTCTAAGAAAGTCATGTGTTGATCACTCATAGTCAGCCAACCATGTAGTCCAGGAAAATATAACCATTGATGTTCTTTGTTTTGGTCATGGACATAATGGTCCATACCACTATGACAATATTTGTTTCAACATTGTAGCTGTGCATTTACATTTTTTCACCTGTTAAAAACATTTTTCAGATAGTTTGCATCAGCATTTAATTAATTAAAATGCTCCTGATTGTATCCCCATTCTTCTATTTTTTTGTTGTTTTTCTGTCAGCAGATGTGGCTCAAATTCCATTGCAACATGCTGTATTTTCAATTTTTCTTTTAAATTTATGATTCAAATGATTACATTTGCATTGTTACTTGGGAAATTTAATGGGTTGTCAGGAAACGATTTTCACAGATTTGCTTGCTCTTTGGTAATGTGATCATCATATTTTGTTTTGGAAGAAATATCATCCAGATTTCTGACCATTTCTAATGGATGTTCTTGATTTGAAACCCACTGGTACTACTTATGACATTGTTTAGAATTCAGACAATCCTCCCTGTAGGGTTGCTGCAACATAAGAAAAGTCTCCATAAAAGGTTTTTTTGCAATTTCAAGCATAATTTTATACAAGTATGCTACTCTTTGAATTCAACATGCAAATTGCAAAAAACATGCATTCACTTTTGCTTGTGTAGATTTGCACCAGATCAATTGGTCTCTCATACACGTCTCCTTTTACCATCATGCTGCTTGTGGTCACTTCCTCTCCTCCAGGTAATTCTATTATTGACATCCAGCACTCTCTATCACCATCTTTGCCATCAATTACTCATGCTCTTTCTAAGCAGCTAACTTTACCACTTCTATACTACTAACTGCTTCTCGTCGTTTGGTCACTTATTAACATCAATCACACTCTCTTGACATAATTTCTATCAATAGCTATCATTCATTCTCTATTGTCTTTGGACAGATTTCTAAACATTTGAATGGATAATCTGTTTCACATGTACTTTAACTGATAACTGTTCCTATTTAAATGCCTCATACAAGGTTTAATTCTCCTGTTAGCTTGCCTGTGGCTCTTTTGTGTGTCCATAGTTGACATTTGATACATCCTAAAGAATTTATTTCTATTCCTCTAAATAGTATGCTTGGCCACTTTCCCAAAACAATAGAGTTCTGTCTTTTATGTTTACTAGAAATGTTGTTTTTGCTAAATTCACTTTAAAGCCTCTGAATTCTAGATTTTGCTTTCAGACGTAGAATTTTTTTCTCACCATCATCATCTTATAAGAGCTAAAACATCAGCACACTAGAATTCCCACAGGAAACCATTCATCAACTCAAAAGAGAGTTGATAATTGAGTTCTGATGGACACCAATCTGTTAACCTAATATTTAATTAATTGACACTTTCCTAACAGCATCACTCTGCATGCTTTACATGGCCTTCACAAACCATTTAGCTATCACAAGTTTCTTTTAATGACCACCAGAGTACAGAGGCATTGGTATCTTGTCTTGTAACAAAACCAAACTGCATCTTATCTAGGCTAATTTTCTTTTTAATCAGGAGCACTTCCACTAATTTTATAGCTTTTCCATGGTTTCTTCTTTCTAATGCTTTACTCTTGTAGCAGTTCATGATACATAGGTTACGATATTTTCTTGGAATGCTTGAGTGACAAACATATAACTCACTTCAAGCCAAATAGTTTCACCATCTCACTATCTCCATGTCTTTGCCTGTCAAAGCACTGCTTGGTATTCTGTTTATACAGGACATAAATGACATGACTACTCCATAAGTGGTGTAAAGCCATTTGGCCTCCTGGCTAGCAATCCCCCAGATGTAGTAACCTTGAGGGTTCAGATCAGGAGAACTAATTTAGTACATAATTAGAATCACATGATCATGAAAATTCTTGGCCAGCCAATCCAGGGTTGCAAAGATCATGTGAGAGGAAACAAGAGTTTTGCTGGGAAACATGGAACCATTTCTAGACCTATTCTTTTAGTTGTCATTCTTGTTCACCTTGTGGTCCTCATCAAAATCCTTTTCATCAATAAAGAACCATAGCATAATGGGATTCTTGAAGTGTTTAAGCTTGTTCATGAGCAGTTTCACTGGATCACATTGTTATCTGGTCTTACTAGACATGACCTGGCCTTCCTCATTATACTGGACTTATGCCTGATACCTTTGTGCACCAAACTGATAGTGAGATCCTTGACTGTGGTCTTCACTAAATTTGGCTTGCTGTTGATGATCTCAAAGATCTGCTGTTTGAACTTGACCATCCTGATGATGTCCTGTTGCAGAATATGCATTTTCGTCTTGGCCACAGATGATACATCCAACTTTTTCCAGAAGCTTATGACCTCCAGGCACTGTGGTTAGCAGCAAGAATTACAAGCACAACATGCCTTTTCATTTCCTGTTTCAGACTGGAATGTGTTATGGTCTTGCTGTTGGTGTGTCTGAAAGAGAAATAAGAAAGTTAAAGTTTCTGCTTATGTCACATAACATTGTTATCTAAAAGTTATGTCCACAAATACCTAGTATACATGTATATATGACAGACTTCTCTACTGTTTTCATCTTCTGAATTCCTCTTATAAAGCATTGACCAGTCTAAAGCTGGCATTTGCCCAAGATGCTGTGCAGTGAGATTGAGCTTGAAATCATGCAGCTATAATCTTGTCTCCAATACCAATTTTATATTGAGAAGCTTTCTATTGCTTTATACTTATAGTTTCTTCAGATGTCCCTCAAAGTCATTCATTGATCACAGTACATTTAAATGAAAGTAATAGTAGCAGGCAGCACTTTATTTTCTTATGATTTGCAAGGTTTCGTATGACCAACATTTAAGTTAGTGTAAAGATCAATCTATAATCTTTTAGGAATTCTATTCTTATATTTATACCCCAAAATTGGAGTTTAGCTTCTAATTCAGATGACTAAACTTGTTTGTATTTTCAATTTCTTATTTCATGTTACTTGATGTTAGCAAGATTAAGTAAATAAACGCTGTCATTGCGTAAAAATACTGAACATCAATAAATGTCTGAATATTTGCATTTCTTTGATGCTTTCATAACCTCTCGTTTTGGTAAGTTGTACCATGTTTGGTAGTAATGGTCATGAATGTTTTGTTGTTAAGTCTAGCTCTTGGTTTTTACTGTTTATTCTGAAGATGGTGATCCAGCAGAGCCATGATAAGACATTTCAGTCATAACCTTTCCATTTCCGTTGTACATTTTTCTTATATGCATTTTTTTCCTTTTCAAATGCTAGGGTGTGATTTGAGAGGGATTTGGTTCCTGTATTTGAAAGGTCAAAAGACTATGTAGAAGTTCCTTCTTGGTTCATGCTTGAGGTTTGCCATGCTCCCTAGTGGGTTTTTGTATTACTCAAAAGCTCTTTGAAACATGAGATGAGTTTCCAATAAAAATCCAATTAAATTTAGATGGAGACATTCTGCAATGAGATATAAATTATGAAATTAATTCGTATTCAATTTCTTACAAATATACTAAATAAAAACGCTGAAATCATGTGATGCTCAGTCATTTCGTTTTTGATGTTCCTTTCAAAAATATATATATTGGTTGTGGGTGTCGTATCTAGCTAAGAGTCCTGAATGTCAGTCTTGGGGAAAGGGTAGGTTACAGCGTAGAAATACAGTTGAAGGCAGGGAAACTAACGACTTCTGAGGCAGAGGCTGTTGTTGGTTAAGAAAAATAGGTCGATGTATATACTCTCACTTTCTCTAGAGGATTGCTTTTCTCCATTGAGCCTTATTTTCCTTTTGAATAAATACTTCCGGTAGTTTATCTGTGATTTTAGTCATTAGTTTATATCTTATTGCTTCTTAGAAAATATATAAACAATCATTATTACAATATTTCTCCCGTATGTCAAAGAAATCGAGTTGCAACCTCGTTTTGATTTCGCACATGCGCAATAATTCTTCTTCCGGTCAGACATTTTACCTTACCGTGACTCGCAGACGTTAATTTATCTTTAAGGAAAACAATTTTTGTAAACATTTAGCGATGAAGTTAAAAGTATGAAAATACTATCTGTCGTCTGCTTCATTGTCTGCGCCAATAACATTGTCATTGGCGACTTGTGAACAATTCGTTCCAACAGGAAGTAAGTAACATATTTAATGCTCTCTCTCTCTCTCTCCACCAATTAACTCCACTGTCGCTCTTTGTCTGTTTATCGGATGTTTTTTTTAAACTTTTTCTTGGGCTTTTTTACTCTACATCTTCATTATGCTGCGCTTGTTTATAACCTCCGACCGTACGTTTGTTTTTGTTTTGTACCATTGCAAAACGGGGTCACTAAAATAGAAAGCCAGTCATGTACTTTCTCCCTTCTCCATAAAGTTGTAAAAGCCTTCCAACGTTAAAAATTATTACTTATGGTGTTTGGAGTGCTATTTCATATGAAATCTTCCCGCTTTGCTTCGTATGTGAACGTTGACATTGTTCGGCTGTTTCCGGTAGTTGTCGACTTCTGGATCTGAATCTATATGTAATAATATTCAGCGGCATAGTTTCGGATTCAGTACACCATTTAACCCGCTGTAATTGTTTTATCAATCTTTTTTTTTTAAACTGTGTTTTCAACATGAATTACAATCCTAGGAATTTTTTAAAATTCGATTAAAAATTTTTTTGCCGTTCCTCATTTTAAAACTTTGTGGTTTTCTTTTTTCTTTTCCATGTTTGTGTGCAACCAGAACCAAATAATATTTGCAAAAAAAAAAAAATTAGACATTTTGTCACATTTTTTGCTGGACATGCTATATGACTCTATACATCACTTTTACATGGATCATCTCATCTTACTGCTTGAGTCACGTATTTAATCCATCTTTTGATCTACACCCAAAACGAAGCTCACTTTGCAACCTTACTTCTGGTTTAGTCCCACTTCACATCACCATGGGCAAGTATCTTCAACTATATCCTTGGGCTGACCAATGTGATTTAGTAAATGAAAACTGTGTAGAAGCCTGCCATAGATATGCTCGTGCACCTCGCTACCACTTGACAACTAGTTTTAGTTTGTTTACATCCTCATCAGTTATTGGTCCAGTGAAAGAGACCAAATAGAATAAGTACTATGCTTAAAAAATAAATATGAATTAGTGTTGATTTGTTTGACTAAACAGTGCTCCGACTTGGCCACAGTCCAATGACTGAAACCGGTAAAAGATAAATGATAGTGGCTTCCAATGTCTCAGAAGTTCAATTTGGTACTTACTGAAAGAATCCTCTTTTCTCAGTGTTGTCATGAAAGACAAACACCAAAGCTGTTTTTACTGTGAGAAACCTTTGCCCAACTTGGGAGTGTGTATTTAGCTCTGTCATTTGCACTTTGTCTCTGAATTTTTGAGGGTAGAAAACCCGTCTTATTGCAGAATTATGGTGATCTTTGTTTTTGGTTTTTTTTTCGTATTGGAAATAGAAAAAGAAAATTCAAAGAAAAGATTCAAAAATTAAGTGGGGAGCAAAAATTACAAAAACTCAAATTACAGAAAAATATTTTTTTTTCAGAATCGTAGTCTTTCATGTTGAAAACTTAGTAAACCAAAGAAATTGTTGAGAAAAATGTAAAAAAAATTACAGCTGGATAATTGGTGTGCTTATGTTGAATATCTGTCCATTCATTGTTAGCATTTTTACTGAGCATTATTTTTCTCTATTTATGGGTTTTAGTTTTTCCTGTATATTTATCTTGTAATTCAGCAAAATAAATTGGAAAAGAATTTCTTTTAAAAAGAGTTTTTTAAAAATTTTTATTCTTCCTCTGCTTTCTTTCCTTCATTACTCCTATCAGTATTCCTTCTGTTTTTCTTTTTACTACCATAGTTGTAGGCATGGTTGTGCTGTCAAACCACACACACTTTGCATCTATGTGCATTCTCACTGCACAAACATTTTTGGCAAATGTTTGCAACAAGAGCCCTGGGCTGACCAGTGACTTGTGAGTGACTGTGGCAGACAAAATTGTGTAGAAGCCTATGTGTGGTAAGAAGTTTGTTTCCTAACCACAAGGTTCGAGGTTCAGTCCCACTGCATAGCATCTTAGGCTAGTGGTGTTTTTATATCCCTCATAACTTAGTAGTTCGGCAAAAGAGGCTGATAAAATAAGTACTAGGCTTACAAAGAATATGTCCTGGAGTCGATTTCTTCAACTAAAACCCTTTAAGATGATGTTTCAGCATGGCCGCAGTCAAATGACTGAAATGTGTAAAAGAATAAAGTAAAAGAATGTGTTTGTCCCAACCATCTCCATTGCTTAGCAACTGTCCCTTTTCTTTGCAGTTCAGCAAAGTAAAACAGACATAAACTAACAGCAGAAAATAAGTACCTGACCTAAATTAGTACTAGCGTCAATTTATGTGGCTAAACCCTTCAAAGCAGTGCCCCAGCATGACTGCAGCCTAATGATGAAACAGGATTAAAGACAATCCTCTAAAAAGCAATAAATTTATGCCATCCATCATGAGGCTCTCTTTTTGCCTTGAAAGTACCAGTGCAAGTGCCATATTATCTGTGAGTAGTTAGTAAATGAAGCAGTGACAGTACAAAGCTTAAGAGAGTACTGTAGTCTAACTGATGGTAAGGCAACTTGTATTGTGCTGGTGCTATGAAAGATTGCATCCAGTGGTATGTAAAGTGGTTAGCATTATTAGCAAAGGCATCCAGCCATAATAACCATGCCAAAACTTATCTGGTCCTCTGACCTGTTGGATCCTGTCAAACTGTTCAATCCATGCTAATGTAGAAAGTGGATGTAAAATGATGATGATGACCTGTAGACACTTACAATGGTTAACTCTTTAGTTTTGTGTCTATTCCAATGTTTCTAGTATTGTACTCTGTCAATTGTATATGTTGCCCATGTATGTACGTATGTGCGTACCTATGTATCTAAAAACATCCAAGTGGAGTATAAAACATCTCATGATTTTTCCAGCATATTTCTCTCCATAGAACTTAATAAAATCATTGCATATTCAGAGAAGATATATCTACGTGAAAAATTTCATGACACAGATAAAATTTCTAGACACTGAAAAAAATATCTGACTTCATGATTTTAGAAATCAGTGGCTGTAGCAAAACTATTATTATATATTCAAGCAATTTGGATTAAGCCAACAGTGATGAACAATTCATGGTATTAAACAAATTACACATCTTGAATATGAATTTAGTTGGGGTATATAAAATCAGTTTCCTAAGCAACTCCCATTATAATTTTTTTTTTTCGTTTCGGAGGGAAAAGAAAACATTTTGAAAATATTTTCTTTTTGAATTTTAATATCCTATCTCACACCACCTTTTTATTCTAAAGTTCAAATACCAGTTTTTTTTTTCTCTCTCCTAAATTATGTATTTTAAACATAGGATTTTATGAAGCTGACAAAAATGTTTTTCAATTTCTTCTCATCTGTTTTGGAGTGTACAATCAACTGTAGAAGATCAGGCTCACTCCATCTCTGTATCTGTTTATTATACATTTTTTTAGAAAAGAAGTCTGTGTTTTTTATTTCTCTTTATAAAAGATCTTTTTTTTTAATTTAAGAGCAAAATACCTGTACTAAATAACTGAAGTTGTATATGTTCAATATATATAAATAACTGAAGTTGTATATATTCAATAATTGTAAAATTATATTTTTGTAACCTTTTGACAAAAATCTTAGCAAAGAATTTTTCAAAAAAAAAAAGTTTTTTTTCAGATTTAGGTTTTATGTTCAAAGCAAATCCCAAAATTTTTTCTATGAAAATATGCCATTAAAAGTTACAGCGTATACATCATACAACCATAATTACATATAGGAATATATATGCATCACAAATGTAGGTCTATGTTTGTGTATACATATATATGTAGATATATATTTATGTACTTTCTTTTTACACTTTTGTTTCAGCGTGTTTGTGTATGTTCATATATACACGTGTGCTATAGTTTATAGATATACATGTGTGTTTATGTATTTTCATATATCTATAAACAGTTAGTTACATACACAGTAATGGGGAGTCAAAAATAAAAGTCTGAAGGAATTATATTCTTTTTGTAATTGCTGAAAATTCTATAAAAATTCAAGGATCTTTATATGATAGAAACAAAGACCTATGATTACAGCGGTTTTGTATTATGAAACTGTGAAATATATATATATAGTGTGCCTAAACGAAGACTTTTGAAAGTAACCACAAATGTAATAGGTAGAACTGCATGCATTTTCGACCTCGTGTTGATGTCTGGCGTGAAGTTCTGCAAATTATATTTTGTATAGACGATCATTCTGAAGATCTACAGATAAATTGTGTAAGTAAAATTATGTAATTTGTTGATAGTGAAACAATTGTTTATGATTAATCTATATTTTTGTTACTTTTCATTTGTCTTGCTCGCTTACGTTTCTGGTGCTTGCTAAATTTTCTAGAGAACAACTCTTAGTGGTTAAGACCATAGCGGATCTTCTAGCATTAGGGTTTCCACATAGTGGTAAAAAATTCCCTCTTATATTTATGTGTATGTATTTATATAATATATGAATAATATGATGTGTAAGTAGTAGGCAGAGTGTATGATGCCTGTGTACAAACAGCCATGCTATATGGCAGTGAAGCATGCATGTACGACAGAATGTAAACGTCTTGAGAGAAAATTTGGGGATAAGAAGCATCAGATCTGTTGTGCAAAAGATATAACCATGCTGGTATAGTCATGTGATGTGTATGAACAAGGACAAGGACAGTTGTGTGAAGGAGTGCTGATCTCTAACAGTGGTGGGAACCTAGGAAGACATGGGATGAGGCGGTGAAGCGTGATTTTCAAATGTTAGGTCTCATGGAGGTAATGACAAGTGATCAAGACCTTTGGTAATTTGCTGAGCTTCAGAAGACTCATCAAGCCAAGTGAAACCGTAGTTGTAGCTAGTGTTGATGACCTGTAAAAGAGACCCACTACATTCTTAGATTGGCTGGCATTAGGAAGGGTATCCAGCATAGAAACAAAGCCGAAATCAGACTGGAACCTGGTACAGCTCTCTGGCTTACCAGTTCCAGTCAAGCCACTTAACCCATGCTGGCATGGAAAATGGACACTAAATGATGATCTCACTGTCTTAAAGCTAACATTTTGGCAGAGATGCAGATGATGTATTTATGTTTACATGATTATGTGCTTGTATATGTACATAAATGCATATGTATAATCTATGTATAATTATTATAAACACACACCCTCCCTTTACCTGCTACTCACTACATTCCCTCTCTCTTTTCACAATCTTGTGAACTTACTCTTCCCCGATTCCTGATCCATTGCATTATGTACAATTACCCGCAACTTGGGTGTGCCACTCTCCCCATCACATTTTTACTATCTTCTCTCTCTCTCTCTCTCTCCTCTCATGAGTTAGCCATGTTTCTCTTCTGCTGCAAGACACTGTTTTTCTGTCCCTCAATGCTATCTCAGTTGAGGGGTTCTTGTCTTGCAAGTTTCTTAGTGACCTCACTGCTGCTGGTTCCATGTAAAAAGCATCCAGTATACTCTGAAATTAGGACAGGCATTCAGCTGTAAAAACTATGCCAAAGCAAACAGCAGAACTTGGTGTAGTCTTCTGATTTAGCAGTTCTTGTCAAACTGTCTAGCCCATGGAAAACAGACTTCTGACGATGATGATGGATATCTGTGAGTATACCAGTGCCACTATGTGTATTACATTAAACTGATTGTGGTGCAAACATTTAAATGAAATATGAAACTCTTCAATTGTATTTTGTATTGAGTACTACAGGATGTTCAGTTAAAAAGTTGACTCGATTGATTAACTGTCAAAATATTGGCTTGCCATGCCAAATTGATTTTAGCCTTTTTACAAGTGTAACACATTCATTCAAGATTTCTTCTGGAGTCGTAATGGTGTTATCAGTGCAGCAATGTTAATTTATTATGGAATCTTATTTCAGATCAGGACTTTTTATCAGTAGGCGATAGATTTACTCCTTTGACAATTGCGTTACTGATTTTAAGCAGGTAATTAATGTTCCAATTAAAATGTTTAAGAAGACGGGCTCAGTTGGAAATGAGAAACACGTTCACCAACGTATCTGCCTTTCTGATGATGTTGTGGGATATATCCATCAATGAATTCTTCGCAGTCCCAGGAAATCTGTGCGATGTCTCACAAAACTGGATTATCTGTTGGCAGCTGCCATACTGCTCTTCGCAAATCGCTGAAATTGTACCCATACCGCATGTCTTCTTTACATGAACTTATTCCTCCTGATTTTACCAAAAGATAGGATTACTACAAATGGTCTCAAGAAAACATGGATGACAACCAACTTGACAAGACCTTCAGTGACGAGGCTTGGCTTCACCTATTGGGATATCTAAATTTGCAAAACACTTGCATCTGGACTGCTCTCGATCCCCATGAGTTTGTTGAATCACCCTTACATGCAGTGAAGATTGGTGTATGGATGGCTACCAGCAGGCAAAGAATAGTAGGACTAAATGTTTTCCCCAAAAGACCTTGAATTCAGAACGTTATTGTGAGATAATTGATCAGTGTGTTGAGCAGCTAACTGAGAATAAAAGAAGTATCACATGGCTTCAACAGGGCTCAGCAACATGTCATATTAGCAACCACACTTTGTTTCACTATTGACAAACTTTTGAACACAGGTTGATCATGAAAGGCCTCTGGCCACCCAGATTGCCAGACTTAACGCCTCTCAATTTCTTTTTATTTGGCTATATCAAGGACACTGTATTTGCAAAGAATCTGCATACACTTGATGAACTGTGTACCGATATTACTGATATTGTCCAAAATATTCTACGTGAAGTTTTGATTAATGTGTTCCAAAACAAATGTCATGACATATATCTGCAACATGGCAGCCAACAATCTCAACACCTTCTGTAACCAGTTTGACGTAACTTTTAAATGAGAATTTTGATAAATGTAGGTTTGTCTATAATATTGTACATTCTTTATAACTATTAGTATATACAATTTAGTCAACTTTTAAATTGAACATCCTGTATATAGGAAAATAACTAATAATCACTTTATTCTAAGGAAGCATACTTAAGATGGTGTAATTATGCAACCTCTCATGTTATGTTTTCTTTTCTAAATATATTCTGTGAAACACTCAAATCTAGACTCAACAATAAGAGATCAAACCACCATACATAAATAGAAATTTGCATGGAGTTAGTTCTTAATACTGATTGTCAAGCAATTTGAGGTTTAAATTGTATGATACAAATATATGAATATAAATTTACACACACACACTCATACATGTATGTATGCACCTATACGTATTTATAATAACAGCTTGACTCAGCTCCTCTTTAAAGTTTTGTGGGCTTAGGTCATGTCAACATTGTCACCAGGTGAACATTCTGTGATGAGGTGAGCATGTCCTATATACATGAAACTTTAAGTAATGTGCTGCATCAAACTTATTAAATATATGTAACTCCAGCCAAATAGATTTAGTGTTTACTTCTTTAGTTTGTTCACTTCTGTGTTAGTATTTATATTTATGTGGATAAATGTGCCATAATGTATGGTGGTAACCTAGTTCTTAACGCTGAATCAGTAATAGGTCTTTTTAAAAATCCAACATTGGTCTATAGCCAAGCATTGAGGGACCTTAAATTAAACATAGGAGAGACAGAAATTTTTGTTAGAAAGAAAGATTTTGCTCAACATGTAGAAAATGATTATTGAAATTATGTGTTTCAGTGTTATCAGTGTTAAATGAGATCAATGGACAAACTAATATAGATTTCATATGTCGCATAAAAGTTTTTGGTAATAACATTACTTTTGAAATATATTCTCCCAAATAGTGATGACATGTTTCCCAGGTGACCTATTTAGCAGTGAAGGTGTGTGTTTCAAAAGCATTGTAGCAAGTGAAAGTGTGGAAAAAATCATAGTCATGCCTCTTCCGGTGACATTAAGTTTCTCAGTAAAGAGTAGATTGCATGCTGCTTGTGTACATAGTATGATGCTACATTGTTGTGAGGTTTGGAACAAGATGAACAGAAATGAAACAAGCATGATCTGCTGCATTTGTAATATTAGTGTACAAGAAAATTGCAATGCAAATAAGGTGAGAGAAAAGCTAGTTACAAGTGGAATCATTTACAGTTTGCAAGAGAGAATACCTGTTGGTACATACATATGAAGGATGTTGATTGCAAAAAGACATGCCTAGTGCTGTTTGCACTCTCAGCCCTATTTGCCGGTGCATGTGCAATCGGGTCGCGAAGCTCTGCATGCATCATTGGCTGCCCTGTCTTTGCCTGTCTGGTTTCGTGCCTGTGCGCCGTCGCACAGGTTGGTGCGGGAGTCACGAGGCAGGTGTCGCCATTCGCGTTGCGGTAGTGCATCCACCTACCAGTTATTTTGGCCCACATGGTTCAGAGATGAGATAGGACTGCAATTATTCGTAACATGAAGTGCAGTGCTGAAGATCAACTCACTTGTGCAAGCATAGTTAAACTATTGTTAACATGGTGGTAATGCTGGAGGTTGGCAATAGGATATACCTATAGGTATATTTGGTTCTCTTGCCCACTGTATATCTTTTATGTTTTGGTGTGATGTACACTTCTTTTGATACACTCTAATTTTTTTCACTTGTATGCTTATCATTTACCCTCTTGTATTCACTGCACTATTTTGGCTATGTACCTAGTGATGGCAGTAGATTTATACATGATGCCATACCATTTGTATAATATGGCACCTCAGAGTCACCAACTGTTGCAGGAGAGTACATTGCAGATCTGTGATGAAAACAATGAGTACCAATGTGTCACAGCTCAAACACCATGATTTCATAGTGCACAGAGATCACTTGTGCTAAGCTGTTGGTGCTCATGGCCTCGCTGGTTCAAAGAATGCTTGGCAGGATTCCATATGTTTTCAAGATCTTAATTGCTTCAGAGTTCGTAAACTTCATGACAGCATGTCGCCTGTTATTCTTTATTTCTTTTATTCTCTAAAGAGCCAAATAGCAGCAAAGTTTCTGAAGAAAAGATATGGATGTTATTTTGCATTTGAAGAACATGCTGGGGTACCTTCTAGATGTGGTTGATGAGGATGCAGATATGCCACTTCAGATTACTGGCATTGACATTCATATGTTCATTATGACTGAACTGAAAATGCTCTGGGCCTCAGCTGAAGCATTTGAAGAACTGTCACTTGAACAGCATTCTGATAAACATCTGCAACATATTGCTGATGAGTGTGACAAATAAAAATTGTTATCCCTTTCCAACATAATTTCTGATCCCAAATCCTAATCATTTACCCTAACAAACATGTTCAGTAATATCTATAGTCTGACCTGCATCTCAGAAAAAATCTACAATCATATCATCTCAACTAAACAAGGACAGCTATTGATTTCAAGCTTAGATATTGCTAAAATGTTTTCATTAAACAGTGTGTGGCTGTCATGCAAATACTTCAGAAGATAATACTTCTCCATTTAATTCCTACTTCTGTGCCACTATGAACACCTTACTTGACTTCCTAGTGACCCCCACACAATCTTAACTGAACTTTAATACTGCTCATTGACATTCACCTACATATTAATGCAATTATGTTCTTTTGCTTAAGTCATCACTCTCTCCTGCACAGAATGTGAACTTCTTGAACTTTGTCACTTGTATTCTTTGACCTATAGTTACATGCCAATACAACTATACCCTTGTCCTTACCAGAGATTTACTACATTTAGGCACAGATATGCTGTGTGGTCAAGATGTTCACTTCAGAACCACGTTAAGAGTTCAGCCCCACTGCATGGACACTGTCTACTGATATCCTGTACTATAGACACAAGTTTAACAGTACTTTGTGAGTGAAACTGGTAGATGAAAACAAGTATATTGTGTGTGTTTATTTTTTTGTGTCTCTGTGTTTGTAGGGATGAGTTTGTATTTTCCCAGGTCTTGTGCATTCTCTATTTATAAACAAAAGTCTCATTCAAGTAGTGTTGTTTGTTTCCTTCTGTCTGCATAACCGTGTCTAGACTGTTTGATGTTCAGCAAACTGAGGGATTATCAATGTGCTTGGAAATTAGTGATGGTTAGCATCAGGAAGTGTATTCAGCTGTAGAAAACTCTCTCCCAGCATAGTTTCATCTGACTTTTGCATGCATGGAAAAATAGACATTAATACAATGATAATGATGATATTAATATACTACATGCTCATCTTCATCATCATTTAACGTCCGTTTTCCATGCTAGCATGGGTTGGACGGTTTGACCGGGGTCTGGAAGCCATGGAGGCTGCACCAGGCTCTAGTCTGATTTGGCAATGTTTCTACAGCTGAATGTCCTTCCTAACGCCAACCACTCCGTGAGTGTAGTGGGTGTTTTTTACGTGCCACCGGCACAGGGGCCAGAGCAGGCTGGCATCGGCCACGATCGGTTGGTGCTTTTTATGTATAACATAAATGCTATTTCAAGAATGTTTCTCTCTCTCTCTCTCTCTGATTAAGACCCAATCTTGAAACATTGATTTCCTCTTCCCATCACAGATTACAAACTTCATAATTTTAATTTAGATTACCACTGATTTAAATGCAAAAGTTTGAAAGCCAACTATTGTCTTTCCGTTTATTTAGCACTAATTCCTCTATGTAAGATTTGTAAAATAAGTTCCAGCTGTGTTGTTATTTGGTTTACAATCACCCCTCCAGTTGTCTTGTCATGGCAGTTATCATCAGGGAATCATAAACCATATAGATATTAAGACCATATAGTTCTAAGAAACTACAATATAACCAATCCTTGTGACCCCCAATGTTCTTGTCCCACATCAAGCAGAGTTTTATGTCTTCATCAGCAGATCTATAAACAGAGGTTTCCCAGCCAGGACCATTTTGTATTATTCTTCATGATTGTATAGTGTATCAGTGACTGCATCCAGTATGCCCAATTGTTTATTTTTGTTGTCTGTTTTTTTGGGGGTGGTTTTTGTGTGATTTGAGAGAAATTTGGTAGATGCATTTGGCAAGTCAAACGATTAGGTTTGCTTATTTTGATTTTTGCCTCTTAAAGGAGGTTACCTCTTAAAGTGTAATACCCGCCAAAAACTGAACATTCAAATGTGTGCATATACGTTTTTGCAAACAGGGAGAAAAAGATTATGTACGAAAGTTTAGATGCCAAATAATGATGTAGTGATTGATAATTACACTTCTTATTCACTTAGGGAGCATAATCTTTTGTCACAGGAAACATTTTGCCAAACATAAGGAAGGTGCATTCAATGACGTCAGAAATTTAGACCATTGCGAGCTCTTCCAAGTATAAGATTAGTCTATATTGAATCGCCGGAATAATATAGCATGAACTTCTATTATTCCGTTATTGTTGATCTTGTTTTCAAGAAATACATGGACATTTTGAGTGATGTCCCTTTGCTGTGGTCGTCATGGTGATTTATTCGTCAGTAGCCTGTTTGGTTAAGCGTTCAGAGCCGTGGTGGCGCGGTCTTCACGAATAAAACAGCGAAGAGCGTAAACATACGGTTGAACTTACGGAAAGTAGCGATTTCAACCGAACGCAATTTAGAAACGAGGCAATATGACATGTAAACTGGTCGATCAGGCAATAAACTGTTGGTTGAATGAAAATTAGGTCAGCATTTCTATTCGCTTTTCCTCTGTTGAGCCTCGCTCAGAAAACATAGCAATTATTCATTATAATAATCGTGTTATCAACGAAATCGGGAAATAACCTCGTTTTGATATCGCACATGCGCCTTAAATCTTCTTCCGGTCGGACATTTTTTGCATTTATGTTTTGCATACGATAACTTATTTTTTAAGAAAACAGATTGTAAAATCAAACTGAACAAATATATTTACCGATGAAGTTAAAGTAACAAATTATCTGTCGACCGTTTAATCATCTGCATGGAGAACGTTATCGTTAGCAATCCGTTCCAACAGGAAGTAAGTGACACATTCAGCGCCGTCTATCTCTCACTCTCTCTCTCACCAATTGTGACCGTTCTATCTCGTTCTTTTTCTTCATTCTTTTCATGTTCATGTTTGTTATGCTTTTATATTCCCTGAACCCGTGTGTGTGTGTATGTATATATATATATATATATATATATATATAATCATGTTTATTGCAAATTGTACATCAAAGGATTCAAATAAGGGAAAATTGTTCATTAGTACGAATCATGTTCGCAGTGTCATTTAATACGAAACTAGCCTACTTTGCATCATTGGTAAACGTAAGTGGATACACGACCTAGTTCGGCTATCTCCGGAAGCTCACGACTTCTGGATTGGAAATCACGTTTACCCTAATCGGGTAATAAATATATGTGTGTGTGGGATCTTTTCTCTTTGACCGGCAGATTTTAAAAATATTTCTTTGTAACTAAAAAATTTTAAACCTCGTTTTCTCTTGGCTTTCTTGAGAAAATTCTGTAGTTTGTAAGATATTTGGTCTTTAATTTCTTGCATTTCAGCAATTTCAACCAATCAATGACGTCTATTGGGGGTGAAAACGATTTCTGCCGTAATGTGTCAACAACAATTATTTCCGGTGTCATGAAATCGCTGTTATTTATGACATATTTCATATCAGTTACGTTCGTATGAATAAAAGATTTTCGTTATTAAACTTTTATTAATAAACACATATTCTAAGTTCACAACATATGCAGTTTTAATTTTCCACTCTGTTGCACAGATACACATATTACGTATTATATATTCGTTTAAGAAACAGATTGGGTTTATTTACATTTCTGAAGAAAAAAGATATCCTTCCCCCACCCCTAACCTAAACCTTAACCCTAACCCAACCCCTAACCCTAAAACAGATGGAAATGCAATAGATCGATACTAAGGTCATAATTATGGGTGGACACTAAAGAGGGAATGGTTTTGTTATCCAGCTCTGTTTACAAGTGACCCCTCAGCTTATGGCCACAGGGTATCTTTTTTCTCATAAATAACAGGAACAATTTCATATGACACAGAAATAATTGTTGTTGACACATCATGGCAGAAATCGTTTTCACCCCAATAGACGTCATTGATTGGTTGAAATTGATGAAATGCAAGAAATTATCTTACAACTATCTTACAAACTACAGAATTTTCTCAAGAAAGACAAGAGAAAATGATGTTTTATAAACACATTCTACCAGTAAAAGAAGTTTTAAAATGTTTAGTTACAAAGAAATTATTTTTAAAATCTGCCAGTCAAAGCGAAAAGATCCTCTGTGTGTGTGTTTGTGTATATATATATAATGGTATTCTTTCGATATAACTCGGCAAAATCAAAAGGTTTCACTTCGGGTATTTCCGTGGAAGCAAATGACAGTTCGATTCTGTTTTCTGCTTGGAAATTTGCGGATTTTACATACACACATGAAACAGGTAAGAACAAATATGCAAGACTTTTTTTTCCCCTTCAAGTTTAAAATGAGACATTGCTGGCATAATTTCGTTATATCTATACTCCACAACCCACGTAAATACCGGAAGTGAAATGTTTTGATTTTGTCGAGTTATATCGAAAGAGTGCCTATATAATTGCGAAAATAGTTTTTGTTTATATGTTTGATTTTACAATGGCAATTTTGCTTTATTTTGGTGAAATAAATCGAAAAACTGTTGACTTGATTGTTTCTGAGTTTTGTGTCCATTTCAATCTTCCTGGCATTGTATCCTATCACAGCTTCATTTAACTTTTAACACAAAATATTCTGAATCTCATCTTATGTATGGGCAAACTTTTTCTCAAAGCAGGCAGCATGAGACGTGGCTTATCTCAGTGGTTCCCATCCATTTTATTTAAGTGTTTTCCCACAGACCCCTATTAATATGCTTAGCTGGTCTCGTAAAAATTCATGGAAAGCATAAAAAAATGTAAGCATCTGTAGACTGTACTGGTGCCATGAGAAATGTTTGTATATTATAATTGTCCTTTCGGGGTCGATAAATTATCAGTTGTGTACTGGGGTCAATCTAGTCAACTGGCCACACCCGCCAAATTTCATTCCTAGAAAAGTATATTGTGACAGTTACAGAATATAGAAAGTAATATAACACCAATGACTATATAATCCAACCAAAAATATCTGTTTCAAAAACGTAAACTGGAATTACTATTTAACCTTAAAGTACATTGTATTTATTCAAAAAGAACCTTAATGTACAAACTGAAATATTAAATGGATTTATGAATGTAAGTTTGGGAATTGCGCTTATTTCCACCGCGTGACACTTATTGCAAACATGTTTAACTAATCTAAACTACACACATAAACAAATACATTATATATATATATATATATATATATATATATATATATATATACATATATATATATATATATGTCTCAAGTTGTTGCTGTAATTCAAAGCAGCCTGCTTTGTCATATTCTGTGAGGCTGAATTTCCCTGAGAACTACATTAATATTATGCATCTCTGTGGAGTATTCAGCCGTTTGTGAGTTAATTTTATCCTTGTGTGGTAATGCAAAGTGAAATTGACAACCAGTATTTACTGTCTATGTATCTATGTATGAACTTTTCTTTGGATTTATGTATCTACTGTCTCTCACTTTCTCTCTTTCCCTTCCTTTGTGTCCTTCTTCTCTCTTGCTTTTGATTTAACAATGTGTATTTGTATCTATGTATCTACTTCTCTTGTGATGTGATAAACATTTAAAAACACAAAATAAATGCCGTCACCACTCAGTCTCTTCCACTCTCTCTTTCTCTCTTATGTCCTTTCTGAAACATTTTAAAAACACAACAAACTCTGTCACTACTCACTGTCTCTTTCACATTCTTTCTCTCTCTCTCTAACTCTCCCTTTCTTACTCACTCTCTTCCTCTCTCTTGCTTTTCCACTTCTTTGAAGTAAGTGTAATGCACACAACAGGTATATACAAAAACAAAAAGTTAGTATATTAATAATATTTTAATACTTATGTATTTTAACATCTGTTTTCCATGCTAGCATGGGTTAGACTGTTCGACCATGACTGGGAAGCCAGGAGGCTGCACCAGGCTCCAGTCTGATCTAGCAGTGTTTCTACAGTTGGATGCCCTTCCTAACGCCAACCACTCTGTGAGTGTAGTGGGTACATTTCACGTACCACCAGCACGGAAGCCAGTCAAGGCGGCGCTGGCATCGGCCACGTTTGGATGGTGCTTTTAACGTGCCATATTTCCATTTGATTTTTATTTGATGTTGATGTACTTGACTCAATAGATCTCAAGCACAGCAGGTTACCCTTCAATCCAAAGTAAGCACAGCAGGCTGTTCTGCGATCCAAAGTACTTTGGATGGGCTGGGGCTGTTATGTGAAGCTAGTGCAGGAAACAGCCATGAACTCACGTTATTTGTTGGGTCTTCGCAGATACAGCATATCTCCAGAGATTTTTGGTCTTTTGTCATTGCCTCTGTGAGGCCCAACGTTCAAAGGTTATACTTGACCACCTCATCCCATGTCTTCCTGGATCTACCTCTACCCCAGATTCCTTCAACTGTTTGAGAGTGGCACTTCTTCACACATCTCTCCTCATCTATCCGTAGTACATGACCATACCAGTGCAAACATCTCTCTTGCACACCACATCTGATGCTTCTTATGTCCAGCATTTCTCTCAGGGCGCTTACACTCTGTTGTGTGTGCACACTGACATTAAACATCCAGCGGATCATGCTACCTTCATTTCTTTCAAGCCCACGCATGTCCTCTGCAGTCACAGACCATGTTTCACTACCGTGAAGCATGGCAGTTCGCACACGTGTCATACAGTCTTTCACTCTGAGTGAGCGACCCTTTGTCACCAGTAGGGGTAGAAACTTTTTAAACTTTGCCCAGGCTATTCGTATTCTAGTGGTGACACTCTCTGAGCACCCACCACCCCCACTAACTTGGTCACCTAGGTAGCGGAAACTATCAACTACTTCTAGTTTCTCACTCTGGAGTGTGATGGAATCTGTTTTCTGAGTATCTGTGGTGTCTAAATCCCCTGTGCATCTGCCGCACATGAAAGCTATCTTCTCAGTTAATTTTCCTTTGATGTTGCTGCACCTCTTATGCATTCATAGCTTACATTGGGTACATCTTATGGAGTTTCTACCTACACCTTTTCTACAGATCGAGCAGGGCCACCTACCTGAGGGGGTGTGTGATGAGTTTGCCTTCCTACTTACTATAACTTTGGTCTTGACTCTAAGGCCTTTTGATTCTAAACCTGGCTTCCACACCCGAAATTTCTTTTCTAGTTCCGGTAGTGATTCTGTTATGAGGGCCAGGTCATCAGCATAGAGGAGCTCCCAGGGGCAACCCGTCTTGAATTCCTTTGTTATTACCTGGAGGACTGTGGTGAATAAAAGGGGTCTGAGGGCTATATATATATATATATATATATATATAATTATGAAATTTTGAATGTAGTCCATGGACACCCAGTACTACCTTTTCAGACCCCAGGTTGGGAACCACTGGCTTATTATATGGTGGTCTGCACTAATAAATTCAAGATAATTTTTCATTAGGTGTTCCATTCAGAAAGTCTTGCTAGCACCGGTTGCCCATGACTTAGGACCCTGCTTCTTCAGCTGCTCTAAACAGAGAGGGAATGGGGTAATAAGATAGGTTGGGAGAGCTTGAGGCATGGATCTAGTTAGACAGCATTGTCATTCTCTAATAGACAAAATATCTGTTGACTAAACAGAGATACTCTAAAAGTCGATCAGTGATTGGTGAACAACAACCAAAGGACAGAAAATCAGTTATTGATGAGTTGAATATACAATAATGGATTTGTATCACTTCAAATAACAAAACTTTCATTTGAACTGATGTCATCGAAATTAGGCAGGTCAGTGAGAAGCATATAGCTGGTGATATTATAGAAAGTACCAAGTCACTACATCATCATCATCATTTTTATGTCTACATGGATTGCAATGAGTTTATTGAGGCAGATTTTCTACGGTCAGATGCCTTTCCTGTTGCCAACTCTCATTTGTTTCTGAACAAGGTAATATTTCCTCATACCAGATATTGCCATAGAATATTGGAAATAAATGACACTGCTTGTATGACAGTGACACTCATTTACAACTATTTGCACTGTCGTCAAAACAAGGAGATACAAGCATATGCACTTACATTCACAGACACTCATGCACACATTTATTAACATGATGAGCTTCTTTCAGTTTCTGTATACCAAATCTCCTCATAAGGCTTTGATCAACCCAGTTCTATAGTAGAAGTCATTTGCCATGCAGTGAGACTGAACTTAAAACCATGTAGTTGAGAAGCATACTTCATAACCATACAACCACTGTGCGCATGCACACACACACACACATGCAGGGTGCAGTGGGTAATTTGTTGCCATTTTATGTTTTTAATTTCGTGCATGCACATTGTTTTTTATTTTGTCAACTACACAGTTTGGTAGGGTCAGTTGGGCACCATCTGTGAGAAAAACAGTTCAATCTGCCATAAACGTGGAAATGACATGCTGTACTGCTTGGCATTCATGCCAGAAGCTCCGATGCGAACAGATGGTGAATACACAGGACAACTTTTGGCTTGCTGTGTCCCCAAAACACGTACCAAGAATGATGAAAATCAAACGTCCAGTCAACATCATAGTGTTGGAGTGATTACTAGTGATGGCAATATTATACCTCCATTCATCTTCCCACATGGTCTTAGGTTCAACATGGAGGCCTACATCAAGTGCCTGGAGGAGGTAGTGCTGTCCTGGGTCAAGAGGATGTTTGGCAACATGCCACCCAAGTAGAACCCAGTCATGGCCTTCAGACAATTACAGTGACCACATCACCCCTAACATCTGGCCACCTAACACTCCTGACTGCAACCCCACCTTGATTATTATGTGTGGGGTACAGTTGAGCGAAAGACCAACAAAACTCCTTGTAACACCAAAGATGAACTGATGGTAAGGATTAGGGTAGCATTCACCAACTTAAACATGGAGACCATCCAGAAGAGTTGCAGGAGATTCCAAAGTCATCTGGAGGCTGTGGTTGAAGCCAATGGTGGTTTTATTGAATAAATTTACTCTTTAGTATTTCAAGATATTTTTATGTAATTTTGGTAAATATATCTGTTAAAACGAGATGTCAGTATTATTTTCAGTTTTGCGTAATTGAGACTATATTCACCACACCCTGTATATATATGCATGCTTTTAGCCTTTAAAATTATGCCACAGCATTGGAGTTCATTGCAGTTCTTGGACATATAAGATCTTGTCAAATTGATCCAACCCATGCCAGCATGGAACCACCCTCCATATCTACCTCTGACCTTGTCCCTGGCACTGTGCTTCACACCCTCACCCTCATATGCTTCAGTGTTACCACCTGGACCCATTAGTATTATGTCCCCACCTCAATTGATATTCATTATTGACCATACCTCTGCTTTTGTTCAACATTCACTGTATTCACCTCTATCCATCTGCCACTCTTCTTTCATCCTCTTTGAAAGCAGAAAGGAAACAATTTGTTGACAGCAGAACTGATAATACATTGCATCTTTACATTGCAACTTTGTTAGTGTGATGTAAACATAAACACAGACAACACACATACATACAATAGTTATCTTCCAGGTTCCATCTACCTATTACTCACAAGGCTTAGGGCTGTAGTAGAAAACATTTCAAGGTTCCCGGCAGTGAACCCAAAACCACATTGTTGGAAAACAAACTTCATAACTACACAGCTATTCCTGCACCTGTATATCATCATCATCATTTTTACATCTGATTTCAATGCTGGTATGGGTTCAAATCCAGTAGATTGATGGACCACATATTGCTCTAGTGCCTCAGTTTTGACATGGTTTCTATGGCTGGATACCTTTTCCAATGTCAACCATTTAGGAGTGCTTTTCTTACATGGCACCAGCACAAGTGATGTTTCCTTGTAACTTACAAGACTAGAGAACTTTCATGACTGAGAAGGAAAAGAGAACATACAGTGTTAGCTCTATGTGGTGGGGGATATTCTGAGTTTTAAGTATGATGAGAGGGGCACAAACAGATTTATTTTTATGAAGGAGAGCATGATGATAGAAAGCCTTTAATTGCAGGTCATTTTGATGCAGGATTACAACAATGTTTGTCCAATTTTTCTACTAAATTCTGAAGAATATTATGACCATCATGATTGTCATGTGTTATATATACTTCATTCAATTCCATTTATGTTAGCCTATATTAAAGGTTTTGCTTCATAGAAAAAATACAGTGGCTTTATTTGAAAGGCTTTATTATAGAGGTTTTATTATTTGAAAATATAAAAGGCAGAACTGAAGTTTGATAAGATGTGGTTGTATTAAGATTGCTTTTGTAAAATTAGTACCCACGTCTAAAGACATAGCTCTTCAAGCAGTTTTATAAAGCTATTACTTGTCATTATGAAGGCTTGATAATGCATGCAAAAGATAGGTAATTGGTAAGGGAGAAATTATTATCTCCCTTTCAGTTTTGTAACAATGAACTAAAACTTTTTTTTCAGTCCAAAGAAAGAAAAGTTTTTGTGAACATTCTAGCTCAGAAGTTTAGTGGGCTAACCTGTTTATCTGGCAGGAACATTTATGCTTTTTCAACAAGGGCAAATTAGAAACATACCACACAATGGATAAGCCTATCTGTTGATTTCAGTGATTGATGCACTCTTTGTAAAGCATTTTATTATGAAAACGAATGTATCTATGTTCTTGCTGTTAGAAATTTTTTTCTCTACATCATCAGAACCATCTTGTCACCACTGCAAATAGCCAGAAGGCTTATTAGAAATTTATTATAAGTGATGGAAGCACCCTTGTTAAGTAGGATATACAGATTTCCTTTGGGTATTAATAGTGCTTCTATTGCTAATAATTAATTTTTAATAAGCCTGCTGGCTATTTGTGACATTAGTGTTTGTAAAGATGTTGATACTCTAAATATTGTAGCAGTTAGATTTGACTGGCATATGGTAACTGAATGCTTCCCATTGATGATTTCCAGTAGAATGAAATTACATGATATGAGAATTTCAGCACCTATGACAGCCGATTCTCTTCTGCTATGATCTCTGTGTGTGCTTTTAGGTCATCAAAAACTGATGGATTTGAGGGAGTAAGATGTAAGCAGAGTGCATCTTTCTCCTTGGCCTGAATGTTTCTGACATAGCACAATCCTCTCATGGTGCCAAAGAGTGGGGCTAAGCCATGTGACAGATTTCAGTTCTCCATAGCAGGCTATGGCACATTCTGGACTTGGGCCCAATGTGCCAGCATAAATACTGCCATGCATTTTGTTTAACATTTTAATGATTGCCAGTTCACCTTGACACACATACGTACACAAAGCAAGAAGTTTTCTCCATGACAAAATATAGTGAGTGTCTTATGGATTTGAATATGACTGAAGCATATTTGAAATGGTAACAAGTTTGTATTTATGAACATCACTGCTTAGTGCTTTAATTCCATACTTTATTTACAATAAACCAACAATTAGCACATCTGATTTATACACGCAGATATTACTCTGAAAAAGGCAATATTCCTAATCCACATTAAAGGTTTGTGGAGCAGATGCATGATATGCTCAGAATAAAAAAACTTCTTCTGATCTATTTGAAAACTATCTCCATGAATTTGAAAGTAAAATCTCAGGAATGCATTTTCCACCAAAGTAAGTTCAATTATAAATAATGGTTTCAAATTTTGGTATGAGGTCAGCAAGTTTGGGGGAGGAGGTAAGTTAATTACATCAACATTTATTTTGTCAACCCTGAAAAGATGAAAAGTTGACTACAGTGGAATTTGAACTTAGATGAAATGGTTCCAAACATTTTCCCTGGTGTGCTAATGATTCTGCCAGCTTGCTGTCTACAATTCAGTTCTGAATAATGATAAATATTATATTTCTTAATATAATTTTCTACAATTTAGTAAGTTTGCCTAATAAAAGGGATAGTGATGTGGTTGATGTTTATGATCGACTGGGAATTTGTTTGCAGGAAAAACATGGGTATGAAAAGGAAGGAATTGTAAATAGTGTGAGTGACTTCCTGCTAATCAGTTGGATGTTATTGTGTTGAAGAAGCAAAAAGCATATCAAATGTTGGAGCAGTATTCCATAAACTGAGCATTTTAAAGTCTAGAAGTAATAAGCATTACGTGTTTTCATTTTATTAAATTTTACATGGGTTTTGAGATTAATCATTTCTTTCTGTGTACTTGAGATCTCATTTTCATACGATTAGTTTGTAAACACTTTTAACTTTAAAATAATTTATCTTTCAGCTTGGTGATTTTATTTTCAATTAAAATCATGTAATATTTTTTGAAAGAAAGTGAGTTTGTCAGTTTGTGGGAAAGCTAGACTTAAAAATAGTTTTTTAGTATCTTAACCCTTTTGTTAATATATTTCTAACAGAAATACACCCCTTATGTGTTTCAATTATATTCTAAAACAATCATGAATTTAGACTGGTTTCAAAACAACTTTAAATTTTTTATTTATCAACATATTAATCTGGTTTTTGGAACATAGTTTAACAAACTATTGTATAATTTTTGTTCCAAAACTAATTTAATTACAGGTGAAGACAGGTATATTAAACAAAATATAAAATTAAAATAAATTTGTTTAAACATCTGCATAGAAAATGGGTTATTAACTAGTCTTCAGTTGGGCAAACTACAGAATTTTATTTAAAAGAATTGTACATATAACTGGATTATCTATCAGTTGAACTTAATGCACATGGAACAGGTGTACCATAAAGGTAAAATTGGACAAAATATTGGAATTTATCTTTAAAGGAAATTAGAAAATGTAATACACAGAAACATAGTAAGGTCCACTATACAAATTAATCAAAATTTATTACACGCCTTACAGGCAAATTAAAATTATGGATAAAAGAAGAGAAAAACAAGGTAAATTTGAGAAAAGAAATATATAATTGAAATTACATATGAAAATTATAAATAAAAAAAAATAATCTAATGGTTTCGCTTCCTTGGAAAGATTGTGGCTAAATCTAGTCTCTTCCAAAAAACAACTAAGAGAAACAATTTTCAAATACTTACTACATTTGGGTACAAATTCTCTTTTCCTATTAGTGTCAGAACTGTTGTCAGTTTTATTTCACTTTTTGAAATTGAGATATTTGATTCATAGTCACACATATATATTTTATATAGTTCACTATATATTTTACAAAATTTTCCTGTCTTTCAAAAAATCCTTTGAATTCAAACTTTCTACTTCACAACATGAAACAAGTGTCTATTTTTTGTCCATTGTAAAAAAAAAAGTTTCCGACAATTAAAGTAGGAAAAAGAAATTGGAAAAAAATTTCCAAAATCTTGCAGAGTTCAGATACCACATAAAATAATGGCAGACAGTAATAACTCAATTGTTTACCTAATGAAATCATGTTTTCACAAATTTACTGACAAGATTTGTGCTAACAAAAGTATTAGCTACTAAATAACAAATCTAAGTTGAACCAACAAGGAAAAATCTCTATGTGTTTGCAATGTTTGCTGTAACAAATAACTAAATTTCTCAATCACATACTACTGGCTCAAAAAAAAAAAAAAAAAAAAAAGGACACCTTGGGTAGTGAAGTCTTAGATACACTGTGCTTAGAAAAGCAAAATGCAACATCACTTGAACACTTTCGATAATAGCTCCATTCAGTCTTTAACAACTTAATCCAAGAACAGACTTATCTTCATGTTTCAATTGTCAAAATAATAAAGAATTTTAGAGTAACTGAACAAATTAACTAATCAAGCAGTTTTTTAATAAAGGTATTCCAATCATGTTCACCTGCCAGTTTTCTTTTGACATTGTGCATCTAGAACTATCTTATTCACTGTGTATGTGTAAGAGAAAATAAGGTATATAGTGAGGTAGATTTGATTGCTAAATGTAACAAGTAGAGTGACCACATAAAAGTTCTCTCATTGATTGGTTTGTTTATTGATAGAATTTTTACCTCCTGAAATCTCTTGTGATTATTGACATAACCACAAGATTTTAAATTGAGGTACAACTCTTTATATTATGGATAGTTCTGTTAGAATTAGGCTAGAAGCTACCTTAAAGCAA
Organism: Octopus sinensis; assembly: GCF_006345805.1. Lineage (NCBI taxonomy): Eukaryota > Metazoa > Mollusca > Cephalopoda > Octopoda > Octopodidae > Octopus > Octopus sinensis. The sequence goes on along the minus strand of NC_043000.1, from coordinate 100,286,694 downwards.
GTAGATTTCAAAAGGATTATACAAAGGAAAAAGCAAAAAAATGTTATCAAATAAAAAAAGCCCTGCTTTTTAAGCTAATATGATACTGTTCTTTTGGCTGATATCTTAGTTAGTGTCTATAATTTTTGTAGATTCTCCAAGACCAAAGTTGAAACAGTTGATAGTCAGCTTGTATATATGTAGGTGATGTCTATAGGAAAACTTAGAGCCAGAAGAAAGTTCCGGAGGAAGGAAAGTTTGGCAGCAAAATGTTTAGTGTGGAATCTGGAGGAGAAGCAGGTGTGTTGGGTAGACCTATGGAGAGAAGATATGCAGATTAAGGATTTAGAAAAACAGGAACACAAAGAGGAAACAACTTCATTTTTTTACAAACAGTTGTCAGTTCAATGATTTCCTTTTGAATGTAAAATAGCATTTTTTTGTGTGAGTGGCTGTAGCACCAGTTCAGATATGTGAGTAGTGGCTGACTATAGAAGAGAATATGACTAAGAACTGTGTGTACTCCATCCCATGCAGCTGTGGTAGGTTATACAAAGGAGAAACATGCTGCCTCCTCAAAATAAGGGTAGACAAATATTGCAAAGGTATGACACAGGGAGATATTGATAAATCGGGTATATCTGATCATGTATGGGAAAATGGAGACCACCTCCCCTTGTGGGATGAAGTTAAAATAATAGACAGAGAACACCACTGGAAAATACAAAATCTAAAAGAAGCAGCACATATGCTAAGACACAACAACCTCCTAAGCAGACCGAGTGCAGATATGAATAGCTTATGGGAACCGGTATTAAGGAAGGATAGGAAAATATTAGATTTATAAGCCCTAAAATTCACTCCATAATTGCCCACGGACATATGATGTAGTGGTTAAGAGCGCAGGCTACTAACCCCAAGTTTCCAAGTTCAATTCCAGACAGTGACCTTAATAATAATAATAACATCGAAAAATACCTTAGGAATGAGAATCCAGGTTTGAAATTTCCCCCAAGACACTTGATGAAGGCTAGGTGGGTATATCAGTCAAAACGTGTTAGCAACAAACAAGATGAGAACAAATATCCGTCAATTGTAAATAATGTACATAATTCTTCATCTCTTAAATATAGAACTGTACACATTGCTTGTTTTTGATTTTGTTGACTACACAGTATAGTAGTATCAGTTAGGCATTCTGTGAGAAAAACAGCACCATGACCTAATTCACTCTGCCAGAAATTTGGAAATGATATGCTGTACTGCTTGGCATTCGCCCAAGAAGTTCCAATACGAACATTTCAGAGTGTTTGGTTGTTAATCTGAGGACATGTACTGAGATTGATAAAAATCAAACCCCTCATGGTCTTTGGGGTGATCACAAGTGATGGCAATATTATATCTCCATTCATCTTCCCAGACTGCATCCCCCTTGATTATTATGTGTGGGGTGTAGTTAAGTGAGAGACTAGCAAAATTTCGTGTAACACTAAAGATGAACTGAAGGCAAAAATTATGGCAGCATTCACCAACTTAAACAAGGAGACCATCCAGAAGAGTTGCAGTAGATTCAGAAATCGTCTGGAGGCTGGAGTTGAAGCCAATGGTGATTTTACTGAATAAATTGCTCTTCAATATTTCAAGATATTTTTATGTAATTTTGGTAAATATATTTGTTAAAATGAGATGTCAGTGTTATTTCCACTTTTGCATAGTTTAGGTAACAGTTTATTCACTGCACCCTGTATCACAAGCACATAAAAACATGTATTAATGTCTATTAAATACTATTTATCTCTCACTAGATGGAGTACTTTTTTTGTTGATCTTACCATTATGCTACAGTATACACATACACACATATATATACAGGGGTTGGGCAAGATAATGGAAACATCTTAAAATTTCAAATAAATCTATTCTAATATGAGTAGTACTGCCATTGGCAGTAATTACTGCTTGAATTCTGTGAGGTATAGAATTGTACAAAGTTTGAATTGTTTCCAAAGGAACTTTTGTCCATCCTTCAGCTAAAACAGTCTCTAGTTGTTATAGTGATGATGGTGGAGGATGTCGATCCTTATTTGTTTTTGTAAAATGCACCATAAATGTTCAATAATATTGATGTCTGGGGACTGTGGTGGCCAGAATGTTCCTCGTACCATTCAGTAACAATTTTATCAGTGTGAATTTGTGCATTGTCATCCTGAAAGATTATATTTCCCTCCAGAAACAGTTTTGCAACCACAGGAGGAATTTGATCTGATAAAATGCTTAGTCTTGACTATTAATTCTGCCATGAAGGGAAACCATTGGGCCAGCGGATTTCCAAGATATAGCCCCCCCCCCACACACACACTCTCCCAGATCTTCACAGATCCTCCTCCATGTTTAACAGTTGGAAGAAGACTGTCTGGGTCAAATGCTTCTTTTGGCTGTCTCCACACATATAGTCAGCTGGTGGTCAGAAATAAGGTAAAGGATGACTCGTCTGAGAAAATTAACATTCTTCCACTGCTCTAAAGATCAATTCTGTAAGTTTTTACTCCACTCTAAATGCTTTACAACGTTTGTTTTTGAAAGTAGTGGTTTTCTGATTGCAATTCCCCCGTGAAACCTGGTTTTGTGGAGCTCCTGGTGAACAGTTTTTGTGGGAACTGGGTTCTCGAGGTGGTCATTAAGCTCAGCAGTAATTTTGGAAGCTGTGCTTTTGTGATCCTTTCCAACAATTTGCGTAAGAGTCCGATGGTCCCTATCTGAAAGTTTTAGTTTTCTTCTGGAGTTTTGTTTCGACAAGGAGGTTTTTCCCTCTTTCTCAAAGGATGTCATTACTTTTGAGACAGGACTTCTTGATACACCAAACATTTTGGCTGTTTTCATTACGCTAGTGCCTGCCATACAAGCACCAACAATTTGATCTCTTTGAAAGTCCGATAAATCTATTGTTTTAATGAATTTTAATTACCTTTTTCTGATGATATCTGAAAAGAAGCAGCAATTTTAGGAAAACATATGCAACACTAAAAATAGATCAAAAAGAAAAAATAAACAAGCTTTTGATGGTTTTATAGCTATTTCAAAATTATGATTGTATGATGCAAGCTGTTTCCATTATTTTGTCCAACCCCTGTATATATATATATATATATAATATATATGTATCATTTGAATCAACCCTTGTCTGTGTGTGTATAGATCATGGTGTACCTATGCACATAGGCTCTTGTAGATACGAGGGACGTTCAATAAGTAATGCCTCTGACCCACTTGCAGTTGTTTCATCTAGCTGAAATTTTGCATATGCAATCATTTATATCTCTATAGAGTAAGTGGCAAATTACAGCTCTGAATTAATTGTGGTTTCTGATTTACAGGTGTTTGAACCGAGTCAAGTGTGAAATGGAGCCTGTTGAGTGTCGAGCAGTGATCCGGTTTTTGTATTTGAAAGGACACACACCACGGGAGACTTTTGATGAAATCAAAGTAACTTATGGTGATGATGCCCCATCATATGACCTTGTAAAACGCTGGCATCGTGAATTCAAACATGGTCGGAATTCTGTGGAAACAGCTCCCAGATCTGGTCGCCCCCTTCTGCCATTGATGAGGCATCTGTCCGTCAAGTTGAGGTTGCCATTTTGGAAGATCGACGCATAATTATTCGCCAAATAGCCCATGAGGTCAAGATTAGTACCGGGTCTGTGGAAACTATCATTCATGACCATTTGCATATGCAAAATGTGTCTGCCAGATGGATTCCCAGGTTGCTCACGCCTTTCCAGAAGCAAGAACGCGTCGAGTGCTCGAGGGTGAATTTGGAGATGTGCCAAGAAGATGAGTCAAAATTTTTCAAAAGACTGATTACACAGGATGAAACCTGAGTCCATCACGATGATCCAGAGACCAAAGCCCAGTCAATGCAGTGGAAGCACCGTGACTCACCCCCCTCCAAAGAAGGCAAGGGTGCAGCCCTCCGCTGGCAAGGTCATGCTCACAGTCTTCTGGGACCAGGACGGAGTAGTGATGACAGATTTCCTGGCAAAGGGTACCACAATTGCAGGAGCTTATTATGCTTCACTTTTGAGGAAATTAAGAGAAGTTATCAAAATCAAGAGGCGGGGCAAGATCAGCAAAGGCATCCTCCTCCTGCAGGACAACGCTCTGGTCCACAACTCGCTTGTCGCCAGATCAGAAGCACAGGCGTATGGCTATGAACTCCTCCCCATCCCCCCTACTTTCCTGACCTTGCACCCTCTGATTTTCACCTCATCCCAATCATGAAGTGTTTTTGAAAGGAAAGCGTTTCCCAGATGATGCAGCCTTGATTTCTGAAGTCACGTTGAGGTTGGAGGACCAAGCTGGGTTCTTCTACAAAAACGGTCTCCAGAGCCGCATCAAACGATGGGAGAAATGCGTAACTCTGGGTGGTTCCTAGGTAGAAAAAGACTAATAACTGTGCCAAGTTTCGTTGCTCTACTGCTATGGGAAGTGGGTCAGGGGCATTACTTATTGAACACCCCTCGTACATACATAGATGTACAACTGTGTGTGTACAGTAATGGATTCAAGGGTTTCCATCTTCTATGAGTTGATTTTTAATTTCACCAGAGTATAAATACCTGTAATGGTGATACTTAAAAAAAATTTAAATTTTAGAATCTTGAACTTACAAATTTCCTGACAAGCAAGTGGTCATATTATTTATATCCTACAGTATCTTTAATTCACCTGCCTTCATTGAAAGACATTGAAAACACTTCTCAAATTCTATGTAATATTTTATCAAGTCTACTTTTAGTTGTCATCTTCTTAGGCTTCCTCTTTTAGTCAAACACTTGCAAACTTAATTCAATTAAATTAAAAAGTATTGGTAAGCAACACATTGTAAGCCTCACGATAATTTGCAAAAAAATTTATCTGCATGCATGGTATGCATCGTCCCTCCAATGCTTTTTTTTTTTTCATTAATATTACTTTTAGTAGTCTTATTTTACCTTATTGACATTGCGTTATCAAGTGAAGCTTTGTGAGCTTTGGGTACATGCAGTGTTTTATTTTGATCATTTACATATTTGTAAGCCTTAAGGGTTTTAATTGTGTTTTAATCTATGTATTGTGGTTTCTATTCAGGTTTGGCACTATACTTGGTGCACTAAAATTGTACATTCCAAAAACATGAAAACTAAGGTTTCTCTCAGAACACAGAAGTATGGAAGACACTAGGCAAAAGACTCTTGTGTTATGGCCTTTCTCATGATTTGGTATGAAATATTTCAGATTTTGCCCAGTAACATGTGTTCAGTGATACACATATTCAGAAAAAGAGATTTCTTGTTGGCAAGTTAATGGTAGTTTTTCAACTGCATTTTCAGTTCGAGGAGGTTATTGATAAAAATGAATGAAAGAGGCTCCCAGTGTTGGAGTGGGAGGGGGTACACAGTATAGGGCTGGCCTCAGTACTTTGGCACTAGCTCTCTTTTTTATTTATTGTTTATGCTTTTTTTTTTTTGGCAAGGATTGGATTTGTCTAGTGTTAATTTGAATTGCACTTCAACAATACATTTACATATGGTGTCAGATTGCTGATCATCATGTAATACATTAAATGAAATAAAGATTAAGCAGCTTAACCAATATCACTTACCCAGTTATCCAAGCAATCAAATCATATTCTCTCATGTTAAATGTTTCCTGGTGGTGATGTTGTTATTGTTAAGAAGGGTAAAGTAAATCATGGCAAAATTTCAAATATGTCATGTTACAGCATTTTGTCCACTAATCTACAAATTCTGCACTTCACTTCTTTCTTAAATCCTATAACTGAATTGACTCTATTCCTTTCCAAAATATATGACCTGCAGCTGTAAGAATTCATCATTATCTAGCATGTAAATTATCTGAAAGTTTTCAGTTTCTCATTGTCTTCAAAATATACGATCTCTCTCTTTCTCTCTCTCTCTCTCTATCTCTCTCTCTTTCCCCTCCTCTTTTTTTCTTTTGCACACCTGTGTTTGTACACACACATCTATAATACAAATTTGTTTGTCATCAATAACTTCCCTTTCATCTTAGTATTCAAGAATTACTTAATATCTCCTTAGGTCAACTGGATATCGCAGTACCTTGCAGCTTGCTACCTGTTTTTTTTTTTTCAAAACACACTGCTCCCAAAATTAATGGGTTCTGACATTTGAGCAATATGTAATATGTATATAGTGGACATCTTTTACTTTCTGTTTGGCAATATGAACTAGCTGGTTATATCTGTCATCAATCTGTGTTTTAGTTTATTAGTTGTCTATGAGGTTTGATTTCAGCCAGTATTAATCCAGTATGAATCTGATTTAAAAGATTTGACCAAGTAGTACAAATAAGTCATAATTTGGGACTCTGTAGTCCACTTGAGTAGGGCACTTTTGCACATACTAACCTTTACAATGTAGAAACAGCAGCAAAATTTCCCCTCAGATCACATTATACCTAAAAGAAGAACATTGGATAACAGTATTGGATACTTCTGACAAGGGTGGGTAGTCACAGCCTGAATCTTGTCTACTTAGCTAGCATTGACCTGGGCCTAAATACTTTTCCATCCTTCAGGATATAGCTTTCATTTTTAGGAAACACAATTGTTACATACAAACTGATTGTCTCTCACTCCTCTCAGAAAAAAAAAATGGCTGGGCTGCTGACAAATTTTCACTTGCAAATATCTTACTAAATCATGAACCAACCAGCACAACTATCCCTCACTAACATATGTAATTGTAATTTCATTAACAGATTAAAGAAAATTATAGGAGAGAATATAAAATGGCAGCATTGCCAGGTGTGTGTAATGACTCCATAAATTGAGTATCAATATAAAGCTAAGATATATTTTTTTTTTTAAATTTAGATTGTGGCAACAAAAACATAACAAATGAAATTTGGGCATCAGTTTTTAACTAAGTTGTAGTGATGGTAATGAGTTAGATGAAAGCAGTAGGAAATATTACACAGTTAATGGTTTTAGGTGGAGTTGTCTGGAATGGTAGTGTTGTGTGTGGACTGCATGATGAAGAGAGTGATCTTATCAGAGTGTGCCAATACTACTGCTGCTAGTACTACTACTACTACTAATGATAATAATAATAATAATGCCAAAGGCAACACAAAACTGATTTGATGTGAAAATGGTTGATTTATGGATTTCATTGCTATTTGTGTGAGTTCTATTTTGTTGTGTTTGTCATTTGGTTTATGGTAGTAAAATGTTCTGAATAAATGGTGGAGGAGAGGAAATATATATCTGATGAACTAACTTGTATGCTTGAAATATTGGAACCGTCTTCATCTTCGGCTGCAGCACCACCATACACTTGTATACCCCATCCCTTCAATGTTTCTTGCTTTGTTGTTGTAGTTAACATAAATATGCAGAATATATGGTTAGTGATATGAAGTGATAAAAGACACTAACATTCACGTAGATGGTGGAGATGTTTTATTGATTTATTTACACGGAAAAGATGGAAGGTTCTGGTCAGAATATTTGGCAGTTGTTTAAACATTTTGTTGTGTGTCTGTGTTTGCATAAACGTGTGTGTGTGAGGGAATGATAAATGATTTACTACTTTATTTATTTGTTTGTTTCATTAAATTTTTTTTTTGTATTCCAGTGATAATGCTAGAGGAAAAGCTAGTCCTTCATATATCAAAGAATTATTATGTGGAACAAATAACAAAATAATTGTACCCAATTGGACAAATAAAAACTTTGTTTTACATGTATATATGTGTGTGTGTTTATGGAGTGGTTTTGAAGTAAGGTGGTTTATACAGCTTTGATTCAGTCTAACTAGATTGGATGGAAGTTGGAAATTTCATATAGATGGACAATTGGACGTGTTTTTATATTTGCTGTAGATATAATGCTTCCATATTTTTCTCTGCCAGTGTCTTCAAAAGCAGCTGATGAATAGCTAAGATTAGATGAAATCCACTGAATAAGTAGTGATAACAGTAGCTGTTGTTAAGCTAAGGACTATTGGTTTCACACCCAATATATTTAGAGGATATATGTTTTTATATTTTTACATGTGAATACTCACACATGTTAGCACAACACAGCGTATATCCAACAAACTAGCACATGTTTAACTTCGTTATTCATTAAATCAATACAAATAATTGTTAGTTGCCTGGTCATTCAAAAAACACCATGCAACACTTTTATGGAATCAATATGTTACATTTGTAATTAATTGATAGTTAAACAGTATTAATGTTATTGATAATGTTTATTGCAAATCTACAAATGAGAAATTTATCATTTAATTTTGACATATTTATTCCAAATTTATTACGAATAAGATATTTATTTTAATATAGGAAATATATTTGCTGATCGGATGACTTGATCCAAGATGTATTGAAACTGAAGCAATTGAAAGTGTCATTCTAATCATCTAATAACACACAAAACTTGTTACTTCATCAAATTAAAAGTGAATTTATCGAAATGTTTGTCATGTAACCGCAGCTGTTTGAAAGTTTGTTAAAGGCCAGTTCTTACAGGCCTCAGTTTCTTTTATTCTTTTGTTTTCGTTTTCCTTCAAATATAGATTTATTGATTGACTTTGACCTCACAACATCAGTCATTGGTGAGTTATAATTAGTCACATTCCAGCTCATTTCTTTTGATCATCATGTCTTCTCTCTTTTTGTCTTTTTCTTCTTGTCTTTCTCTTCTAGTTTTAGAATTTATGTCTACTTCTTCATCATATGAGGTATATAAGTATATTTCTGTATAGTAGAAAAAGTGTATAGAAATTAGATTTCTTCTGTGTAGATTATATTATTTTAAATGTGTTGTTACAAAGAAAGTGGTAAGCAAATAGACATGAGTTAATCTGGGAATATTGGCATAAATCAGAACTAAAGTTAATTTAAATGATAAAGTCTATGCATGCAGACACATGCATGCACACACACACACACACGTGTGTGCGTGTATGTATACACAGAGAAACACAAGTGGAATGATGATGACAGGCAAAAGAATAAAACCTGAAAGTGACTAAGCATGGCATGTCATGAAGTTGTCTATGTCAACCAATATGACTAAAACTAATCCTTTGTCTCTTAATTTAACACCAAAGAAACAAATGAATATAGAACTGAAACGTATAAGAACTGACTATTTTCAGGCTTTACGACATCTGCAGTAGAACTGTGCCAGTGAACAGGTCATAAGTGTTCACCAAAAATGTTGACACCTCATGAAATATACTGAAAATGGATTTAACATTTTTGTGCTTAACTGCCATTTTAATTTACATTGTTGGTACTGGTGCCACATAAAAAGCACTGGTGCTGGTGTCACGTGAAAAGCACTGGTGCTGGTGTCACGTGAAAAGCACTGGTGCTGGTGCCATGTAAAAAAACACTAGTGATGCTGCTATGTACAAAGCACCCACTATACACTGTAAAGTGGTTGGTGTTCGGAAGGATATCTAGCTGTAGAAACCAAACCAAAACAGACTATGGAACTTGATGTTGCCTCTGACCTTGCCAGCTCCTGTCAAGACATCCATCTCATGTTAGCATGGAAAACAGGCATTAGATGGTGATGATGATGATTATGTACCTTGTGTGCAATTATTATGCTAGATCTAGCAAAATCATTAGTGCAAAATCAGGGAAAACAAGATTTGCAGTATTTGTTCCTGCTGTTAACATCCTGAGTTGAATGCTGAAGTAAACTTTGCCTTTCACCTTTTTGTGATAAATGAAATGAAGTACCAACCTTGTATCTGTTAGTATTGACTAACTTCCTTCCCCTCAAAATTGCTGGCCTTGTGCCTAGATTAGAAACCATTATGTCGTGCATATTTAGAATTCAGACCAAACATAACGCATGATTAAAATTAAAGATCTAACACTCCTTTACCTGTAATTTGCTTTATGATAAGAATGCCCATTGTCAACAGCATTTTAAGTTTACCGTAATAATACTGTTTTCACTGTCAGTGTCCTCATCATCATTTAATGTCCATTGTCGTTACGTTCTGAGTTCAAATTCCGCCGAGGTTGACTTTGCCTTTCATCCTTTCGGGGTCGATAAATAAAGTACCAGTTTCCAACTGGGGTCAATGTAATCGACTTAATCCCTTTGTCTATCCTTGTTTGTCCCCTCTATGTTTAGCCCCTTGTGGGCAGTAAAGAAATACATTTAATGTCCATCTTCCCTACTGGCATGGTTTGGATTGTTTGACAGGATCTGATGAACCACAGGACTCCATTGCCTATTTTTGTATCATTTCTATAGCTAGATGCCTTTCCTGATGCCAGCCACTTGATAGAGAGTACGGAGTGCTTTTCACATGGCACCGGCACTAATGGGGTCACCTAGTAACTTGCAAAGCAAGACCCACTCAACTGAGTGGAGGTGTAGTATTGAGGGAGTTAGCTTTTTGCTAGGTATTATGAGGCTAAAGTATGATAGAGGGACAGAAACAGGTGTCTTGTTGTGGAGGAGATACATGCCTACCCCATTTGGAAAGGGAGAAAAAGATGGTGATGATAAGTTGTCAGGGCATACCTTCAAGTTATAAGAAAGTGAATGTAAGAGAGAATAAGGACGTGGGAAGGTTTGCAAAAGTGTGCAAGGTGAAAGATTGATGCTTAGAGATGGAGAGAAATAAATGTAGTGAACAGTTAGTAGGAATGGAGGCATTTTCAATGGTGGATATCAGTTTGGGGGTTGTAGGTGAAAGAAATAGGAGTTGGTCCGGGAAAAAGAGGAGATAAGTGGCAGCACAAAAAAGTGGAATGGAGAGTGGGAGTATAATAAAACCATAGATAGGTGAGAAATGGGGAGCTAAAACGAACTATAGGGTGAAAAAGATGGATGCACAGGGACAGATGTGAGAATGATGCATAGGGTGAGTATAGTGAATGATGAACAAAGATGGAGAAGGTGTTGAAAATGATAGCAGGTATGAGAGAGTGTTATGGATAAAGTCATAGGAAAAGGATATTGAGTGGAAAATAAAGTGATAATTTACCTAGATGGATGGATCTTTTCAAGGCAGCAAATCACCAATCCTCTTGGTCTTTTATCATCTCCATTTGGTTCAACGTCACATGCTTGGTTTTGCTACTTTTCCCTGCGTCTCCCCTTCCACAAATTCCATATGCATTGCATGATGATACCAATGCAGTCTTGTCTCTTGCACAATATACTGACTCCTATTACACTCAATTTTTCTTTCAATACATTTGCCCTTTGTCATACATGTACATGACATTGCACATCCGGTGGAGTATGCTTGCTTTATTTCTTTCTACTCACTTTGCAGTACCATGTAGCATTGCTGTTCATACACAATCTGCCTTTCACTTGGAGAGAGAGGCTTAGATCCTTCCATTAGAGAAGTCTTTATTTTCAACATATTTACATGCATAGCCTGGTCATTCTACTTCATATATTAGATTTGTAACTGAGAGTGAAGCAGTATTATTGTTTCCATGGATAAAATTTTATCTTCATAACATTGTATCACTATGCTAGAGACTTAAATTATATCTCTGTTTTTATTCCATAGTGTTTTTATTCCATTTAAAGTTGTTTACATCATGACACTTAAACGCATGCTCTGGAAAGCAGAATAATAATATAGATTGATAACATCATCGTTATATATAGTTAACAAATTGGAAATTTTTACTTAATTATATTTTCATTTATTCATGTTAAATTACTCATGGAAATAATCAGTAATTACTCAATGATTGTTATTGGGGAAAGATTTTTTTGAGATTTAGACTAAATCTGACAATACATAATGAAAATTTTAAATCCAGTACCTTTCCTTCTTCACCATATAAAAAAAATGCCCGTGCTCTTCATTTTTCAAAATTTTCTATAGTATAAGGCATATGTAAATAAATTAATTAAATGCTGCCTTTACTAACTCACATTCGAACTTAAAACTCTTTTTCATGAAGTCAGAAGACATGGATTATGAGACATCTGAAGAGAGGAAAACTCGACTAGCAAGAGAAAGAAATGAAAGCTGAGCGTGCACGCAGATATAGAGCAAATGAAAGGCATGAAAGCAGAGAAAGAAAGAGAATTCAAAATACTGAATATTTACAGCATTTATCAAAAGAGCAACTTCAACATAGGAGGGAACAAAATGCACGAAGAATTGCAATCAGGCGATCCCAAATGACTGAAGAGGAGAAGGAGATTAGAAGACAGGTTGAGAGATGAAGGATCGCTGCTCGCAGAGAAATGAGAAGGCAAGATCTCATACTAATAATAATCGTTGTTAGTTGCTTGATCATGCTAAAAATGTCATGCTACTTAATATGGAATTACTCTTTCTCCCGTCTCCTTGTCTGTTACTATTACTACACCTCTTCCTTACAATTACAACTACTTAGTCACCTCAACTATCTTACTCTTTTAGTATTGAATGCTTTCCAGAATAAATCATTCCATGATACTATTAGTTTAATGACTGAAACCAGTAAAAGAATGAATATAAATAGGTAAATTTGGAGGACTTATTTTATAAAAATCAAACTGGATCTATACTATATACCAAATCAGGCAGTTGGAGCTCAAATGATAAGCTCTATAGAATCTATATTCGGAGTGGAACTAAGCTAATAATTTCTTACCATGACCTCAACATTCTTATCGACTTATTATTATTTATGCATATATGTGTATATAGATATTGTTGTACATATTACTATGTAAATGTGTGTGTATATTTATATTAGAGTTCCCAAGTAGAGTTCAAGTTATCATCATCGTTTAATGTTCGCTTTCCATGCTAGCATGGGTTGGATGATTTTGACTGAGGGCTAGCGAGCCAGATGGCTGCACCAGGTGCCAATCTTGATCTGGCAGAGTTTCTATAGCTGGATGCCCTTCCTAACGCCAACCACTCCGAGAGTGTAGTGGGTGCTTTTTACGTGCCAGTCAGGTGGCACTGGCAACAACCTCGCTCGAATCTTTTTACACATGCCACTGGCACAGGTACCAGTGAAGCGACGTTGGTAATGATCATGCTCGAATGGTGCCCTTTTACGTGCCACGGGTAAGGAAGTCAGTTGGCTGCTCTGGCAACGATCACGCTTGGATAGTGCTCTTGGCAGCCTACAAGCATAGGCATAGGTGCCAGTAAGGTGATGCTGGTAACGATCATACTCGAATAGCCACTCTGTTAACGATCACACTTGTATGGTGCTCTTTGCACCCCGCTTAATAAAATGAATATCAACCTTATAGATCATTTCATTTTCTTTGTTGTCCTCAAAACAGTTTGGAGCTTTTATGTCTTGTCTTCTGCTTAGGGGTCATACCGACTGTGAACATTGTAGACATAGACTACCATGAGTGTAATTTATTGAAGCTGTTTTATCACATTCTTGGAATAAAACTAGGTTTATTCTAATATTATTCAGTGTACTAATGTTTATTTAATCATCATTAGATAGACAACATAATAGATATTTAATATTTTTTTATTTCTATGAAAAACACCTTACTAGTTTTTATCGGACAAGTAGATAAGAATATTCTCACGAAGTGTGTAGGTCTTTGGAAAATTGTGCAGATTCTTTGAAGTAATTGTTTTTTTCCTATGGTGAGTCATATTTCTTTGCTGATTATTTAAAAATATGCAGTTCCTTTGATATCTATGTCTGACAATTTATATGCAACAGAGAATTTTCTTTCAATAATAGCCCAAGACATCTAAGAATAAAGGCCTTATTAAATTTCTTTACATCTTTATATAGTTTTCTTTTTTTCTTTATTAGATCCAAGCTAAATTTTTTAGTTTGAGACATTTTGTAAGAAGTTAAGTACTATGAAATAGTCAATAGTCTTTCATTGTATCATTACAAAATAAATATGACAGTACAAAATAGTGTGGAGTGGTGGGATATGGGAAATAACATGAAAATCAATAAAGACACTATTCCAAAATAATATACAAAATAATGTATGAACAAAAACCAAATAATAATATTGTAATAATGTATACAGTACATAGGTATATATCTGTAGAAATCTTTTTATATACTATCCATCTAGCTGTCAGATGTCAAAATCATGAGATAAGGTGGAATTAGATGTTTATAGTAGAAAGAATACTAAAAGTGGATATTACTAAATCTCATGTTGTGGGCTCTCCTGTGGTACATAACAGATGGGGGTTCTACAATTTGCTGCTGAACATCCTGTACAGATGCTTTATTTATAGTGATCAAATGTTTGTGCTGTACATTGAGTTCACTCCCTCCATCAAATCAATGTTGCCTCTATGGTTGCATGATATGCCACGCCAGATGTCAAAGTTATCACTGAGTAACGTGAGATGAAGATATTGCTCAAGAAAACAATGCAACACCCAGTCCAGTAACTGAAACCATGATCTCGCCATTGTGAGTGCAACACCCTTACTACTGGGCCACAAAGTTATATGTAATGTCCTATACACATACATTTTTTTAAATGGTTAATTATACTTAAGAAATTATAGGGGAACATTTTTGTCGATATCGAATTTTTCTGAACTTCAGTGTGCTAGATGTCAAATGATCACCTCTGATATTCATTTATTAATAAAATAAATTTTGTTTTTCATCCTACTCCAAAAACAATGGCAATTTTCAAATCTTCAAATCATTCTGATTCCAAATATATATGTATACTTCCTTTAATTAAGCTACAGTCACAGAAAAATTTATGACATTTTGAAAAATGCCATGTCAACACTTGACCTGAAAATAACATCACTTGTAATTTTACAACTGTTTGGTTGGATTTAGCTGAAAAACTTGTTTATCATGTTTTAGTTTATTTTCTTCTCCTAAATCTATCCCTTATGCCAGATTTCAACAAATTTGAAAACGTAATTGTGTTTAGCCATTGAGTGATTCTTGGCATCACAGTGATGCTGCTTCTTTATCTCTCTTTTTTTTTTTTCTATTTTTACTAATATGTCTATTACCTTCATCATCATCATCATCATTTAACGTTCGTTTTCCGCGCTAGCACGGGTTGGATGGTTCGACCGGGGTCTGGGGAGCCAGGGGCTGCTCCAGGCTCCAGTCTGATCTGGCAGTGTTTCTACAGCTGGATGCCATTCCTAACGCCAACCACTCCGCGAGTGTAGTGGGTGCTTTTTACGTGCCACCTGCACAGGTGCCAGAGGGATCTGGCATCGTATATATATGTATATATATATATATATATATATATATGTATGTGTGTGTTCGTGTGTCTGTGTTTGTCCCCCCAGCATCGTCCGACAACCGACGCCGGCGTGTTCACGTCCCCGTCACTTAGCGGTTTCTGTGTGGATATTTTCATTTTGTAATTTCACTTAGAATATGGTAAACGTCACAGAGAGCTGTGTTCTACACAGTTTTTTTTATGTCACTGGGGACTTACACTTATTTCAGACTCAAGCTTCTATCCTTTGCCATTCTAAGTTTTCAAACTTTGTTATATATCTCTCTCTATATAAACGGCAGTTTGTCTGTGCGTGTTTCTGTGTGTCTGTTTGCTTGTACCCTCACCCTGACCACGGCTTTCAACCGATTCTGATGAAACTTGACACACACATAGCCCAATGTCATAATTCAAAACTAACACAGCGAAAATTTTGAAAAGTTCCCCCAGTTCTGAAAAAAATCGATAAATTCGACATGGGGTCGAGAGTCAGGAATACGAACCACAAACTGTCTAGGGGACGCAACTCCACCTTTTTTAAATCTCAAAAAAAAAATTTACCATCATTTTTTTCCTGTTTTTTGGCTATAACTCTCTAAAAATGCTTTATAGTTATTTCCTTACAAACCTGAGCAACGCCGGGCGATACTGCTAGTATATATATATAATCTTATTCTTTAACAAAAATAGTATCATGTTGGTGGCAGGTAAAAAGCACTGTTCTAGCATGATCATGGTTGTGGCTGATGCTGGCACTTGTGCCATTGGCACATAAAAGGCACCCACTGCACTCTTGGAGGAAGGGTATCCAGCCATAGAAACCTTGCCAAATCAGATTGGAATTTGGTGCAGTTCCCCAGCTTCAGTCAAACCGTCCAACCTATGCCAGCAGGGAAAGTGGATGTTAAGCGATGATGATAATATATATATATATATATATATATATATATATGACAAGGAGAAAAATTTTGATATTTACTAACTTTTAAGTTATGCTTCTATAAACCTGTATGTGTCTGTGAGGAGAGATAATATATGAAATATCAGTCCTCAGTGGTAATAATCTTCATTGTAGGTTGCTTGGTCATGCTAATAATATATATGGAATTAACATGTTATCTGTGTAATTGATTGTGAAACATTATTGTTATTGATAATATCTTTATTACATATTTATTGCAAATATACAAATAAGAAATTTGTTTTTGAAAAATTCGTATGTTTCATTATTTTGAGTAAGCACAATGAAATTTGAAAATTATAATTATTTGACCAATGTAACATTACTAGTCATAGCAAACTTCACCAATTACATCCTTGAGATTTAGCATGTACATTATGTATCTATTCATTTATGTGTGTGCATATGCCTTTATCTATGAGGGAATATGTGTTTATGCATGCGTCTCTGATATAATTGTACTGTCATTTATGAATTTCATGTTTGTATTTGGGTTTTATTCCTATGTTAGAAATCATTATTGTGAAAAGTGAAAATTAATCTTTTTTCCCATGTATTCAATTTTAGTATTTTTGAAAGTGAAGATTATGTGGATCAAATGCCACAAAAATATAAAAGTCATTCATTTTAAAGCTATAATAAATATATAAAATTGACTATATCTTGGTTTTTAGAATAGGTACACCATGTCCCTACATTTTCCTTATGAAATTTACAAGTAAGCTTTCTTAGAATCATATATTATGATTTGATGTAAAATACTTTGAAAATAAACCATAAAAATTCCATAACACATGCTTTGATTTTAATAGCAGACTTTACAGTACTCTTTTATATGAGAGAGTGCATAACTTCACCTTAAAATAAATAAAAATAAGAGCATTGTGAGTCGGGCAGTTTAAAGTGTTATAGGACTGACAAATACATATTGTTAGGTGGATTCTTATCATATGCTATTTTGAGCATTAAAGTATTCAGTCTAGTTCAGTTCAATTCTCCAAGTGAATAAATTTTGAAGAAGTTGGGAGCAGAGTGGCCAGTCTCTGTCAGAAATGGAAACAGAAATTTGGGCCTAAAAGATTATGTAGTGATGGCTAACATCTACTTATGTTCCTGGAAACATCTGACTGAATTGAAGCATGTGTCTTTTCATTTCTTCTAGAAAGAGTAAGTTTAACTGATCAGGAATCCTATTATCAGCATTTATTCCATTGGATCTTGGGATTCCAAAGCTGATAATGCATGAAGGTTGCAACATTTACAGAAATGCCTGAGTGGCAACTGTGCCTAGACGTGGTCATTGAAAGATATGCTTTTTCCATATCTTTTTTTGGGGGCCAAACTGTATTCTTGGGTTAAGTGCAAACTGAGGCTTGACATTTGGCATCAGGAGTATTGTCAGGTGTTCACTGGACTGAGGTAAGCTGCCAGTAACTAAACATGTCCAAGATGCATGTAGAGTGGGAAAAACCCTCTAGTGCAACACTCAGTTAGTGTCTCACTGTTTTTGAGTTGTGATATGTCAAACAACTGATATCATTCGTTGGACAGATTCAGCTATTAGCTCAGTCTACTGTGAAAATCAATCCAATGTCATCTTGTGGCAGAGAAGAGCCAGTTGTCTTCTTCTACCTGATAAGATTGTCTAGAGGACATGCTTAAAAGGTTTGTAAGCAGTTTTTCCTTTCAGATCAAGCTCCCTACAACTATTTGAAAAAGAAAGTGAGGGTAGCAAGTCAAGTGTTACCCTCTAGTAAATTGTTTGAAAGGTGTGTAAGAGTACCTGAATTATTGTGACTAAATGGATTTACAACTTAATTATATGGCTGTAGGTTGGAAAAGATACTTGCCTTTATGTCAGGGTAATTCAAATTTGTTTGAGTATCCCCAATCAGATTGACTCCAATTTTGCCATTTTGAGTATATTTGTTATTTTGTTCTTTATTATTTATTAATGTCACTTTATTGTTGTTCTCAACTTTTTACCTGATGTAAATCCCTGAAGTTTTTACATTTTGTTCTTGTTCTGTCTTCAACATCCTCACTCCATGTACCCATATACAAAATCATTATTGTTATTACGCACTAAAAATCTTTCTCCTAAATATCTGCTGTTTCATCCTTAATAAACAATTACATCATCATTACCATTAATGGCAATTATCTTTATTTTCAGGAAACTTGAAATGAAGGCTAAAAATAAAAACAGTAAGAAATTAAAAGAAGAAACAGATGCAACTGACTTTGACTCTGATGATGATAAATCTCTTCGGTTGTGCACCAAAAATGTCAATGGTCAGATGTATCTGGTTATGGCACCCGAAAATGAAACCTCTTCTTTATCTGATGTGGAGACTGATACTGGAAACTCATCTGATGCTGTTGGTGAAGATGATTCTGAAATAAGCGTAGTTCTGTTGAATGATGCTAAGTCTAATGAAAATACTGTTATTGAGGATGAATTTATGGATCAAACCTTAACTGTACCTGGTTCACCTATTTCCACCTCAGATCCAGTCATTTTGCCAATAATTTCTCCCTCAGTTTTAACAAATCCATCAATTAATAGCAACCTTACATCACTGCTTCCCCCAGATTTGACAGCAAATATGTCAGTCAGTAGGGACGCTTCTTTAAATGCAGCAGTTTCTCTTCCTACAGACTCAGCTCCTGTGCTCATTACAAATATAAAGAAGGAACCTGGGATTGAACCTATTTCTGCTTTAGCTCCGTCATTAGTCACAAAAAGTGAGCCTATTATTCTGATGCCTCAAGCAGTGGATACAAGCGCTGGCAGTCCTGCTATCAAATCTGAATTTGTAAACAGTGAAAACCAGCTGAAGGTAAACCCACAATTACATACTGATGGTTCTGTGGATTCATCTGGCACTTGTGAAATCAGTGTACCCATTTCATTACCTGTTAATCATAAATTTACTGTTGATAATAAGACAACAAATTCTGCTGTCTTACCAAAGAACATAATAGTCAGATCTTCTCAACCATTATCTCAGACCAATCTGAAAAATATTCTTTATTCATTCAATGCTATTTTAAAAGCTACTCCAAGTTCAAAAGAATCAAGTGGAAATGTTCCACCTAAGGGGACAAATTCAGTTCTATTAAATGGAACCAATACTGTTTACTCAGCTTTAGAGCCTAATATGTCAAGCTGCATTTCAAATTCAACTCTCAATGTGCTCCCACCGAAATCTATTTCAGGTGCAACTTCAACATTAGCAAACACAATATTAAAAACTGAAAATCAGCCTAAAATTTCCCCACTTCCTGCAACTAATTTGCCAAAGAAGGTATTTGTTGTCCCTGTGTCATTACCTTCAAATAATTCTCAAGTTGTACACCTTACTATGGTTTCTAATTCTCAGACTACTCCAGTACCATCTCCTGTAACTTCTTTTAAGTATATGCCCAGTGCATCTACAGTAGGTCCCATTCTGAAGAATTCACAAAACACTACTATAATAGGTAAGCCAACTTTTGCAATAGCTAATCAAGTGGCTACTACGACACCAACATCTTCATCAGCTTTTCCTCTTCAAACAAATCCTTTAGGAAATGTTCTGAATAACACTTCTCAAATGCCTTCACAGATGACTCCTTGTGTCCTTGTATCAACATTGGTAGATCAAGCTTCACCTGCTGTGACCAGTGATGACAAGACAATTGTACATAATGGTTATGTGTCTTCTAATGTTTTTCAGGTTGTTAAAAGCAGTAATTCTTCAATCTCTGCTAATGTTCCTACTGAAGGTATCAACTCAAAAGAAACTTTTATAAAATCTTCAGAATTGATTCTGCCAAATGGTGTTACAGCCACACCAAAAACACCTACAACGAATATTGCTATTCTTGAAGACTTAAACTCTCATAAAACAATTCATGCTATCACCAAAACAACATCAAGTTACAATCTCGACAAAAGTATTTGCACTATTCCAAAAATCGGTTCTACAGCTGATAGCTCTTGTTTGACTAAAACTCAGCAAATGCCTGGAACAGGCACCTACACTTCAGTTGTAGGTAACAAAACTTCTTGGTTAATTCTACCTGCAAGCACTTCAGATGCCAAGAACTCTCCTGCAGGGAAGACTACTACAATTGAACCAAATGTTCAGGCGGTCGTTTCTTCTGCTTCCCCTTCAACAACTACCATCATCAATACTACAAAAAACTTACAGGATTCATTCCCTAAATCAGAAGAAATTATAAAGAATTCTTCATCAACAAATTTTGTCCCCCAAATAAGATATGCTATCAACGTAGCAAAATCCCAAAAACTTTTCCCAAGACCACTTGCTCCCAAAACAGAAATATCTACAGTGATTTCACCAACTATTATTAATCCTCTGAGTCATAATCTACCATCAACATCTTTAAACTTGTCATCTTCACAAAATACTAGTAATTTTTTGGTATCAACTTCTAATTCTAGTAAAGCCAAACAGACTTCTTCATTATCAGTTTCTCCTCCAAATTCTACAACTAGTGTTTCATATTCCTCTAACTTTAACAAACCAATGGTTTTTATTGGTCCTATAAATCCTGATGATTTGCTTAATCTGGCCAAACATATCCCATCTGCAGCTCAGTCTGTTTTCCAGACTTCTCCTAAAACATCTGAAAGTGTGAAGATCATTCACCCCAGTGATATCTATAAAGCCAAAGGTATTACCAACTTACCTAAAGTATCACCATCCTCATCGCAAAACATTATCTTAGTTCCACCAGAGTCTCTTCCTGAACAAGTCAGCTTTGCCTCTTCAGTAACAGGCAAAATGAAAAGCAAAATCAGTAACCCTCTTATACTGTCTACATCTACACATCAGCCAAAAAATGCTAATGCAGCCAAAGGAATTTCCTTATTAAATACTAACGCTGGTACACAGTCAGCACCAACATTTTTACAAGCCTCCAACTGTAATAACAATGCAAGGTTTGTGACTAAAACTGTACACAACAATATCCCTGTCATGTTTTCTCCATCCTCAACATCATCATCTGAGCCTCTAAAGCTTAATGTAACTACTCCAGTAGGATCTAATCCAGTTTATTCACAATCTCAATTAAAGCCGAGTCCAGCTATAGTATCTACAGTAACCTCTGCTATTTCTAAACAACAACCACAACAGCAGCAGCAGGTGACATCTGCTAATATTAGTCCAGTGATCAAGGTTAAACAAGAATTACCAGATGATACAGTCAGCAATGTTGCTCCAGTTGTTTCTCTGGTAACCAGTCAGGAAAATATAACTGCTAATTCTCTTGTAAAACTAACTTCTTTTTCTAACAGTCAAGTTAATCTGAAACTGGGGAAAGTTTCCAGCACTTCTGATACCATGGTTAAACCTGTATCTACACGTGTAGTTAATTATGTTACAAGCCCTAAGTCTGCTCTGCCTCAGTTTGTTAAGCTGACAAAAATTGTTGACAATGTCAGGAAGAAACTTCAATCTCCAACATTGGTAAGCCAACCCAATCAGTCAGAAAAGTTACTTTTTAAAGTGCAGCAACCAGAAACTCAAGTAATGCAAGTTGTTGATTCCTCACAGCAGTCCAATCTTCCCAAATCTGCAGCTCCTGATACATGCGATAACTCCAAAAATGTTAATAGTACTACTAGTTTGACTTCTAATTTTCTTATCACTTCCACTTCATCTTTGATCCTGCCCAGTCATCTAACCAATATCAAAACCTCAACTGTTTCTTCAAATAACTCTTCTACAAAACCAGAATCTGTAGTAATTTCAGACAGCCAATCAGATCTGGGGAATTTAAAATCCATCTGTCAGAAAGAGGATGAAAATCCTATGACACTGAAAATTGATTCCATATTTTCTCTGCGGGATAACTCTAATTTTACTATAAATACTCCTAAAGATGATTGGAAAATTAAATCTGAGGAAGAAATGACTAATGATTTTTTAAAACCAATGGTTTCTTCATTAACCGACATAAAACCAGTGGTTTCATCATTAGCCGACATAAAACCAGTGGTTTCATCATTAGCTGACATAAAACCAATGGTTTCATCATTAGCTGACATAAAACCAATGGTTTCATCATTAGCTGACATAAAACCAGTGGTTACTTCGTGGGCAATCTCAAAACCAGTGATTTCTCCAAGTACCACTTCTAAAATAGTTGTTTCTCCATTACCCACCCCAAAACCGAAAGTTAACTCCTTTATCCCCTCTAAATCAATAGTTTCTTCAACAACCACCATAAAACCAAATGTAACCTCCGTGACCACTTCAAAACCAGTAGTGCTTTCATCCTTGACCACTTCAAAACCAATGGTCATCTCATTGAACACTTCAAAGCCAGTAGTTTCTTCATTTAACACCACTACACCAGTGGTTACTACACTAACAAACTTACAACCATTGGCTTCTGTATTTCCAAGACCTCAATCAATGGTTTCCCTAATTCCAAATTCTTCCCAGCCTATAGTTTCATTACTTCCAACCCCTCAGCCTACACTTGCTTCATTGAGAAACCCAAAACGTAGAATTTCTTCAGTAACATCTTCAGTATCCCCAATATTTCTTTCTTCAAATTTGCAACCTACCAACTCTGCTCAGCCACTGAATGATGTAAATTCCACTTTGAAACCCAATGACATAAACTCTTCTCAGACAGCTTTTGGAGAAATTTCCACTCAGACGGATTTTGTAGAAAATTCCACTCAGATAAATTATGGAGAAAATTCTTGTCAGACAGATTGTGAAGTGAGTTCCAATCAGACAGATTATGGAGAAAATTCCAGTCAGACAGATTTTGAAGCAGGTTCCAGTCAGAAAGAATTAGGAGTAAATTCCTGTCAAACGGATAATGGAGCAAACTCAAAGCAGGCAGTATATAAAGTAAATTTAATTCGGCCAGCTCAAGAAGTAAATTTAATTCGGCCAGCTCAAGAAGTAAATTTAATTCGGCCAGCTCAAGAAGTAAATTTAATTCGGCCAGCTCAAGAAGTAAATTCTACTAAATCAGCAGTTGAAGTAAATTCCACTTTACCACATTATGTAATTACCGCTAAACCGTCAATTAAACTAAATAACACTCTGCCACCTTATAAAATAATTGTTACTAAGCCAAATGTATTAAATTCTGCTCAGCAGTCATGTAAAATAATTTCCTCTGAACCAGCAACTGAAGTAAATTCATTTCACTCAGGTCATGGAATAAATTCCACACAGACAGCAAATGGAGCAAATTCAAAGTCTCTAGGGATTAGCAACGAAGAAAAATTACCACAAGAGGCATCAAAACCTAAGCTTAAGTTCAAAATGTATCAGTTTGACAAGCCTGTAACTTCTAAACCACCAGTATCAAATAGTTATAGGCAGTACAGCTACTTAAATCCTAAGCCAATAAAGCCAAAAACACTTATTGAAAATCCAAACGTGTTAAAACTTGTCAAGATGCATAGTGCTTTTAGCAAACTGCAAAGAGAAAACAAACAACTAGAAATGAAAATTAATTCCAAGAAGAAAACAAGAATCAAAATTGATAAATATACCCTTTCAAAATTTCCCCTCAAACAGTGTTTTGTAATGATGCCCAGAATGTACTTGCCTGATGGTAAAAAATCTGCTAATGTTAAGAAGTTGGGAGAGAAGACCCTAAAATCTATTAAATGTCGTGCTACTTGCAAAAATGTTACTCAGATGCTTAGGACGAATAACATATTAGCTGCACAAACAGCTAGCAAAATAGGTATCAGGTACTTAAATACTTCTGCAAATACAAATGATGCGCGCATAAACAATTCAAAGCAAAATGCAGCAGAAAATGCCAAGTCTTTCAGACTAATTTCCAATTCAATGAATCCACTAATACTTCCCAAGACAAATGCTCCTCTTCCAGGACAGCGACTTCTAGTGATGCAGCTAAATGGCAAAAGTGTTCTGTTTCCTGTTGTGAATAAAGTGCAAAATCAACAGACTCCTATTCTAAACAAAGGTCACATACTGCAAGCATCAATTCCAAGCACTCTGAATCCTGTTAATAAAAGTACAGCTATTAGAACTTCTATATCTGACAGGTCCCTGTTATTTAATACCCAATTTGTAAACATTGCTCCAAATGTAGTCAGTAATGACCCTCGTTGCAACACCTTAACAAATTCCACCAGTTTATTGAATGTCAGTAAAACTGATTCAGCACAATCAGTAAAACCTTCTAACTCATCTTTAGATAATGCAGAGGAGGATGATGATGTCAACAGCTGCCTACAACTTGCATGTGGTATTATTGAGACTAACACATTAAAACGTAAAGCATCTGATTACAGACGTGAGTCACGTAAAATGAAAGATTCATTTCAGATGAGAAGCAAAAAAAGTAAGAATTACATTTCTTCCATGTTGAATATATGAAGCATAATCATCATATATTCATTGCAGAATTAAAATGGCCTGAAATTTAATTTTTTAAAAGTTTCATTTTAGGTGGAACATGTATAACTTTTTTATGGAAACTGTAATGAAAAAAAAATCCATGGTATGATTGGTGCCATTTCCAACATTAATCATTACGCCCATCGTGAAATAAGAGAACCATTGTATAGTCTCTTGGCCTGCTAGACATAGTCAATTCTCACTCAAATTACAATCCACCGTCTTAATATAAAGGATACATTGCACAGTGTAATCTCAAGTGTGTGTGTGTGTGTGAATATACATACATACATATATATATATATATATATATAAATTAACTGCCAATGCACAGTCACTGCTGCAATGCTTTATGATCATAAAATCAACTTTATCCGGGCTGGGCTGGCATGGGGGTACTAAACAACCAGTGAAGAGAAAAGTTCGTTGGATTCAATCTCAAGCAACCATCATTCATAAATGTATATTTTCATAAATCTATCCTTCATGTGTTGCTGTTGGGAAATACGTATTTATTTTACAGTTTGGGTTAGTTGCTAAAACTGTGAGAAATTGCTCTGGCTTTACTAACACTCCCAAGCTGAAAGCCCTTACATCCTTCACATAAAGCTGAAGCACTAAATTTAGTGAAGTGAAATGAAAGTGGGGAGTGTAAACAAACTTACATTTCTGATAATAAAAGAAAATTGTCATTTGTTGGATTTCTAAAATTCTGTTTGTTTTTTTATAATTTTTTTCATAAACTGCTCTGGAGTAGGCAGTGTTCAGAGTCAATATAGGTCATGTATCTTGGAAAGAGGATATTGATGTAGCTGATGTCCAGAAATATGGGAGAGCATGGCATTCTTTTCTTGCTTGATACAATAAAAACCCAAAAGATATTGGATTCATCAAGCCCACCTTCATCTTGTTGACAATCAAAGCCGTCAAGGTTTAGAGTTTTCAAAATCCAATACAGGATTTTACAAGAAAAAATATATTTACAAATATTGAATTTAATATCAATACTAAGTTATATTTTCTATAATTGTCATCTACCATTTATATAAGGAAGATTCTGATGAAAATCAGTATAACTCATGGCTAGTAGAAAAAGTAAAAATTCGAACTCATCTTCATTTTCGCATCCTGTTTCTATACCAGTATGGGTTGAGTGGGTCTTTATTCAAAGTTATTCCTCTTGTAGATGGATGTCTCACTTGTATGTTCCATTCTGGGAATTGTTTCTATGACTGGTTGCTCTTCCGAACCCCAACCACTTTAGTGGCACTAGCATTATACATTTTCAGATATATCATTGTCATAGTTAAACGTTCACCTTTTGCACTGGCATAGACAGAACGATTCAACTTGCTGCAATGAATCCAAAAATTGCATTTAATTCCAATATCTGCTGTGGCCGGGTTTTCTGCCGCGTACCCTTCCTAGTGCCAACCACTTTAAGAGTGTACTTTGTGCTACCAGTCGTAATGAGGTTGCCAATAACTCACAAGATAAGAAAGAAAAACCCCATGACTGAGTGAGAGGAAGCAAATTAAAATAATCTTGAAACAAATTAAATCTTTTCTCTTATTAAATAATGTCATCAAACCATAATTTTTACTGGCAGCACTTGAACAAGTATCAAAACAGCTTTCATGAGTTTATGAAAATATTATGGTGTGGAAATATCAAATGTAGCTCAAAAGGTATTTTTACGTACTACCTGCACGGGTGCCCGTCCGGCGGTACTGGCAACGATCACGCTCGAATGGTGCTTTTCACGTGTCACCGGCACGGGAGCCAATCCGTGGCCCTGGCAACGATCACACTCGGATATGCTTTTAACGTTCTACTGGCGCGAGTGCCAATCAGGCGGTATTGTCATCGGCCACGTTAGCGATTTTGATTTGTTTACACTTTCCTCAATAGGTCTTTGCAAACAAAGTTCATTGTCCAATGAATGAGGGGTACTCATAAGTGGGCCGGTTCAACCCCACGTTCGGATGTGCTTAACACCTGTTGAGCGTGGTCGTTGCCAGAACCGCCTGACTAGCCCTCGTGCCTGTGGCACGTAAAAAGCATCCACTACACTCGGAGTGGGTGGTGTTAAGAAGGGCGTCCAGCAGCAGAAACTTTGCCAGATCAGATTGAGCCTGGTGCAGCCTCTGGCTCACCGGTCCTCAATCAAACCGTCCAACCCATGCCAGCATAGATAGCGGACGTTAAACGATGATGATGAGTTACCCTAGATGTAAATGTACTTGCTTCAATGAAATCAGTAATTCATCAGAGTGGCTAGTTTTTTGGGGGACATATTCAAACCATAAACAGATTGTCGACATTAACAGTCTTCAGTGTTATGTACATTATATTAACCATTCAACACGTTCATGATTTATCTTTCTGACTTAGCCATGGCTACCTCGACTGAGCAAATGCAATGCGTATCATCTACATGCAAAATTATATGCAGTTATGTCTTAGCACCATGTGAAGAAGCAGCAGTAGATCCCAAATTTTGTTCAGTGTAGATAGTATACAGATAGAAATTTCATTATTACTATAACTTTTATAATAAAATGTAAAATAATTTATAACTTACAATTTCACGAATTTGGAGGGAATGTACAGTTGATACCTCCACTGCAGTACTTGAATGCTACTTTTATTCGTCAAACCTAGGAAACTGAAAGTCACTAAGTGGAGGTTCGAATTCAAAACGTAAAAGATGTAACTTTAAATTTTTTCAAGTCGATATCTATATCGTGCTGTTTAACATTGCCATCAGTTCAGAATAAGTTTTCATATACACTCAAAGAATTAAGGGCAGTATTTGTAACTCTTAGCAAGACCTGTATTGTGAGTAGATGAGAAAAGGATTGGAAAACCATGATTCACAGGTTGCTGTAACCAAAGATCAGCATATCGAAAGTTATATTTAGATTGGAGACATGTTCAGCATGTCAGAGGGCTAAGTGCTGACGAAGCTTACCGTCCAGAGACAACTATAGTTCATTCGAGCAAGTTTCTACGTAGTTTCCATTTATCTAATTTCACTCGCAAGGGTTTATTGTCAACTCAGTCTATAGCGAAAGATACTTCGTCATGGACAAGGCCATGCTAGAAGATTGCCTTGTCTGTGATGGCTAAAATGAAAAAATTTAAGCAGTAGGATTGAACCCGAAATCACATGTTCGTGAAGCGAACTTCTTAATTACAAGGTCATAACTATAACCACAATTTCAACATAGTGTGGTTTCATCAGTTCCAATGCTGCATACATAGATTATCCATACATATATATTCAAATAGATTTTCACATAAAATGCTTATAAGTAATAAAACATTAAGAAACAACATTGAGTATATATAACTGTAACTTTTATTCAACAAGAATGTTTTTAAAAAATCATATAAGAATATTTTGTGATATATCAGAGCGCAAAGGTTCTATCTGCAGTGCCTGGCTGTGATTTATTTGTCTCAGTCTGTATAAAAATGTGAGGAAGAAAATTTCAATTTATTATTTTTTATTTTCAAATCACAATCTATTTACATGTTAACAGTTTAATAATAAAATTAATTCTAACATAGGAAAAGAGCTTCAATCTTTTGATAGTGAAGCGTATGATCGATTACATTACCCCTGTACCTGATTGGGGCTTTATTTTATGGACTTCTAGAAGGATGAAAGATAAACTCGATCTCGGCGGGATCTGAACTCCAAGCACAAAGCGATGTAATTAAATACCACAAGGCATTTTGTCCGTAGCTTTACCAGTTCTGTCGTTAACCGTTCTTCACCGATTATCCTTTTTCCTAATATGGCCACGAATTCAGAGTAGGGAATTAAGCGATTAAATAGACTCCTATACATGATTGGTACTTATTTTATCGAATCCCCTGATGTATGAAAGGCAAAGTTGACCTCGACTGGATTTGAACTCTGAATGTGAAGAGCCAGAATGAAACTGTCGATGTACTTTGTCCAACGCATTATTAATTCTGCTATCAACCACTCTTCGATTTATTAGTTGTTATAGTAGTAATAAAAAACAAAGATCTGGATGTCTCATAAGAATGAAAATCTTAAATAAGAATTAATTCATAATTCAATTTTTTAAAAAACCTGATTAAATTGCACATAATTGGACCTTTTTTCCTCTTTTACATTATTTATTTTTGTATTAGTTTCTGGGACATGTTGAAGATATTGCTTCAGAAGAAAAAAAACTTCAATGAAAATTTTGTTGCAACATAAGAAACCTATACTATTGGTATCATACATTGTATTAGTTGGTGATAGTCTATTTTACCTTAATGTGTGTGTATATAAGGGTTGTATAATTAAAAGTGTGCTGGAAAGCACAACTAGATAATTTGGGCTTCGTAATCAGTTCCACACTTCACTCCTATTCTGCGTACGAAGTGATATGATCAACCATATTGTGGGATAAGCTAAAGTTCGGGGTTCAAGTCAAGGTATTTAGTAACAAGAATCACAGAAAACATGGTTAGTTTTTTCAAAGTTCTATATTTAAGAGCGTTTCCATAAATCAAGTGGTTTTCATCTTCGTGTGAAAGCGCGCTTATATAATGCTTAAAGTACACCAATTACGTTTCCTGCTTCGTCTCTGTCTGTCTCTCTCTCTCTCTTTCTCCACTCTCTCTCTCTCTCTCTCTCTCTAGCTAAAAAGAGTATAGTGAACTCGACGTTTCGGACAGAGTTTCTTCAAGAAAAAGTTGAAAGAAGAAAAAATAATGAGTCAGCAGAGTTTTACATCCTCTAAATTATTTTTAAAAAATCATATATGTGTGTATATGAATGTTTGTGGATGTGTGTGTGTGTGCATAAAAATTTATTGAATATTTTTATTGTACATATTACTATGTCATTTTTCAACTAATAAAGTTTTTTTTTCAAAACCACTATTTTTAAAACGTAAATAAAATGGAATATCATAAGCTGTTCATTAAAATCTCTATATATTTCTTTACTACCCACAAGGGGCTAAACACAGAGAGGACAAACAAGGACAGACAAAGGGATTAAGTCGATTACATCGACCCCAGTGCGCAACTGGTACTTAATTTATCGACCCCGAAAGGATGAAAGGCAAAGTCGACCTCGGCGGAATTTGAACGCAGAACGTAACGGCAGACGAAATACGGCCACGCATTTCGCCCGGCGTGCTAACGTTTCTGCCAGCTCGCCGCCTTAAAATCTCTATAGAGTACTTTTACAACAATCACTTTGCAATCGATTTATTAATTAATATCACTTTCTGGTCTATTACACACACACACACGTACAAACGTATAAACTTTCTAACGGTAAGCTGGTATCTACTCTATCTTAATATCCGTAACATTTTAACAACTATTACAACAGTTTCATTGATTTATTATTAATTTTTACTTTCTAGTTTTTCAATACACATGCTTGCACACAATTTTTATGATGGGGAATAGTTATCTAGTCCATCTTATATTAGTATCTTTTGTTATATGTTATTATCTCCTGTCAATTCTTCTTATATTATTGATCACCGTCCACAATAAAAAAAAGGAAAATAGGCCTGAAATTTGGGGAGAGGGATTAGTCGATTACTTAATAATGATCACGAACTCTCCTGTCGTTTGACAGCGTACGAAGGTTCGGCAATTTCTTGTTAAACAACCACACATGGTTTGTTTATAGTGATCAAATGTTTGTGTTCACATAAGATCACTCCCTCCACCAAATCGACATTACCTGTACAGGTGCACGACGTACCGCAAGTGTGAAGGTAAACCAGCATCGCTTGAAACTGCAAGAATTCTTTGCAGGGTTCTTGAAACATGACTAGTAAACAAGTATCACCTTAGTCTGCTGGCTGAGGACAGCTGACACTTTCCATCATAACCAGCAAAATAAGCTATGAGAGTTTCATATAATAACAATAGTAATAGTAATAATTGTTTCAAATTTTGGCTTAAAGCCAGTAGTTGCAGGGGACTGGGTAAGTCGATGACATCGACCCTATTGCTCAACTGGTTCTTATTTTATCGATCTCCAAAGGATGAAAAACAAAGTTGACCCCGGCGGAATTTGAACTCAAAACATAAAGACGAAAGGTGTAAGATGAGGTGGGAGGGCATATTATAGGTTACGATTAGTATCATAGTAAGGGGGTGGAAATAGCTGTTTCTAGACACTCTTGGCGATTCTGCTAACCTACAGCTCTATATATGTTAAAGTTCTAATGGTAAATAATTGTGGTGTAAATAAGCTTTCACCCTGTGAAAAGAGGGTGGTAAAAGTCTGTGTGATAGAAAGGGAAGAAAAGAGAGACTGAAGACAGGCAATGATAGGGACAGATGTAGAGAGACTGTGAAAGAGACAGAGAGATCTAAACGAACGTTCCTAGCATCTACAAACTTCATCCTCATTCACATACACAACTCAACTGACACAACCGTGTGCGCAGATGACAATTAGCTGCATGTACGTGTGTGAGAGATTAGGGATTTGTGTATGTGCGTGCAAGCCATTGGCGTTCGCATATGTGGGAACTAAAAGAGGACTTTTTGGAAAAATATAATCTTCGAGATATAAATCAGTAAAATATTCTATCTGGGTTATTTCAGTCGTTTATCTAATTCGATTTATTTTGTCGTTTTGTTGTACGTATGTTGTGTTGTATGTATGTACAGATAGTTTACCTACACAAATGTGACACACATATCAACTTTGTTTTCTCATAACTTGCAGAAAAAATAGATACTGTTTAACGAAATTTTCTACAAATACGCTTCAGATAGTGTGATTACAAAAACATCAGAATTTAATATGAAAGAAAAAGAGAGAAAAAATTGTGAGTTCGCACACTTACATACAGACAAATATCATATCGAAAAAAAGTGTGATGCCTGTCTGTATGTGTACGGGCACAACAGTTTTACTTTGCACATTAAATTCCGATGTAATCGTAAGCTATACCACCTGAAAAGTATTGGTAGAAAATTTCATAACAAATTTCCATTTTTCCAGAAAGTTGTGAGGAAACAAACCTGACTTGTATGAATTCTCCGAAAATCCTCTCGCCGGCCTTAGAATAAATGTTTCGGAATAAATTTCGATATAAGAGTTATCTACACCCTTTGAAGCTTATTTGGAGAAATTTTCATCGAAAAGAAAAAAAAAACATTTTTCTGAACATTATGAGGATAAAAAGTCTAGTGGGGGACACAGTTGTTCGTTACACATCTGTGACCTCCTCAGCGACACTTTCCGTCCTCGTATGTGCTTTTGCTATGCTTATTCCATTCTGTTTTTCTGTGGTATATAAACATATATATATATATATATATATATATATATATATATATATATATATATATATATGTGTGTATATGTATGTGTGTGTGTGTGTATAATGAAGGAAAATAATTATTCAATACATCCAGGTGAATACCTCGGTAAGCATTTCATATAATAACACGGCTAATGTACAACTAAAGAATAGAACAATCTGTTTAGGTTATTTATGCCATATGACAGGTGCAAATTACATATCCGGTTAATAATTTGGTGTTTTAATCACAAAGTACCACTGTAGTCAAATAGAGAATGAAGAATTATATTCGTATGATATTTTATTTAGATGATTCAGTGAGATGTATCCGTTACACACTATGGTGTACATACTTGATCGATTAATCAACCATTCTATGGAGCAGTCACCTCACGAACCATTGAAACATTTAAAATACCATATTGATCTTTGATACTTGGTGGTTGTTTCTAAATAAACTCTGGATTATCTACGGAGTCAGCGTAGATAAATGTTTCTAATTTAGGTACAAGACCAGCAACTTTGCCTCTCATCTCTATGGAGTCGATCAAATGAAGAACTAGACATGCACTGGAGACTATGATATCGACAAATTATCTCTCTTCAAAAATGTTGTCTTCGTGTCTAAATCAGAAACCATTATTATTGTTGTTGTTGTTAATAATAAAATAATAATCCTTTCTACTATAGGTACAAGGCTTGAAATTTTTGGGGAAGGGACCAGTCGATTACATCGACTCAGGTGTGTAACTAGTACTTAATTTATCGATCCTGAAAGGATGAAAAGCAAAGTCGACTCCGGTGGCATTTACCGTTATGCTTTTCACCCGGCGTGCTAATGATTCTGCCAACTCGCTGCCTTCAATAATAATAATAATAATAATAATAATAATGATAATAATTCTATGCCCTAGGAGTCGGGAAGACATTCGGCAAGAAATTGTAACAAAATTGTAAGAATAATAACCAATAATGATAATAATAATAATAATAACAATAATAATAATTTTGCATATTAATAATTTGCATACCTATTGATCTATCGTGTCCATATGATTCCAGGACAGTGAAGAAAGCAGATAAAGATTTGAAAAGCTACAATTCCATAAAATGTTAGAATGCGAGGATTTAAAACATGAAATCTGTAAAAATTGTACTTAAGTGGTGGATGATGAAATAAACAAATGGATAAAGAAGATTGAAATAGAATATCCTATACAGCTTTTACAGAAGGTTTGCTTCTTAGGAACAGGAAAACCCACTAAAAGGGCTTTGAATACTTGAAATCTTATTGAAATCGTATGGATATCTAAAGTCATAGGGAGTAACCCGCTAATCACAAAAGTTCTACCATGAATAAGACCAATCTTGAGTCAAGACGGCGAGAATAATAATAATGATAATGATAA
The DNA here is from genome assembly GCF_006345805.1 of Octopus sinensis. Classification (NCBI taxonomy): domain Eukaryota; kingdom Metazoa; phylum Mollusca; class Cephalopoda; order Octopoda; family Octopodidae; genus Octopus; species Octopus sinensis. The sequence goes on along the minus strand of NC_043000.1, from coordinate 100,253,362 downwards.
CAATAATAATAATAATAATAATAATAATAATAATTTTAAAAGAATTGGTGTAACAAAGGTAAACAGTCAAGATGAAGAGCGCGATTCGATTGTAATAAGTATTTTATTGGCTGAACGATATTTCGACAGTATCGAATTGCGTTCTTCGTCTTGACTAATAATAATAATAATATAATAATAATAATAATAATATAATAATGATAATAATAATAATAATAATAATAAGGGTACTAGTCGATTACATCGACCCTAGTTTTTCACTGGTACTTAATTTAAAGATCCCGAAAGGATTAAAGGCAAAGTCGACCTCGGCGGAATTTAAACTCAGAACGTAAAAAAACAGATGAAATACCACTAAACATTTCGCTCGGCGCACTAACGATTCAGCCAGCTCGCCGCCTTAATAATAATAATAATAATAAAAATAATAATAATAATAATAATAATAATAATAATAATAATAATAATAACAACAACAACAACAAATTAGCAATGGATTTTTGTAGTGATTTGATACTGGAAGATGACTTAGCTTCTTGGAGTTCAGCATTTCTACTTTCTATCAAACCGAAAGGGCGTTGTTAACAATTTCTCATATATATATACAAACACACACGCACACGTACACACACACATACACACACACACACACACACACACACACACATATATATATATAGCGTGAGAGAGAGAAGAGAAATAAGGCCCACAACAAATAAATAAACTGAAAGAAATATAGTGTATATATTAAAGCCAACAAGATTTCCTTATAATCGATGACCTGATTGCAGGATTGGATTTAGATGTTCGGTTTTCTTCTTTCTTCGCTCTGTGTTCAAATTCTGTTGACATCACCTTTACCTTTCAGTAAAAGTGTGTGGGGAGGGTGACGGAATTAGTAGAGCATCAGATGAGACATCTTGTGGTTTTTGTTCCCCAGGATTTCTTGCATCCTGAGTGTTTCCGTAGAAGGCTTGATCTCTCATCCTTTTCTTTCTTTTTATTGGAGTTCATTTTCTTGCAAGTAATCAAGCCAGGTCTCTGGTTTGAAGATAACTGTCTTTCTACCTTCGATCAGTCTCTGAGTGTCTAAGGTCGTGAAAAAAAATGGTCATTGGGGCTGCTCTTCCCTCCCTGATTAAACAATAAAAAAAACACATTAAATAATATAAACACATACTAAGGGCACCAGAGGAAAGGCAGCACCACAGAACTGTTTTCATTGTCAGGTTTACCAAAGTGCAAATGGAAGAGAATAACTTTTTTCCGTCAATTTAATGATTAAAACATCGAAAATTGAAAAAAACGTTGCATTTTTTTCATGTTGCCTTCATTATAAGTAAATAATTTACCCATATCACTACCATTTAGGGTAAAATAGATACAATTAAAAACAAGTTATATTTCATGATATTGTTTGTTTCTTTGCAAAATTTACCACTCGTGAAAGAGAGGACATTTTAAATTTGGTCGTAAAATGACGACCACCAAAACTGGAGGCTCAATATATTTTTTAAGATCCAACAACTGTAATAAGAACTTCCAATTCATGGAGGCAACAAAAAGATTTAACAACACATATATTCGTACATAACTGTACTTTATCAGCATTTCCCATTCTTTTCACTCATTTTTTTTTTTTGCTTTATATATATATGTAAGGTATTCTATACCTTTTTCAGTCCGTCATAGCTTACCAGCATTTCAAAGACGTTTAAATTGAATAATATAAATAAATAAATAGATAATAAATAAATAATATTGTTATGAGGTTTGGCCAGAAGGATGGCCCGGAAGAAAACTAAATTTAAAAATCTATTCTTTAACATTGGACACTTATATTTTAATGTTTTGTCGGTTAAATGTGGAAGAACTGAGAACGTGCCATATTAGGCTGAGCTTAGGGATTCAGTTGGTTATACACCAGTCTAGTCAACATTGTCATGTGGGCGTTATGTAAGGTCCAGTGAGTTGGAAGGTTGTCAGAATTAAGATGCTATTTCATTAATAAATCTGAAACATAGATAAACCGATATGCCTTGAGGAGAGGTAAGTAGAGATGTTTGAGTTGAGCCCATCTGTCAATAACTGAGGATACACTGCTCCAAAATACAAGAACACGTCTTACTTTATAGCATGAAGGCATATCTTGTCCAGATTTTATACGCACACTGAGAATAACACGAACAGTTAGATGCATACGCATACATGCCATATCCTTCCGGCACACTTTTCTTTCCTTTCAATAAGTGCTCTGTTGGAACACAAACCGTATTTTACGAATTTTAATGTATGTATGTATGTATGTATGTATGTATGTATGTATGTATGTATGTATGTATGTATGTATGTTCTATATTCCTTTACTTCTTTCAGTCATTTGACTGTGGCTATGCTGGAGCACCGCTATGAATATATATATGTTATGGTATATTCCGTTAGGAACGTGGCAGAGTACCGTATAGAGCTCGTCCACTCTCAGAATTATCCAATACTATACGGTAGCATTATTATATACTTACGGGGTTATGTTTGGGTATTCGTCGCGTGTGAATATAAAATTGGAAAAAAAACTGGGTGGAAACAATTGTAGTGATTAAAACATAACTGTCGAACCCTATTCCCTATTGACTCCAATTTCTTTAATTGTATATATAGACACGTATAAATAAAGTAGGTTTAGTGTCATTTGACATCTTTTAACATGTGGCCCTACCATGTAGTTGCCCTTATAATTATTATTAAAAAATTATATACTCTGTATTAATTTATGCCTAAAAGGGGTACTTTTTGGTTATCTTTACCCCCATTAAAAAGCGGGCTGACATCTGTCAGTCCGCAAAATGAATTTTGTTTATATAAAAATTGTTTAACCCTCAATAAAGCAAAAAAAAAAAAAAAAAAGAAATGAAAAATTAATAAACATGAAAACTGAAAAAATTAAACATCTTGAATCTGATATCATTTTTATAACAAATCATACCATGCCTATTGAGGAGGCCAGAATAAAAAGAATCTAACTCTTTTAATCCAACCTCTTGTCGCCACATTAACTCGACTTTCTAGTGGGGAGATAACCCAATTTTTTAATGGCAATTTTTTAATGGGGGGTGAGATAACCAAAAAGTTATATAGATTTTATCCTTGATTATTGTAATAATTATGAATTTACTTAAATCAATTTATTCACTGCTGAAGTATTTTGGTTACTCATACGTGGCTGAGATGAGCGATCTAGATTTAAACAATGTATATAAGTGTGAACATTTGTAAATGCACTGGGAATACGTTTGTGTTCGTATGGTATGCTTAAATGTTTATAATTATGTACATTCAGTTACGCCATACTGATGACGGTAAAGGAAGGTATACCTCTGAACTAGAAATCAATTGATCTATGGCTAAATGTTAAAAAAAAATCTTTTTCGCTCATTTCCCTCACTTCAAGCGCGTGTCTAAGTGATAAATAAAGTAGTTTTAGAGTAATTTGACATCTTCTTCTAGCATGTGGCTCTACCATGTAGTTGCTCTTATCATAA
>NC_043000.1:100232323-100244823 GCF_006345805.1 Octopus sinensis | reverse complement strand
CGTTCTTCCATCTATTTCCCCATCCATTCCATCCATCCATCCATCCATCCATCCGTACATACATACATACATACATACATACATACATACATACATACATACATACATATATACATACATACATATATACATATGCATAAATACATACATACATAAATACATACATACATGTATGCATGCATTCATACATACATTCATTCTTACATACATACATACATACATACATACATACATACATACATACATACATACATACATACATAAGAATGATAAAAATACCTTGGCGCTGATAAAAACGTTATACGAAGGTGCTGTGACTCGAGAATATCTCACCGGAATTCGGAAAATATGGCAGTCGGAACTCTACTCTTACAACAGAGAATATCCCACAATGCATTTGTAATACCAGTGCTGATCCCAACATTTAGGACACTTAACTGGTCTGTAGACGAAATTCACTCCTTAGATATTAAATTACGCAAAATCTTGACATCAACTTGAAATTTCCACAGAAACAGTATCATCAATAGGCTCTACTTATGAAGAGTTGAAGGAAGCAGAAGCTTGAGATTAGTATAGACAGCATTTGAATGTCGTATAGCCTCTCTCAGACAGTACTTACTAAACAAAAGCAGCAAAAATAAATATACAGACCATGTGCTGAAAATTGTAGAGAACAACATACTACGTGTCGACAGTGAGCTCCTCAGGAAATACTCTCTTTCTGATGAACTTACATACAACCCCAAAACAGCTGAGCTAACATACCTCAAAGACTTTTAATGTGAAATGCTCACCATACAAAAAAAAAAAAACTATGAATGGATACGTTTCCCGAAGACTTGAAGATAACCGTCATATTAATCTTTTTGATAAGCTGCACCATACTATAACTCCTGATGAAATTAACACGATGTTCCTTCGTAATATGCTGATTTCCAGATCTGCAGTAGATGCAACTGTGGAAGTTGTTAATTGAGCCATGTAATTTCATCGTAGCCTCATCACTGCAAACACTCTTTGTTGGAAAGCGTGTATCTTCTAAACATCTTTCCAAGAACTGCTCACAAAATTCTACTTTTCAGTTCGGGTCATCTTCATTGAGAGCTAAGACTGTTCTTGGAATGTAACATTTCTAATGACTGTGCCTCAAAACGCGACGGACGCTTAATTTTGAAATTTTTAAGCTAACAACTTGCTGATCGCACAGGTTTTCTTGGACTCGGTCAATATGTTTCTAGAATATGTTTCTAGAGTATCCAGTCTTCTGAAATATTTCTTGTGGACATTCTGGTACCCAGACTAATTATGTTTAATATAAATTATTCACGTAAGTTTTAACATCATTTCCTTCCGAATAGTCACTTTGCGCAGCAATACACTGGTTCCAGCGTTCCTGCCACTTTTGGAATCCAGCCTAGAAGTCGTTTTCCGTAAGCGAGTCGAGGACCTTCTGCGATTCGATCTTGATCTCGACAACGGTGTTAAAACGGCAACATTTGAGCTGCATTTTCATCTTGAGGAATAGACGGAAGTTTGCAGATGTTATATCTGGTGAATAGGATGGGTACGGAAGCGGTACTATTTGGCGAGAAACTCACGAGTGAGGAGAGCTCGGTGACAGGGTGCAATTCTTCGCACTCCACAGATCCGATTGCTTTCGTCGAATGTCTTCCCTCAAATCAAAACGTCGCTGCAGAACTCTCAACTGACGGTCTTGCCCTGGGGAACGAACTCTCAACTGACGGTCTTGTCCTGGGCAACGAACTCTCAACTGACGGTCTGGCCCCGGGGAACGAATTATCGGTGCATAATACCGCAGACATCAACAAAGACGATGAGCATGCTCCTGATTGAGCTGCGGCTCTGTCGTGCCCTTTAAAGCGCCCGTGCCACTCGAAATTGCGTACGATCCATTGCCTCGTCGCTGTAAACTTGCCATAGCATGCCCAATGTCTCTGTAGCAGACTTCCCAAGTTTAACGCAAAATTTTACGTTGGCTCTTTGTTCCAACTTCCTGTCCATAAACAAAAAATCGCAGACTACAGCATGCACGTGATCCCAAAAACACAAATTTCGCAACTCGCGAAGTAATCACAGCGCTTTCATGAAGGTCACTGCTAGCTCTCACTACGCACGCAACAGTGAGTTACTATCTGTTGGCGCGCTACAAAACTGGTCCGGGTACTTTTTGATACCACCTCGTAGTAGCAGCCGTCTGCATGATTCGACTGAATTTTCATACAACAGTGTAAACACCAGTCAGAGAATGCTTACATGATTCCAAGCATACATGTATTTACACGTGTGTGCAAATGTTAATACAAAAGACTTCCGTTTTAATGTTCGCTGACCGACTGGATCAGTCGGTATGAGTCTAAGGCGGCGAGCTGGCAGAATCGCTAGCACGCCGGGCGAAATGCTTAGCAGTATTTCGTCTGCCACTACGTTCTGAGTTCAAATTCCACCGAGGTCGACTTTGCCTTTCATCATTTCGGGGTCGATAAATTAAGTACCAGTTAAGCTCTGGGGTCAATATAATCGACTTAATACCTATGTCTGTCCATGTTTGTCCCCTCTATGTTTAGCCCATTGTGGGTAATAAAGAAATAGGTATTTTGTCTGCCGCTACGTTCTGAGTTCAAATTCCGCCGAGGTCGACTTTGCCTTTCATCCTTTCGGGGTCGATTAAATAAGTACCAGTTACACACTGGGGTCGATATAATCGATTAAACAGTTTGTCTGTCCTTGTTTGTCCTCTCTGTGTTTGGCCCCTTGTGGGTAGTAAAGAAATAGGTATGTCTCAGAGCATTGCTGTTGTCGCTGTTATTCATGAAAGCTACATCTTCAGCTGTTAATAGCAATGATGGTGGTGGTGTCGGCACTGCTAATGGTTGTGGTTGTGGTTGTGGTAGTGGTTATAGTGATTGTGGCAGTGATTATAGTGGTACTGTGGCGGCGGCGGCGGCGGCGGTGGTGGGGGTGGGGGGGTGATTGTAGCTGTGACTGTGAGGTGGTGGTGGTGGCTATGCTGATAGTGAAAGTAGCATTGGTCCGGCCTTACTGTCTCCTCTTTAGACAGTAGGGTTCGATTTGAGTGAGATTTGTTTGCTATTTCTAGCAAGTCGAACGAATTCACAGAGCTTGTAATGGTGATGTTTATTATCATTGGTGGTGGTTGAATTTAAATTCCGCCGAGGTCGACTTTGCCTTTCAACCTTTCGGAAATCGATAAATTAAGTACCAGTTGCGTACTGAGGTCGATCTAATCGTCTGCTCTCCACCCCCAAAATTTCGAGCCTTGTGTCTAGAATAGAAATGATCATTATTGGTGGTGGTGGCGGTGGTGGAAGTGATGATGGCGACGGCGGCGGCCGTGGTGGTGGAAGGGGTGATAGTGACGATAGTAGCGTTTTGCTCATATTATTCTGTTTTATGTATTATTTTGTATACTACTGTTGCTGCCAACGGTTATGTTAATGCATTAAAAAAATAAATGCGCCCTTTTAAAGCCTAGCCAAGCCCATGGGCCCGGTTTCCCAGCTGGACGGGACGCCAGTCCATCGCAGCGCTACCCATTTTTGCCAGCTGAGTGGACTGGAGCAACGTGAAATGAAGTGTTTTGCTCAAGAACACAACGCGTCGCCCGGTCCAGGAATCGAAACCACAATCTTACGATCATGATGCTGACACCCTAACCACTAAGCCACGCGCCTCCACATGTTAATGCATTGCATGAGTTAATATTGTTGTTGCTGTTGTTGATGGTGGTGGTGGTGGTGGTGGTGGTGGTGATAATGATGATGATGATGATGATGATGATGATGATGATGATGATGATGACGACGACGATGATGATGATGATGATGATGATGGTGATGATGATTATGATGACAATGATAATGATGATGATAATGATATATATATTCTAAGTTCAGCTCATGTCAAACAATCCTGTGGCGGGCGGACAGGCTGTAGAGCGACCAAGCTCGATGCATCGCCTCAGTTATACAATGTCTCCATTTCGCCGTCGGCTACCCGGCATACTTAGATATGCAGTGTTGAATCGTACTTGTGTATGTATGTATGTATGTATGTATGTATGTATGTATGTATGTATGTATGTATGTTTCATGAAATGTGTAGCATGCTGCTTTCTTTTGTTTGTTTGTTTTTTTGGCATTCAACACATTTGGTAGGAGATACATATATATCTTTAACAACTGTTTGACTCATCTTCAAATAACTTTAAAGTTTCGTGGGCGCGTAGAACACGTTTATTCCATCAGATAGCTATTAAGGAGGACATGTCCTTCGCACCTACCAAACTTTAAGTCACATGGAACTGAGTCAAACTACTATTATACATATATAATGCGTATGTGAACATATTCATACATACACATATATACTGTTGTCTTTTTCCTAGCTACACAGAAATTTTTAACAGAGCTAACCAGCCAGAATTAGCATCGTCATCATCATCTACAATTTCCATCTCTTTGAATGTGAGGGTGGTTCGTCTGACGATTTTTCTCTATTCATGTATATCAGACACGGGCAGCCTTTATCGAAAAGAGGGCCGCATGAGACAGCTAATCCTCAGATTACTATAAAAATCCTATATTACTATCTTACTATAGTACTATATTACTATATTACTATAAAAATCCTCAGATTACTATAAAAAGTTGAAGATAATTTTTTGTTAGGTGTGCCACTCAGAAAGCTCTACGAGCCACAGTTTGCCCGTGACTGATCTATATATATTTCTTTACTACCCACAAGGGGCTAAACACAGAGAGGACAAACAAGGACAGACAAAGGGATTAAGTCGATTACATCGACCCCAGTGCGTAACTGGTACTTAATTTATCGACCCCGAAAGGATGAAAGGCAAAGTCGACCTCGGCAGAATTTGAACTCGGTACGTAACGACAGACGAAATACGGCTACGCAGGTCGCCCGGCGTGTAAACGTTTCTGCCAGCTCGCCGCCTTTCTGATCTATACACTCTGTTTTTTTCTCTAGTGCTTTCTTACGGCATTTTCCCAGGGACTTTTCCTCTGACCAATAATTTTTGTCGACTATGAGTTCTTACGACAAATTCAAAATACATAAGGTTTTATTGTTCATTTCTTTTACAGAATTCAACTCAATCTCACTGTTTTTCAACACACACAAATTTGTTCTTTGTTTTCAATTCAGCTAATCCTTAGCATTTTTTCTATAACATCAAACATAGAAGCTATCTATCTTCTCCCATCAGCTTTCAGATCCAAGCATTACAATCCGAAATATCAAAGTGTACAGCTACATCAACTTCGTCTTTAGATTTTGTTTTCTTTTCCAAATGCGGTTTAAAAAGATTACAGCAGATTTTGTTATGGCAATTCCTCTTTTTATCTCTTTGCCACCATCACATTGATTTGTAATAATACCTCCATGACATCAGAACTCATACACCACTTTGACAGTGTGATTATTAATTATTATTAGAGGATTATTGTGATCATTATGTTCATCAGGTGATTATCGATTCACTTTTTGCCAAAATTAATGAATAAATCATTTTCTGGGTATTTTTCTTTCACTTTCTCTTAATCACATCCAACCATCTTAATAGAAAGGAATGACAAATTGGATAATCTAGTTTTAAATACATTAACACAGAGTGAAAGACGGAATGATCATGGATAGAATGCTACTGATAATAAGGTTTGCTGACAACAACAGCAGCACCACCAATAGCACCACATACAACAACAACACTAACAACAATAGTACCACCATCATTCCACCGCCACCAGCAATCACAATACCAGTAAAAACAACACCAACGGCAACCACCACCAACATCAGCAAAATCATCATCATCATCATCAGCAATGCCACCACCATCACTATTATCATCACAACCACCACAATCACCAACAACAACGTCACGAACATCAACTCCATCACCAACAACATCACCATCACCACTATCACCGCCAACAACAATATCAACACCTGCATCATCATCATCATCATCATCATCACCATCATCGTCACTGACAACAACACCACCACACAACCATCAGCACCACTATTACCATTACCACCACCGTCACCATCACCATCACCCCTCACTACCACCACTACCATCACCATGACCATCACCACCACCACCACCACCACCACCACCATCACTACTACTACTACTACTACTACTACTACTACAACTAATAATAATAATAGTAGTAGTAGTAGTAGTAGTAGTAGCAGCAGCAGCAGCAGCAGCAGCAGTAGTAGTAGTAGTAGTAGTAGTAGTAGTAGTAGTAGTAGTAGTTAGAAGAAGAAGAAGAAGAAGAAGAAAGTACGAAGTATAAAAGTGTATATGTTTCTATTAGGAAAAAATTACCTACCCAATATACAGCAATTTCTGTTTCAACACAATTCTGCAAAGTATAAAAACGATGTGTGTGTGGTGGGGAGCTGTGCATGTGGTTTTGTTTATGTGAATATGTATGTGTGTATGTACGGAAGTATAGTGACGTAGGTTAGTGGGGATATGGTGTATTGGTGTATGTGAGAGTAATCGTTAAGTATACGTACGAAAAACATGGAAATAAGAGTTTAGGAGCGGGAGCGGGTGTGAAATAAAAAGGAAGGCGAGTGAAATGTGGTGGAGTAGAAGAGCAAGGGTATGGAAGTGAGTTACTATGATGTGGAAGAAAGTTATGGAAAGGAGAAAAAGGGTTCAAAGCATTACTGGTCAAACAAAAAAATATAGTTCTGAGAGGGGAAAAATATTAGTGAGGCATATGAAAGGGCAAGACGAATGTGACAGTGGTGAACCCAAAGCATATAAATACGAAAGAGAAAAATAAGAAGAAAGAAGGGAAAGAATGAAAAAGGAACAAGCGAATTCAGGGAGAGAAGTGAGAGAAATTTAAAAGAAAAATTGAAGGAAAATTAAAAATAATAAAATACGGATAAAAGGTAATAAATAAACAACTAAATAAATATGTAAATAAAAATGCAACACTAGTGAAAAATCCGGAGAGGTACCCATCTAGTCTAAAGTCGGGAAGACAGAAATACTGATAGTACAGTGAGCAGCTTAGAAACGAAAATTAATTGCACATAGAAGGGCAAGTGATAGATGTATAAATACGTGACAGAATTTAAGGCGTTAATAATGGACGGGAAGAAAATGAGAATGCCATGAGAATCCAAAGTTGGTAAAAGTGGTAACACTCGCAAAGAAACAAAACTTTGGAAAATTCAGCCGATGATAGTTTAGTTCGAGTACGTGACTTGAAAGATTTGGTACAACACGTGGACGAGAAAAATTGGTAGAGAGACAGGAAACCTCTTTAACAGATAAGTGATTAGAAAGGGCAGTGAAAGGATTAGAAGAATATGCCAAAAGAAGAGTGGATGTGTGCGCGTGCGTGAATGTATGTATGTGGATGAAAAAAATAAAGGGAAAAAGAAAGCAATAGACTTTGAGAGAGCAAATGAATATGTGTGTATGTGTCAGGGAGACAAGACGCTCGAGGAATGGCAATATGTATGCGTGAGTATGTGTGCAGAAGATAGATTTATATGAGCATGCGTATGTCAGCACGGTATGTGTGTGGGTATCAAAAGGTTCCCGGACTAGCCATCTTCCAAATAGTCACCGTGCGCAGCAATACACTGGTCCCAACGTTCCTGCCACTTTTGAAATCCGGCCTGGAAGTCGTTTTCCATAAGTGAGTCGAGGGTCTTCTGTGATTCGCTCTGGATATCGGCAACGGTGTTAAAACAGCGACCTTTGAGCTGTATTTTGATCTTGGGGAATAGGGCGAACACCATGTTGTTTTTGGCGAGAAACTCACGAGTGAGGAGAGCTCGGTGACAGGGTGCATAATCGTTGTGAAGAATCTAATTCTTCGCTCTTCACAGATCCGGTTGTTTTCGCCGAATGCCCTCCCTCAAACGCTTCAAAACGTCACAGTAGAACTCTCGATTGATCGTCTGGCCCTGGAGGGACGAATTGTCGATGCATAATACCGCGGATGTAAAAACAAACTATGAACATGCTCTTGATTGTGCTGCGGTTCTGGCGTGCCTTCTTCGGTCGTGGAGATTAAGGGCTCTTCCATTGTGACGACTGGTGTTCTGTCTCAGGGTCGTACTCGTAGACCCAATTCTTGACACCGGTGATGATCCCCAACATGAAGGATGGGTCATCAGCGGCACACTGACAGAGATCTTGACAGACTTCGACGTGATGCTGTTTCTGCTCAGCAAGCGGGGGACAAATTTAACACGCCACATGTTCAATTCAGACGTTAGGTTTGCCTGCACGGACCCATATGACAGAAACAACATCAGCAATGTCGCTGATTGTCCTCCCACGATCCTCATGCAAAATCTGATGAATTTCTTCCACATTTCCGGGAGTGACTCTTGTGACGGGTCTTCGAGATTGCTCACCGTCTTTCAGAGACGTTCTTCCGCTTTTGAAGCGCCCGTGCCACGAAAGATTGCGTACGACCCATTGCCTCGTCGCTGTAAGCTTGCTGAAGCATGCTCAACGTCTCTGTAGTAGACTTCCCAAGTTTAACGCAAAATGTTGTTGTTGGATTTTTGTCCATAACAAGAACGCAGACTGCAGCATACACAGTGATGTCACTCGACACATTGTCTTATGAAGGTCACTACTAGGTCACATGGCGCACGCGACCGCGTGCTGCCAACAGTTGGTGTGCTACAGAACTAGTCCGGGAACTTTTTGATACCATCTCGTATGAGTGTGAGTGTGCTGCTGTACGTAAGATTGTCGAGGAGACAACATAGTAGAAGAGATGGGGTGTATGTGTGTGCATGTGCAGGTGTGTGTGTATGCGTGTGTATGTGTATGTGTGTCTATGTGTGTGTATGTGCGCACGCGTAAATATAAAATCTGTAAATGACCAGGGGAGTAATGCATATGCCAGCATGTATGTATATTCGGTCATGTACATGGAATTATATTTAACTTTATTTTTGTTTAATTTCAATTCTTGTTTTTTTTTAGAGTACTTATACAGGGATTCCGGTTTTAACATTTCAACCTTAGATTCATTCTGTTTTGTTTGATATTTTATTTTAGACGTTCCTACTATTTTTTACTATAAAATTTTCGAATTTCTACTACTAATACGTACACAGCCAAATCGCCATACTAATAATTAAAAAAAAACCCTTTACGCACTACATATACACATATCTATATAGTAAACAGCACACACACACACACACACACACAACACACACACACACACACACACACACACACACACACACACACACACACACACACATATTTTGGCATACCCCTTCCACCATGACTTCCCACTTCTTTCAAATTTAAATGAGGATTAAGTTTAAATGATCTTTAATGACCTTTAAGTGTCAAGTATAAGTACGGGTCATATATACATAATATCTAATAATTAAACCACATTTCTCTGCAAATTACCTACTACTAGCGAGACTAGTGAAAATTGCACAGTGCGAATCGGTATATTTGAAAACATTAATACTTTAAAAACAAGCGAAGATATTCAAAAAATTCTTTTGAAATACCACCATTTTATCAAAACTGTACTTTTAGATATAACCGAAATGAACTTAAAAGATATTGCTTATTTTACCTTCTTTTGATATGTTTCACAGATACGATGTACTTTATAGCTTAAGGAAATAAAATATGAATTAAAATGATAAAACTGATTCATATACATATAATCAAACTATACGCTTTGCGGTCCAACTAACACCAAAACTCGGTCCAATTGAGATTATTTTCCTTTCTTTTCATTTCATTTCAGTTCAGTTACAAATTTGTTGGTAAATCTATTGATGTATCTCTATCTGCGTATCTATTGGTATATCTGTAGACTCACCTACGTACCTGTCAATCAGTTTGTCTGTCTGTATGTATGTATATATGTATGTATGTATGTATGTATGTATGTATGTATGTATGTATGTATGTATGCAGGTATGCATGTATGTATGTATGTATGTATGTATGTATGTATATGTATGTATGTATGTATGTATGTATGTATGCATTCATATATGTACATACGTACGTACGTTCGTATGTATGTATGTATGTATGTATGTATGTATGTATGTATGTATGTATGTATGTATGTATGTATGTATGTATGTATGTATGTATGTATGTATGTATGTTTGTATGACTCTAATTAGGTCCAAAGTTTTCAACTCATCTAGCATAAAGAAATTTCTCCTCGCTCGAAATATTTTCTGAAACTTTTCCATTTTTATTAAGTTTGCGTGGCAAAACTTAGACATAGTCAACCCCCATTTATAGTGACTTAATAACTCTCTCTCTCCCCCTCTCTCTTTGGCCTCCCCCCTCTCTCTATATATGTAATGTATGTGTATATGTAAATGTGTCTGAGCATGCGTACGTCCGCGTGTAAGTGTTTTTACTAGGTGAGGTTTACAATGTGAAGTTTTGCTTTCATTGAAAGGGAATATGACAACTAGCTTGTGATATACATAGTTACTTAAATACATATATGGATATGGACATTCACGGACACATAGATACATACATAAAAACATGCATGCATATAAGTGTACAATATACATATGTATATATAGATATCATGAACTGAAAAACCAGCCAAGATATATCAATATATATATATATATATATATAATTTTTAATGAAAGATCCGGAGAAATAGTTACCAGGGTAGCCAAATGTCACATACGCATTTTTAAATATTAGCAACCACACGTATAAGGGTAATAATTCCAAGAAGAAGTGAGACGTGTTTTGGTGACTATAAGACAAATGGTAAATGGAGACAAACACACAAGATGTTATTTTAATCATTTATATCACCGACATATGTTTCGATGAATACATTAAAATTAATCCGGGAGAAAAAATAATGTGGAATAATGTATCGATCTTATCAGAGAGGAGATTATAAATAACAGTGCTCATTAAAAAGCCTTTTTTACAAATGTAAGAAATTATCTATATATATAAAACTGTAGTTGTGTGAGTGTCTGTCCCCTTCGATTTAGATTCCTAACTACTCCCACATTTTGCGGTGCAGTTTAACCAAATTCGGGTATCTTATAGTCGTGATTAATATCGAGCCCGTCTGGCTATTAGCGCGCGTCTACGATGAGTCTACGATTTAAAAAATAATTTAACATCATTTTTTATTCCATTTTAATGCATAATTTTTCGTGTGTCGATGGCGGCGGAGTTGGCGTCCATGGTCACACCTGCACCTGTTTGCTTCTCCCCCTTCTTCCCTCCCTCGTGAAGCTGTGGGGAAGGGAGTGTAAGGAAATCAACGTCGTAAAGCGTTGTCAAGGAGACCAGCGTTCTTTTAGAACAACGACTTCATGGCTTGAAGACACCAAAACAGAAATGGCTAAGAAAGCCCGAATTGGCATCTATAAGGGAAGTAACTCTCTAAAAATGCTTATATAGTTATTTCCCTTACAAACCCGAGCTACGCCGGGCGATACTGCTAGTTATAATATATAAAAAAGCAAAAGGTGGATAGAGAACGCTAGTAACTTTTAAAAACCGTTAAGAAATTTGACGTCATAAGACGAGAGCGGAAGAGAGGAAAGAGAGAAAGGAAAATAAAGAAGTAATGAAGGACTAACCAAATAGAAAGGTGAATGACAGATGGATAGAAATGTTAAAGAAACGAATGGGATGTATGGATTGAAATTAATAAAGTGAAAGTTACTGATGTTATTAGGTAAAAGGGAGCAGATATTATTTGAAATGGCTGAAATTGTTTTTTTCCAATGTAAACACCTGTAAACACTTTGTTTATAGGTGTTAACAAGTGTTTGTTTGGAAAAATGGATAAAAAATTGTTCGTCCGTACAAAGAGAGCAGAATGATTTACCATTATCATAAGGGAACGATCTTGACAATTTTCCAGTCCAAAGAATTTTGTTTATTACAGTCGTTGAGATGCCAACTTAGTTTACTTTTTTTCTCAATATATATATATTGTATCTATGTGTCTTTGTGTTTGTGCTCGTCACCACACTCCGTAACCGCTTGACAGCCGGTGTTCGTGTGTTTACGTTCCCGTAACTTATCGGTTCTGTAAAATAGACCGAAAAAGCTTGAAAAAAAAAATAATAATTACTGGGGGAAAGGTCTATTCATTCGACTAAAAGTCTTCAAGGCGCTACTCCAGTATGGCCGCAGACTGAAACAAGTGAAAAATAAGATATTTCTAAAATTAAATTATTTCTAAAAATAAGATATTTCTAAAATTTTAATTTAAAATTCAAATTTAGAGAAAACTTTGATGTAGATGATTTAATCTTTGGGAATTTTGTGTTGAAAATTTGTATTTCGTCTTTGCATATAATATACTTCATATTTTGCTTTATGGCAGCTGCAGGTGGATGTGAAATAGAAAATGTTGAACCGCTTCTTTCCACCAGCC
>NC_043000.1:100217323-100229823 GCF_006345805.1 Octopus sinensis | reverse complement strand
ATAAAACTTCCAATCAGTTAAGATCAGAAGCCATGAGAGCCACTGCCTGGTACTGCATCAGGGCATAATTATTATTATTATTATTATTATTATTATTTTATTATTATTATTATTATTATTATTATTGTTGTTGTTGCTGTTGTTGTTGTTGTGTGTGTGTATTATGTGTGTATGTGTGAAGAATCAGACATAGAAATGAATAGGTTGATTAATATATATGTATGAATCTTGGAATATTACGAGGATTTGAAAGGCCACTTGTTGCTGTCGTTATTATCCGCTTGTCATTTATATCTGTCGTGGTCACCGTTATAACTTTTGTTGTTGCCACAACCGTTGATGTTGATGCTGTTGTTTTCAATATTGGTATTATTATTGCTGATTTGCATAGCATCTCATTAGACATTGAACGACATATCACAAAAGGATGAGGAGACTGTCTGAATCAGTTCAAAGAGAAATCGATTTATAATTGATCAAATATTGTAATAATTCACCGATGTCATTCAATACCGAAAATTCTCTTTCACGTGGTGTACGATATCTCTTAATGACAACTGACGTCAAACGTCTATTTGAGATCTAGTGTTATACAGGCTTTCATCGGGTGGCAGTAGCAGTGTGTGATTTGATGATAGCGCGTGGGTGTGTATTTGTGTGTGTGTGTGTGTGTGTGCGTGTGGCACATTGGAAAATATTTGTCTGACCTAGTGAAATCATGTAATGTTAACGTGCCTCACCCCTAGTAACGAAGCAGCAATCGTCATCTGTAATTATTATTATTGTTATAGCAGTTTATATATTTCCCCTCACCGAGCTTTCGATTTCACTTGCTCCCGCTAATTCTGTAAGAGTGAGCAACAACCTGCTGTCCTCAATAAAAGCAGTTTTCTAGGCATGTTCTACTCTCATGTGCTTCCCACTTTTTCCAACAAATTTCTCAAAACCTGGTTGTTAATGCTCCTAATACTCCTACAAACACATTCGTACAATCTCATCTTTTAGTGCCTTATGCTTCTCAATCTTTTCCAATTCTTTATCATCCAGTCGTACATTCAATATCTATGATCTCGAAGGCGGCGAGCTAGCAGAAACGTTAGCACGCCGGGCGATATGCTTAGCGTATTTCGTCTGACTTTACGTTCTGAGTTCAAATTCTGCCGAGGTCGACTTTGCCTTTCATCCTTCCGAGGTCGATAAATTAAGTACCACTTGCGTACAGGGATCGATCTAATCGACTGGCCCCTTCACAACAAGGCCCACAACATTTCGGGCCTTGTGGTTAGAGTAGAAAAGAATATGATCTCGGTTTCCTTCATCATTTTATAAACCGAAACGATGTTTGGTCTCCGATCATCAATCTCTGAATCACACTGGATTGTAAAATCCCACAAGAACTTGTACTCATTATTCTCGGTGACACGTGGACTCTTGGTTAGAAAATGGCAACCATGGAGTTGAACTGAGGGAGGCGTGTTAAAGTTCATATGAGGAATGAAGGAAGAGGCCACGAGGAGTGTGAAAGTATCAGGAGTTTGAAAATGCTTAGCGGTATTTCGTCTATCTTTACGTTCTGAGTTCAAATTCCGCCGAGATCGACTTTGAATGAAAGCGGGAGAAGTTATGAATTTGGTAGAAAGTAGAAAGTGTGGGCGTTTCAAACAAGGTAAACATAAACAGCGAGGGAACTTTTTATGCGGTTACTCGATTTGTTGGAAATAGCTGCCAAATCTCCTTCAAACCACACCCCACTGCCCTAGAACAACCCACATTATCTGATATGATCCTGAGTTCCTTGCAAAGAGAGAAAACAGACGAGAGGGTTACATCTGGAACGTCTTTAATAATTAATCTGCTCCACCAAAGTTGACATGAGACTAAACAATGACAAGGACAAGGTGAACAGAAAAGGTTATGTCTTCAAGTAAAGAGAGGACGGACAATCGGGAAACAAAGAGAAACCGTAAATAGATTTACTTCAGCAGAAAGACAGCTAACGAATATTTTTAACCCTACAATGCCCAGTATGCGCAAAAGATTTTATAGATAAGTCTAAACCATAGAAAAGTTGCAAGAACAGCTGGTTATTTTAAATTACTTGCAATAATGTTCAAACGTAAAGAATCTTGAGAGCTCGTCCAAACTTTCAATCTGTCATTTTCATCCTATAAAAGTGTAATATTTGAAACGTAATTTTAAATAAATGAAATATCTAACCAGATGTAGCAAAAGAGATTGTGAATACGCGCGCGTGCACACACACACACACACGCACGTACACACGCACGCACGCACACACACACATAAATGTATACAAATGCAGCTGATGCACCAAGAAGGAATGCGATCATGTGTACGCGAATACGCATTTACATATGTTGATAGGCACAAATGCATATATAGAGATATATACTCAAAACACCACTGCGAACATATACTCACGCTTATGTAACCATCCATATATACATATATTCATATAGTACATATAGAATATTCGTAATTAAAAGAATTGAATGATTGCGACTTCTGAAGTGAGCTTGGGAAAAGGGAAAAAAAAAATCATAGGAAGTTGAGGCAAATATTCATTCATCGCAGAGAAGATATTTTGAGATTTTTCTTGCAGCTACAGGGAGGTGGACAGTAAAATGACCAGACAAGTTAAAGTGACAAGGTATGGGTTCGAGATCAATCCGGGCATTGTTATTGTCACTCATAAATGCTCACGGAACCTATCATCTAAGTCAGTGGTTCTTAAACTTTTCCATCGTCTTACCCACTGAGACTCTCCAGGGTATTACCGTGACCCCTATAATAAATTTTGCAATGATTAACATTGCGTAATGGTGAGATAAGTCAAAACTATATGATTCTAGTTTATAGAAAATGTTATAAATAACTACTAAACATCATACAAAACCTACTCATTCACTTAGTGGGAGGGTTGATATTGTTTTGCAGCCTTAAGTACATCCAAAGCGATGAGCAATGATTGATAGACAACACCTCATATCGGCGTCAATCATAAGCCTACTTCGTTTTCAGGGCCATCATTATTGAGAATCCAGCCCTAAGCGATAGGTCGAAGGCGACTGGATCAGCAAGGTCAGTGTACACATTGAAAGAAGATGTTAGTCGTCCTTCAGTTTCGCTCAAAATGTCGGAAGCTCTTGTTCAGAAAAATTGACTTTCAACGGAGTATATTCACGAGTTTGAAGAAATTCTACCTTCACAGCAACATCAGTTGGCACTGTCCTTCGCAGAAAAGGGTCTACAGATCCATGCATCAGTACAGCGGTCATCCAATCCTGGGAAGTAACTTTCAATGGCTTCATTCACTGCCAGAAGATGAGGTGAGATTTCTTCATGAAAACTGCATTCAGCTTCTGGCTTATATATATATATATATATATATATATATATATATATAATATATATATATATATATATATACTATTTAAACAGTTTGATTCGGCGCCATGCGACTTACAATTTCGTGGGGCTCTAACAGAAACTCGTCTCTTTCAGGCTTTAGATTGTCGATTCAGTAATCTAAAACATGAAAGAGACGGGCTTCTGTTGGAGAATAAATCTACATGTGAAGGCGCGTGGCTTGGTGGTTAGGGTATTCGGCTCACGATCGTAATGTCGTGAGTTCGATTCCTGGTGGCGCATTGTGTCCTTGAACAAGACATTTTATTTCACGTTACTCCAGTTCACTCAGTTGGCAAAAAATGAGTATTAGCTACAATTCAAAGGGCCAGCTTTATGACATTCTGTGTCACGCTGAATCTCCTTGAGAACTTCATTAAGGGTACTTGTGTTTGTGGAGTATTCAGTCACATTTACTTTAATGTTACTAGAAGACTATTCCGTTCATTGGATCAACTGGAACACTCGTCGATGGAGTGCATATAAGCATATTTATATACATACATACATTGTGTGCGTGCGCGTGCTTATGCCTGTGCATGAATGTGTGAGAAAATGTAATTAGAAAAGTTTTCAGTTACCTCTTTGACACAACAATAGCCTGGACTGCACGAGTCTTTGTTCCCCGGGTCACAATTATCTTGAACATCGACCATCAACCCATTGATTTCTTTAATCTCACCACTAACTCCGGGTACGGTCTGGAAATAGACGAAAGAAACAGCCATAAAGTGTTGTAGAAATACATACATAATACATACATACGAACAAAAATACCCTGTTGTTGATGTCGAAATTCCAATGAAGGAGCCTTAGATCTGGGATAGAAACCGATTCTTCCTATCTTGGCAAAAAATCTTGAAATAAACTGAATAATGACATACATACATACAAACTAAACGGACTGATAAAAGAACTATCAAACTTTGAAAAATAAGTACTAGAGTCTATTTGTTAGGCTAAACCCTGCAAGGCGGTATCTCAGCATGGCTGCAGTCCAATGACTGAAACAAGTCTCAGATAAAAATTAATTTCGGTCTGCCAACTCAAGCCTAAATTACTCTTCAAGAAATTCAAACTGAATAAGCGCTTCATAGATTACTGGTTATCGTGTGACAGACTATAATCAGTAATCTACTGGATTTTACACCATATAGAGTCTGACCATGACTTTCCATTCTGCTGAAGTGTTTTGCTAACCGACGGTATGAAACGCTGTCGAAGTTATGCAATATCTTTATCTCATACATACAAATCCCTGTGCACCTCCTACGCATTAAAAACAGTATAAAGAAAATTCTAGAGATGAACGATAGGAAATCGGAATCCCGTTTATCCCTAGCTTATTTTATGCAATGATTCTTGGAGTGATATTCACTAACAAAGACAGTAATAGGAACCATTTATACACTCACACGCGTGCACGCATGCACGCACGTACGCGCACACACACACACACACAGAGTTGCATCTATCTATTTACTCTCTCTTTCTCTCTCCACACATTCAAACATTCATTTATATATGTATGTGTATTTATATGCATATACATATGCATATGCATGTGTTTATGTACATGCATGCATGTGCATATGTACATTTACATATAAACTTAGAGTAAGAGTATTATAATGATAAATCTCCCATGAAATGTGGATTTCCGCCCCCACCTATTTCCGAGTTTTCTTTCATTTTTAGTTCGTCGGTTATTTTGTGTGTTGTTTTTTCTTTTATCCCTGCTGTGGATATCAAATATCAAAATATTCACGGGCCTTGTTATCATATCATCAACGCTTTTCGGTCATCATGACCCCACGTTTTATATTCATGCTTGATATTTTATTTATATATCTCTCACCACCTGGTCTCTGCTTCGCAGGTTAACACTAATATTAAGGAAGGTCACACTTATCTTATTGCTTATTTATATTTTATATGGTATTTTTGTAAGCAATAGTATCGCTGCTTATAGATTTCCAACTGTTCAATCACTCATCTGTGTTATATTTTCTATATCGAGAGTAAGAAAAAATCTTTGGGGGCAATTCGAATGTAATAGATATCACAAGGGAGTTCCTTCGAAAAACTTCGGTTTACAGTTTCATATCTGACGTAAATCACTGAAAGATATACATCATTCATGTGTGTGGGTGTGTGTGTATGAAGGTGCATAGCTTAGTGGTTAGGGTGTCGCACTCACAGCTACGAGAGCGTGGTTTCCATTCCTAGTCGGACGTTGCGTTGTGGTCTTGAGCAAAATACTTCCTTTCACATTGCTCTACGATCATTTCATCATCTTACAAGTGGCAAGTCGTGCACATGTACAGGTAATGTCGATTTGATGGTGGGAGTGAGCTCACGTGAACACAAACATTTGATCATTATAAACAAAACATCTATGTAGTTGTTCGACAAGAAATTGCAGAACCCTTATACGTCATCTAACGACGTGATAATCCGTGTTATATGTATAAACACACACACACACAATCATATATATATACACACGTACATACACACGCACACACACACACACATACACACACACACACAATTATATATATATATATATATATATACACGCACATACACACCACGCACACACACACACACAATCATATATATATATATACACACGCACATACACACGCACACACACACACACACACACACACACACACATATATATATTTTTATACTCACGTACAGACATACAAATGTACGCATACAAACACATATATATATACTAAGTTTACTCTGATCGGATAATCATAGTAATCCACGATAATAAAGAAATCTGTGTTACGTATATATAACACTGTTCCATGCACTTCCCCTCAACCAACTTCCTTTCTCAAGGTATTAATTAAATCGAAGCAATGACAGATGACATTTGACCACATGGTTAAGAAGCAAAATACTTAAACACAGCCATGCTTGAATAACAGACCACACATATTTGTTAAACGGATAAATTATGTTTGAGTTTAGACGGCATTAGTTGGGATTTATTTATATTTGCTGAAGACGTTTCATTGAGCATCATTATTAAGATTCTTAATACGACATAGCTTTTGTTTGCCTGTCTAGAGGTTGGAGTAATGAAAGTGGTAGAAATGACTGACAAGTTTTCCCCATCCTATATAGTAGAGGGTGGTGATTAATTGCGAAAATATCTCCCGACAGAACCTATGAAGTGCATCTGGGGGTCTCACCCATCCATCCACCCCCACACACACATGGGCACCTATGTGTATGCATGCGTGTGTGTGTATGCGTGTGTCTTAAAACCTAAGACAACTCGTTACAGCTCTAAACAGAATAAAGTTTGAAAAGTACACGTTTCACCTGTTTAAGTCATGAGACTATCAATCATTTATAATAACATGAGTGTGGTAACATTTTTGTGTATGCAGGTAATAGGTGTGCTAAAGTCCCTATTCTGAAATCCGGGTTTATGGTGTATATTTTATTGATAATGTTGATTCTGAAATCTAAAACAGCAAAGTCCAAACGGTCGGATGATCAATGCCAAGAAGTTGAAAACCTTAGTAAGCACGATCAAGCCAAAGAAATATATAAAACAGATGAGATCACAAACAGAAAATGCATGACCAAACAAAGCAGAAACATTAATGACAAAAATGGAAGCATACTGTTTGCTCGTGAACGTATCAAGTTAGGTTAAATACATAAAAATGCTATACGATTGAGAGAATAGAGGACCTATGCTTAATTTTGTAAAGCTGCTAATGGAAGCTCAATCTTAAAAGAAGTAGAAAAAGCAATAAATGCAATGAAAATTGGGGCAACTGGAGTAGATGAAATACCAATCGGAATATTAAAAGCATTAGATAATCAAGACTATATCTAATAACTGACTTATGTCATGTAATATATGGGAGTGGATTTATACCAACCAATATGAAACAATCTATTTTTGTTCTAATACCATAGAAACCAAAAGCTTGAGACAACACAGAGTTTAGAAGCATATGATTCATGAGTCATGTGATTAAAATATTACTAAAAGTTTCCCATCAAAGAATTTTATCTAGAATGAATGAAGAAATAAATCAATTGCAAAGTAGTTTTAGACCAGGTGTAGGAACTTGTGAAGGAATACTTAATATTTATTAGTGACAGAGGTAGGTGACGGAGATTTATCTCCCAGCCAGCGATATTAACAAGAGTGCATTTCGCACCAAAAGCCAATATGAGAGTTTTTTCTCATAGTAACTACAGCAATATAGTTTGTTCCAACAGAACATCCACGTTCAAGTAGAGATAAATATTACCTCTCGGAATATTTA
This sequence comes from Octopus sinensis, assembly GCF_006345805.1. Lineage (NCBI taxonomy): Eukaryota > Metazoa > Mollusca > Cephalopoda > Octopoda > Octopodidae > Octopus > Octopus sinensis. Next base: position 100,222,081 of record NC_043000.1, on the reverse strand, counting down.
ATGTACATACGATACCTTACATCAAGCAACTCTCGACATACACCAAGGTGTTTATATATATGCCTTAAAGGCTCTACCAAACAATTTGACTGTGCGAAACATAAAGATGGTGGGCTATCAAAACCGTGAAAGAAAGCACTGGAAGTGGATAACAGCAGCAGGAGTGAAGGCGCAATGGCCCAGTGGTTAGGGCAGCAGACTCACGGTCGCAAGAGCGCGGTTTCGACTCCCAGACCGGGTATTGTGAGTGTTTATTGAGCAAAAACACCTAAACTCCACGAAGCTCCGTCGGGAATGGGGTGAACCCCACTGTACTCTTTCACCAAAAATTTCTCTCACTCTTTCTTCCTACTTCTACCACAAAACAGAGGAACCATGGTGTAATCCACTATGGTGTGGTAAACTTTCAGATCCTAGTGTAGATTGCGAATCCTCTGTAGCCCAGGATAGTTCAGCTCTCCACCCGTGAAAAGCCACCGTTTACGGAATGAAGATAACAACGAAGCTTTCGCGCCCATGCAATCGCCAGTCTATCGCGTGTGGTGGGTGGATCTTCAAGTTGCCACAAGCATTCTTAGTAGCTTAGGATAGGCTCGAATTAGAGATTATTCTTTGTGACTAATGGCGTGAGTTCTGATTAGAAGAAGAAGAAGAAGAAGAAGAAGAAGAAGAAAAGAAGAAGAAGAAGAAGAAGAAGAAAAAAAAGAAAAAGAAGAAGAAGAAGAAAAAAAAAAAAAAAAGAAGAAGAAGAAGAAGAAGAAGAAGAAGAAGAAGAAGAAGAAGAAGAAGAAGAAGAAGAAGAAGACAACAGCAGGAACTGAAGGGAGGGAAAGTTTTTGAATCTAAAAGTTTTTTAAAAAATTAGAGACGTTAGGCAATAGCTTGTGTTGTAAGATTTTCTGCAAACATTTTCGCTGGATAGCTTACGTCCAGTTAGTTCATGAACACGTGGTCTTTTGGTTTCCCCTACGAGTTGTTTCAGAGTTCTGGCAGTTGTATGCAGACAGGTGTTGATAGCCCAAAACATATTATCACCTGTTTTCATATTTTCTCTAACAATATTGTTGATAACGTTTAATACAAGAGTGACGGATATTTCATTTAATATTGTTAATAAAAATATCTATTATTATCAAACGATAGCTCAGATAAACTGAAAAAATAAAAACTACTGTTTAACATTGTTATTAAGTTATTGATGCTGCATAGTAATCTATATGAAGATATATGTTTGCTGAGGGCAGTAGCAGTGATGATACTGATGCCACGACCACTCATACACGCACATAGAATTTCTTATATATTGAGTACCTGTCTGTTAAACTAACGTGCAAATATACACACAAGCTTTTCGGGCTAAATTTGATAATTCTTTTATGTCACACCTTTTTTTTTTTCAGGAGCAGCTTGATGTTTTGGTAAACAGTCAACGGTGTTGGAGAGCATAAAGGTTGAAGTTGCAACTGAGAAAAAAATAAGTGAGCGAACGGGGAGCTAAGGGTTATATGTATCGTCATGATTCGCGCCAGGTATCAAAAAGCCAACATCATGACTGCTGCTCACTACTCTGTGAACGCTGCAAAGGCTGTAAGACGTGACATGGACAACATGAAACCAAGTTCTCCCAGACAGTGATAATCTTTGGGCGTGTCTCCAGTGAGGGTGACGTCATGCTGCTCCAGATGTATATCCAGTAAAAGGAGAAGTCCTAGAGTATGATAGCATATGGTAGCCGATACCCGGAGATGGGCTTTTGAAAGTACGTTATAAGGTTATTACCCCAAAATATTGAATTAAACACACACGCACACACACACACACACACACCACACACACACACACACCACACACACACACACACACACACACACACATGCACGTTAGTGACGAACCGAAAGAATGAGTTCTCAACATCGCATGAATAGCTAAGTAATTTATTTTAAAAGAATTCAATAGTCCGACATCATAAGTTTCGTGCGAATATATACGCAGTTTGAATAATGGGAAATAATTCCACTATCACACACACACACGCACACATACACACACAGACGCACACACATCTATATATGTAGTAGATATGTATTCATGTCTGTATGTGCGTATCGCTGTGTATTAATATCCGTCTATATCTACTTATATAAAAGCATATATATATATATATATATAATATATATATATATATGTGTGTGTGTGTGTGTGTGTGTGTGTGTGTGTGTGTTTGTGTGTGTGTGTATTACGTACCTATGCGCCTTTGTATCTATGTATGGACGCACGTGTGTGTACTTGTAGATAAATATGTCATTTGGCTGCAATAACAGACAGTAGAATAACTGTAATGTCTTCACAGGTTATAATGTTCTTCTGAGCGAAGAAATGAAGTCTTTCATAAAACAACTATCAATATTAGAAATACAAATGTATTTACTATGCAAACAATCCTATTGATAGACTAATACATTTAAAATTGATTATGAGGTGACTAGTATCAGACGTCTGGTTTCTTCTCCAACTATATTTTTCCCCGCAGACGTTTGTTCTACAGATATTTGCACTGTTCGTTGAAATAGCCTGATTGATCCCACTAATGTTAGATTAGGACATGTAAACGTTATGGTCAATGACCCTTCTCTGACGGCACTTCTTCTAGTTTCAATACTGGAGCACTGTATTGTAAGGTTTGTCAAACAAATCTATATTGGGACTTATTTTAAGCTTGGTACTAATTCTATCGCTCTCTTTTGCTGAATCGTTAGATTACGAGGAAGTAAACGAACCGACACTGGTTGTCAAGCTGTTAGAGAACAAACACACATACAAAGACACGCATACAAGCAAACACAAACTATACGTGTGTGTGTGTACAGTTTTCCACCCCACCGAAATTCTATACACCCCACCGAAATTCTATACAGTTTCCACTCACAAAACATTGGTTAGCCTGGGGCTAGATCAGAAGACAGTGGAACTAGCCCCAAAACGATGTGATTGTGAAGCGATTCTTACCAACACATCCAATACTAACGTATAAAAAATTGAGTTACAGACGTATTGGAAAAGTTAATATAAGCTTATTAAGTACATACCTAATATCTATAAATTTCTCATTTTAATTAAGTTGTTTCTCATTTCTTAAGATGTTTACTAAGAAGAATTAGTCAGTAAAATATCATATTATATATGAGTCGATATAGAACGGAATCGGTATAGTATCGCAAAAAATAATTTGTGGTATTTGGTTACATTCTGAGTTCGAATCTCGCCCAGGGTCACATTGACTAGCATTCTTTCGAAGTGGTAGAATAACTGTCATTCGATTGGGTAGCGTGTAGTGTTTTAGCTAGAATAGCAAGTAAAGGCTCTGTCATTACGTGTTCTAACCTCAGCAGACTCTAATTGGCAGTTTTTAATAAGGCTTCCGTGACCATGGTTTCGAACTAGGCCTTTGGCTGCAAGAAGGTGGATGTAACTGACGACAGATTGACAATTCAGTGACGTCATCAAAGATCACAGGACGCTAAGTGGCCAACTTTGCGAATCAGAGGTTCTGGCGTATAAGCTCTGCAGACTGCTGTGAGCTAGTGGAGTAGTGACACTCACGTAGGTAGCCTATTATGCATCAACAATCCTATCTCTATATCAGTCGGAAGGAGCACCTAAGGGCGAAATACAAGCTCTTTAAAATATTAGATGCAAAAATGACAGAAAAGAAAATGCAACCATCTTCATTATAAAAAACGCTACACCAGCATGGCCACGTTCAATGACTGTAACCCGTGAAAGAATACAAGAATAACTTGCAATATTAATTAATAGTACATTCTCTTTGATCCATTCGATCCACATCAAGCGTCTTAATTCCTAAAGATGCTTACTAAAAATAAGGTTGGTTATAATGATTCTCGTATGTGTTAGTTCAATTTTTTTGATTGAAGTCTTTTAGTATAGATATTCATTGGAGTCATGAATGAATATCTGTGCCACATTCGACGGCGTAGTTACTCGTACCTCGGAGTACGTGGTTGTACAATATTCGACGATCTGGTACAATCACGTACCTGAATCTAGATGGTACATGGTTGTACAAGATTCAACTGCCCAATTGCCCGCACATCGAATTCCTCGCCTCGCTAAATATCATGACTCATGCGATTAAACGACTGGATCACATGACACAAGAAATATGTCAAACTGTCGACAACAGAAATGTAATAATGTAATAATGTAATAATGACGTATAGTTCCAAGCCAATCCTATTTCTTTACTACCCACCATGGGCTAAACACAGAGAGGACAAACAAGGACAGACAAACGGATTAACTCGATTATATCGACTCCAGTGTGTAACTAGTACTTATTTAATCAACCCCGAAAGGAGGAAAACAAAGTCGACCTCGGCGTAATTTGAACTCAGAACGTAGCGGCAGACGAAATACCGCTAAGCATTTCGCCCGGTGTGCTAACGTTTCTCCCGACGCAACAGAGACATTATGTTTAACCCATGACCATCCAGTATCTTTTATATGAATACAATGTATCTCAAGGAATACATTATCGAATGTATCCTTTATTTTTAAGACAGTAGGAAGATTTGGCTTTTATTTCTTCCAAGTCGAGTGACCATACTGAGGCAAACTTATCGACTCGGCGGCAATATAGTAGTTGTGTCGTCCCAGGCCAGTCCCTGGTACAAAAAACGTGATCATCTCGCCTTTTATTTACCTAAAACTAAATTATCCAATGTAAATTTCCTTTAT
>NC_043000.1:100187323-100214823 GCF_006345805.1 Octopus sinensis | reverse complement strand
GTTGGAAGGCCATTCTTGCGCTTCAAAAATAAACTAAAAGACAATCTGAAACGATGTAACTCCCTTTTCTTCCTGGGAAAACAAAGCATCAGAACGCAGGACTTGGCGCCTGTTCTGCTTCTCCACATTTCAAAGATTTGAGCAAATTCGACTCCAACATCGGGACCAACATCGACTCCAGCGTCGGGACCAACTTCGTGGAAGTATGGAGATACTCTGGTAAAACAATCTGTAGTTCTCAATCCAGTTTATTGTCTCCAGCTTCAGACACTGCACTAAGCACACTAAAACCGATCCGTCATTCTGAAATGCAGAGTCCTTCTGGGTTCCTACTTCTACGACAGGGTTTATAACATATTCGGCTCATCAGTGCATGGCATTCTGGGAACGTTGTAGACCGAAGAACAAGTGCACCATTGCTAGAAGGCTGTGTGTGAATGAGCCGAGTATGTTGAACACTGTCAGTGTCAATGGGAGAAGTTATTCTATGGCATATACTAAATCGACCAGCATCTGAACTAGCCTAGACGTGTTACATAGTGCAAATAACAATTACACACACACACACACACACACACACACACACACATACATTTACAACTTCAATTTTATGAAACCTTTGGTCCAAAGCCGTTTTGTATTACTAATTTTCTCCGAGTCAGTTTCTCACCTTGGCCAACACACTCTAAATTAAACCAGCAGTATCCAGAAAGTCAGAATTGTTTATGCATGAATGTATGCATGCAAGCGTGTATGTATGTATGTATGTATGTATGTATGTATGTATGTATGTATGTATGCGTGTGCGTGTGCGCACGTATATATACACACACGCACAGATATATATATACACACACATTCACACACATATATATATATATATATATATATATATATATATATATAATATATATATATATACAGATACACACACAGATATACATATATACATACATCCATGCATACATACACACGTACGAGAGGTTGCTGAAAAGTTCCTGGCTTTAAGGTTATTGCGAAAGGCCTGATTAGAGGCCTAACCTTCTGAGTTCTTTTACAGCGCTTGGAAATACTGAAGGACCACTGCAAGAAGTGTATGAATCTGAGAGGGGAATATGTTGAATTAAATCATATTCAACCCCCTTCGTATATATTCATATATCTATGTATATATATATATATATATATATATATATTATATATATATATATATATATATATATATATAAACACTCACATGTACTGTAAATCCTCGAGTAATAATCCTCATTTTTTTCCCCAAATTTAAAGGTCAAAATCTCTAGTGCATACTATATACGAGGTTAAAAATGAAAATTATTTTCTAAGCAACGTACGAGTCTCTATTTGTTGTCCGACAATGTTTATTCAGACGCATTTTGTGATGTCGGGCGCGATAATACCCTAAATCATCCATAACTTGCAGTTAGTAACATTTATTAAACGTTATTATTGTTATTTCTTTATTTTCTGCAGACAAAATGCACAAAAAAGCTACACGTTTGCACTATGTTATACATACAATAATAATAAAGGACGTTACCGTATACATTTTTGCAAACCAAGGACGCTATATAGACCTCCTTGACTAAAGTTAGAGAAAGGGTGCGTATTATACACAAGGTTTAGGTTTTTCAGAGGTACAGCCCCCTAAAAATCCCCTGCGTATTATACTCAAGGGCGGACTATACTCGAGGATTTACGGTATATATTTATATAACAATGTATTAGGAAGCATTTCACGAAACAAAAACCACACGTTCAGTACTTGTACTATCATCCGATACACAATTACAAGAAAAAATAAATAAATAAGAACTTGAAAAATAAGTAGCCTTTCATTTGAATCGGTGAATATAAATACACGATTGCAACTCAATTTCAGTAATTCCTTTTTCTTTTCTTTTCCTCTGTGAACTCGCTCGTACTTTCTGATAATTTGTCACTTTATTAGGTAGAAGAGATGTATTTAATATCACAATAAGGTAATTGTTAAGTTGTTACAAGTTGAGCTTTCGACTTACAAAGACGCCATTTTAAGAGTGAGAGTCAGCCATTGTATTTTACGTCAGTGTATTAGTAATAGATGAGTGAATATAGAAAGAATAGATATCAATATACAACCATATCAATAAGATTATAGTTTTTCTAGATTACTAATTTCATCCTCAGAGATGAAGGTCTTATTTTTCTTTTTATTTACTCAGTATTTACATCCACATTACATTTCAATCGGGTTTATCTCGGTTCGTCATGGTACACATGTACAGGCGGCCTCTTGAATAAGAGTGATATGCTTAGTCAAAGAATGGATGTTTCGTTCGAATGTTGTCTGGTTTCTATGTACATATCTGGGAATAATAGCTCTGATGATGATCAGAAACAACCGAACCGATCGAAGCGTTGTGACAATTGATTTATATCCTAAGCACGAGTACGCAAATTTCTGGGGAGTGTATGCACACATTCATGTATATAAAAATCGTGCCTTCGCCATCACATTCAAAATCCGACAAACACCTACACTAAACACACCATCACGCTTAAACAATATACACATACAAATTACTGTCACTCATGCTCTTACATACACACACATACAAACAAGCAAACACACGCTCACACACCGCGCGCACACACGCACGCACACACACACACACACGCACGCACACACACACACACACACACACACACACACACACACTCACCAGGATACAGTTGTGCCTCATGTTACGCTTAAAACGTCATCTCTTCTACTTCCGTTCTTTCACGATGCCATGACGGTTGGATATACGCGTGTTTCTAGTCTCCAATATTCCTTCACTGTATTTTTCTCTCTATCTGTATAATATCTTTCAGAAAAAGAGTGTATAATCAAAACATTAAAGACACTTTCTTCTTTTCCCCCATTTTCTGAGCATCAGACTAATACCAAATCTGTGTTTACTTTTTATCTCGTTTTAGTGTTGTATTTTCGTCAAATTTACACTGTATGTTTGTATGCATATATATATATATATATATATATATATATATATATATAATTAATCAATATAGGGTGGCAAAAAAAAAAAAATTTTGTAGAATTTTTTTGCCACCAGCGGCCTAGTGGGAAAAAATTAAATAGTCATAGACCATTTTTAAGTTCAACATCAACAATCAAGGAACGGCCATAATAGGCCATTCACCCACTAGAAATAACAGCCAAAGCTTCAACCGCAAATAAAAATCAATTCCGTAAACAGGAGAAAATTAAAAAACATTTACCCTGTAATTTCTTATACGATGCACCGTTTCATCTGCTGTTTAATGGCAAACTAACCTGATTAAATTAAATCAAGCCAATCTTCCATAGGCCCTCAGATTCTTCAGTAAGAAATAGCCCAAGTCGGAACAGATATTTACACGAGGCATTTCCGACCCTGCCAAGGTAATATCTGACCTAAAATTTTCAAATCATCGCACTCGCGCCAAATTTATCGGCAGCAAATAAATATAAGCCGTCGATTCCATTACGGAATAAACCAGAAAATTCATAATTAATCAATATAGGGTGGCAAAATATCTGTAAATATCTGTTCCGACTTGGGCTATTTCTTACTGAAGAATCTGAGGGCCTATGGAAGATTGGCTTGATTTAATTTAATCAGGTTAGTTTGCCATTAAACAGCAGATGAAACGGTGCATCGTATAAGAAATTACAGGGTAAATGTTTTTTAAATTTTCTCCTGTTTACGGAATTGATTTTTATTTGCGGTTGAAGCTTTGGCTGTTATTTCTAGTGGGTGAATGGCCTATTATGGCCGTTCCTTGATTGTTGATGTTGAACTTAAAAATGGTCTATGACTATTTAATTTTTTCCCACTAGGCCGCTGGTGGCAAAAAAATTCTACAAAATTTTTTTTTGCCACCCTATATTGATTAATTATGAATTTTCTGGTTAATTCCGTAATGGAATCGACGGCTTATATTTATTTGCTGCCGATAAATTTGGCGCGAGTGCGATGATTTGAAAATTTTAGGTCAGATATTACCTTGGCAGGGTCGGAAATGCCTCGTGTAAATATCTGTTCCGACTTGGGCTATTTCTTACTGAAGAATCTGAGGGCCTATGGAAGATTGGCTTGATTTAATTTAATCAGGTTAGTTTGCCATTAAACAGCAGATGAAACGGTGCATCGTATAAGAAATTACAGGGTAAATGTTTTTTAAATTTTCTCCTGTTTACGGAATTGATTTTTATTTGCGGTTGAAGCTTTGGCTGTTATTTCTAGTGGGTGAATGGCCTATTATGGCCGTTCCTTGATTGTTGATGTTGAACTTAAAAATGGTCTATGACTATTTAATTTTTTCCCACTAGGCCGCTGGTGGCAAAAAAATTCTACAAAATTTTTTTTTTTTGCCACCCTATATTGATTAATTATGAATTTTCTGGTTAATTCCGTAATGGAATCGACGGCTTATATTTATTTGCTGCCGATAAATTTGGCGCGAGTGCGATGATTTGAAAATTTTAGGTCAGATATTACCTTGGCAGGGTCGGAAATGCCTCGTGTAAATATCTGTTCCGACTTGGGCTATTTCTTACTGAAGAATCTGAGGGCCTATGGAAGATTGGCTTGATTTAATTTAATCAGGTTAGTTTGCCATTAAACAGCAGATGAAACGGTGCATCGTATAAGAAATTACAGGGTAAATGTTTTTAAAATTTTCTCCTGTTTACGGAATTGATTTTTATTTGCGGTTGAAGCTTTGGCTGTTATTTCTAGTGGATGAATGGCCTATTATGGCCGTTCCTTGATTGTTGATATATATATATATATATATATATATATAGCAAAACATTCAAACACTGAGATTTGAAATCAGATATCACTATTGCTCATATCATCTGTGGATGAATTTTAAAATTGATGATATCACCAGCAGTGACTTATATATATATATAGTGTGAAGGTGACGAAAAGGACTATGTCGAAAATAGAATAAATTCTTTAGGTCGTTCAATTTTTCTCAACCGATCAATGGGCTGATTGAGGAAACCAATCAATAACAAACCTACAATGATTACTGGAAACAGCTGTAAGTTACATTTACTGCCATAAAGTAATATGTAAGAGCCATTATCTATGCCTTGCCTTGCATGTGTGTGTATGTACGTATATGTATATACATACATACATACATGCATACATACATATATATATATATATATATATATATATATATATATATACATATATATATATATATATATATATATATATATATATATATATATATATATGTATATATATATATATATATATATATATATTATATATATACTTATTCATACATGTATATATCCATGTATAGACACACACATAATAAACATATCTCAATTACTTGACAGGCACATTTATCGATCCGGAAAGATAAAAGGGAAAAGCAAACTCAAAGGGATTGAAATCCCGTGGTTTAAAAACGTAACTATATACCGTATAGAATTTTGTCGTAGCTCTAACAATCCTAGCAAACAACTGCTCAATAAATGTAAATGTTGATTTATTACAGTTACACAGCCAGTGTAGGCTCATTATGGCCAAAAATATAGAAAGTTCGCTTTACAACTATGAGATCTAGGTTCGATCCCTCTACATTTTCTACAGCCTCTATTCGATCTATATGTGTAACTGAAATTGAGGAGATGCAACTATAAAGAAGCATGTTGGGAAGATTGTACTTATAATTCTTAACACTTTGATACTGATTCTGTTTGAGAATTAATTTTAAGGTACAGTGTATCTGTGCAATGCTCGCTCATTTAGTCATTAATTCAGATTAAGAGACTAGAAGCATTCCCTGTTGTGTTAACGAGAAATTGGTGGCGCTTTTCAATTAGAAGCCAAATAAGCGAATGTAGTAATTATCATCAATATTCTGCGATATTTACAGTTTAAAACTTCAATCCATGTTTTACTAAAACATGCTTGCATTGGTCCTTGGCAATATTGTCGTGATGACACGATGGCAGAAAAAAGAAAAAATACATTTCAACAAAAAAGCGTTGTATAACAGACAAAACGTATGGCAACAATAACCACAATACAGAAGCACATACGAAAATCTGGCAAATAATAACAAAACTCCATCGTTTTCAAATGTTCTTTCGAAAGAAAAAAGACAGAAGTTTAGCTATGGAACATTTTGCTGAAAGAACTAAATCAGAGCAACATACATTGTGCTGCAAAAAGACTCTAGTAGCCCCACCTTCCAGCCACAACTAGTGGGGACAAATAAGTCACCCACAGGAATAACGATAACAACGGGGATTAAATGACCAGGAAGCACCACCTCACAGCAATACACCCACATTCCATTGAAGTCAAATAGAATCAGTAGATTTTTACGAAAAAAGGAAAAAGATCCAAATAAACAATTGGAAAGGCCAATAAAAAAAGCGCGTGGTGGGGTACGTTTCCTGTGTAAAGAGACGCTTTCCGTTGAGAACTTCTCTTATTAAAAGGAGCTCACCTTCCGCGAAAAAGAAGATATTTCCTCCTTGAATGAAACAAAGCTCACAACCCTTCGCACAGTCCACAAGGATTTAATTAGAAACCTATACAAATTATATTGTTTCCAGACGAAGTGCCAGATCGAGAAGGAGGTGGGCACACATTCCAAACAATATGGAAAGAACCAAAATGTGATGGCGAATTTCCGATAGATATTATGAGGTGCTATATATAAACGATTCACAGGATGTGATCCCTAACTTGACCACTGCAATGCAAGAGCTTCTCATGGGAGTTCTCGAATCTTCAGTCACAACCAATATAAAGCGCGGAAATAAGGAGATTGCTTTATCAGGAATATAGGATGCCATATTTAAATCAGGTGACAATTGTATGTTATTTTCACTACTAAGTATTTTGTTATACTCTTTTATTCCATATAAGTAACTCGCATACCAAACTTTTTAACTTGTTCACAATTCAATTGCATAACGTCTTTCCCTCTATCGAGGCAGGGCGCCTGGCGTCTAACGTGCCAGTCGGAGTTTGCTGTCAGTAGAAGCTCCACTATGACGTTCTATAGGGGATTGGTGGTGGGCAAAAGCAATGATGTCGTTAGGGAGACTCTAGGCATTGATGAGAATCAAGTGGTTCATCTGTTCCAGACTTTTGGTCCAGTACGTATGGATACTTTCCAGTAATCCCTAGCTACCGAGGTGTGGGTGGATAGGGCATTGCAGAATAAATTCTACAGGCATAGCAGTGCTGTCAGCTGGGCATGTCCGAGATGCGCGCAGAGTGACACAATCGTGTTGCAAGCATTCGTTCAGTGCCTGAGCTCATTGACTTGTGGAGTTATATCGAATGCCTGCTATTATTTGTGGGACCGATCTTGCCTGTGGCCGGAAGGGCAGGCAGTTCTCTGCCGGGTAGCTTTGGTAAAAGAGGTAGTGGAAAGTGTTGAAGACAGACACTATCCTCTTCAGCTAACCCTCATCGACCCTTTTAAGTTGCATTTGAAAGAAAATGTGAGGATTGAGAAAGATGTGCTGCCCCTACGTCAGTAAATTTGTTTAAAGGTGGGTGAATGTGGCGAAGACGTCCCAAGTGAATGCTTCTACTCCAAGCTGCTGTCTGTAAGATGGAAAGAACGAAACGGAGAGGGACACTTTTCAAGGGTACTCTTGGCGTTTGGGGTGACCGAGGACCTATGGGGTTCCTTGGTAACCCCTTGGTTACCCTTCCCTGTTATGGAAGCTGGTTCTTATAATTTCCTTACTAATTGTTATTGTTTTCATTGTTTACACGTGTTTATGCAAATCCAGTCTGTCGTTTGTCTTTGTATTGTCCTAAATACTTTTTGAGACCCTTGTGGCCAACAAAGAAATTATCATTATTATTATTATTATTATTATTATTATTATTATTATTATATTATTATTATTATTATTATTATTATCAGTATCATCCATTTGACTATAATGACTAGTTCTTATATATCCCAGAAATATATTCACGTTATCAATCATAGCATTTTTGAAAAGAAGAGAGAGAGCAAAAATGAAAGAGAGAGAGAGAGAGAGAGAGAGAGAGAAAATAAAAGAGAGAAATAGAGGGGTAGGGAAGTAGTCTTGAGACAGATAACCTCGAAGAAGGACAAGAAGAAAATAAAGTAGTTATGAACGTCACGGATTCCTATTTCTTTTTATCCTGTTCATGTGAAACACCGCCATATGCGTATGCGTATAACACAGTGGCAATACAGCCAGCTTTACTGATAATAATGTGTTCTGGTGGCTGCATAACTATAATATAGAAAGGGACGCATCAATCGTTTCTCAGTCCTTCTTGCAAAACACCAGAAGTAAATGTTGAGTTGGATGTAGAAAAATGATTGATTTTCGTTCCGGTAATCGTTAGAATTTATCGTTACAGATGCCTGGGCAGAAACGGTAGAGAGCGCGACATAGTAACACAGCGATAGTAAGTCTCTATATTAGCCCAAGACCTACTACGAATAACTGCGAAATCTCATTCTAGTTTCACTTTGTCTAAGACTTTAAAAAGAATATATTACAAAGATATCCTGCTGACAGCGATAGTCAATAAAATAGAAATGAATTTTTAATGTTTATTCTTTCTGTATGACCAGGTATTGGTTCACCGCCCAGTTGCTGGAAACTCCTGCTGGCATAGATGTCGTTTCTCGTGTGAAACATTTTTCACGCCTAGTGTATCTCGTATGATGGATAGAGCAGGTTCTGGTTCTTACAAATCCATATAATCTGCTGAAACTTGCAAACTGGAAAATTAAAGCAATAAAATTAATTTTGTTGTTTTAATTTACTTACTACCATTGATAAAATAATTGGACTTCCTAGTCTCACTTCAATAGTTTTTGAAATAGCAGACGCAAGAAGCAAAGAAACCGGATAGAAAGAGAAGTACCTAAACTCTTGTGTGTGGTGTGGGATATGTTGGTTGGAAGGAAAGTAGATGTAGGAAATAATGAATAATAGAAATAGATGAACAAAACATGGGTGCGCCAAACTAATGAGAAACACACAAAGAGTGTTGCTTGCATAACGTGTCGACAGCAAATTTAGCGCGTCTTATCCCAAAATAAATTACGTAAGTAAATTAACAAATAGTTTAATTAATAAACAATGTTGATTATTTCCTAAAGTTAAAATAAGTAAAACCGCGTTCCATGTGTTCGAATTTTAGATTCTACATATATCTCACCGCTAAAATTGTATTCTTGAAGTAGTTAGCTTAATGCTCTTGGTTCTTGGATTCTTGGTACACGTTTGAAGATAAACCTGTCTTATCTCAGATATAAAGCTCAGAATTCTTCTATCAGAGCGTCGCTTGCAAACGGCTGCGGCCCTAACAACCCATCGGCTAATTTAGAGATAAAAAATTCAGACGTAAGAATTACACATTGAGGCTTTTGCTTGCTTTATTACAAGCAGCAGTACCCTACCTTGCTTGGGTTTCTAGAAAATAACAGTAAAGTCACATAACATATGAGCTCTTTCAAAGATGTTCCTCTGTGAAAAATTGCAGACACCTTGGCGCAAAACTGCGCAAAACAACTTACAGTATGCATACATTTTAAGGCGGCGAGCTGACAGAATCGTTAGTACAGCGGGAAAAATGCTTAGCGGCATTTTATCCATCTTTACATAATTCCACCGAAGTTGATTTTGCATTTCAGCTTTTCGAGTTCGATAAAATAAGTATCAGTTGAACACTGGGGTCGATGTAATCGATTTACTCCCCACCGCTGCTGAAATTGCTTGCCTTGTGCCAAAATTTGAAACCAATATGCATACATTTTACTTTTGTATATAAAGATTTGACCTTTATCTAAAGAACGGTGACTAGCAGAATCCATACATAAACTTCTGGATTAAATGTCTCAAAATGCTTAATTAGCATTTTTGTTTTGAGTTCGAATCCCACCAAAGGCAGTTATGTTTTTCATCTTTCTGCGCATGCAATGACACAAGCACCAGTCAAATACTAGGATCGAGTTAATCCACAATACAATCCATTTCCAAGTGAGGTTTTGTCTTTGTGTTAGTAACTATTATTAAGTGGTTTCGCCTATATCACTCACATCGATCTCAAAACTCTGGGAATAGACCTGCAAAATTAATGAGTGTTACTTAAAACAATAATAAAATAATAAAACCTGTTATCGCTGCGCATGCGTTATATTTAAATTTACACACACACACACACACACACGTCGCTCCACTCACTATTTGTTGGCAATTCCCTACTCCTCGCGGATGAACACTTTTGCGAAACTCGGGCGACAAAACACCAACCCATGGGTCTGGTTGGGCAATCGTTGTTGGTGAGGGCTTTACGAGGCCGGAGTGCAAATCCTACATCAAACCTCTATAAGTCGCTTTTTACCACACGTGGAGGAAACATTGGGTCTATTCTTTGGCAGTCTCCACACAACACTAGAGCAATATGAAATAAAGTGTTTTGCTCAAGAACACAACACACTACCCGGTCTGGAAATCGAAACTATGACCTGGCGATCGTGAGTGCAACCCTAGCCACTAGGCCACGTGACTTCACCCACATTCTTTCACTTTTCTTTCATTCTTTTACATACTTCAGTCATTTGACTGCGGCCATGCTGGATCACCGCCTTAAAGGTTTTGGTCGAAGAATTCGACCCCAGGACTTATTCTTTTTAAGCCTAGTACTTATTCTATCGGTTTATTTTGCCGAAACGCTAAGTTACGGGGGAAGGAAACACACCAGCAGCGGTTGTCGTGGGCAAATATATAGACGGACTCCTTTCAGTTTCCGTCTAGCATAATCCACTCACAACGTTATATTATATTTATTAACATTTATATCATATTATAATACTTATATGCATTTATATCTATCTATCTATCTATCTATCTATCTATCTATCTATCTATCTATCTATCTATCTATCTATCTATCTATCTATCTATCTTTTTTCTTCTTTTTTCATTTCACTTTTCTTTTGTTCCTTTTCCTTTTCTTCTTTTTATTTTTTTTATTTTATTTTATTTTTTATTTTTTTATATTTTTATAATTTTTTTTGTTCTTCTTTTTCCCTTTTACGATCCCTTTTGATCGAAAACCTACGCCAGCTTTTTTTTGTTTCTTTTGTTTTTTGATTTTTTCATCCCCCAAAAGAAAAGCTCTACCTTGTAACTTGTCCCATCTGTGTGCAGCCCTGTGTGGCCAATAAAGAAACTTATCTATCTATCTATCTATCTATCTATCTATCTATCTATCTATCTATCTATCTATCTATCTATCTATCTATCTATCTATCTAACAATCCATCCATCCATCCATCTATCTATCTATCTATCTATCTATCTATCTATCTATCTATCTATCTATCTATCTATCTATCTATCTACGTATAATGTTATGGTTAATGTTAAGCCTCGGGTCAGCGCTGTCATGCAGATCTACGATAAAAACCATTCAAGTTGTATCCATCCCGTCTTTCACTCAGACATAATGTATCTAGGATAAATTTTACTTTTTTTTTATTAAGAGTACAGTGTGATGTTGGGCATATTTGCCTGCTATTTCTACCAGGTCGAGATGTCACGTACCAGATACCCCCCTCTCTTCCGTTCGCCGCTGTTCTCGTAGGTCGAATATATGTAGCCAAACAGTAAACAAAGAGAGATACACGAAGGAGCCACGAGGGAGCCATGTTAAGGCTCAGTCGTTGACTAATTTTTTTAGAAGTTCTAGCCGCGACGGAGATGCAACCACACTGGTTGGGCAGCCATTGACACACTCCGTTGTTTGTGCTTTGTATTATGGCTTGCATAGGTGGCGGTAGAGATATATCTATAAGAAGAATGTTCCAAGAAGAATCAATTTATCTATGATACCATGACTTTTAGCAGTCAAGTTACATGTCGCCACAGACTCTTAGATCTTTCAGATCTTTGATATGATAGTATCGATGGTGGTGGTGGTGGTGGTGGTGGGGTTGCGGGGTAGTGTAAGGGAATTTGCGAGAGGAAGGAACGGAAAGCAGAAATAATTTGGGAAAGCAAGCATACACAAAATCCTATACTATATATATGTTATATGTATGCGTTGTTCGCATACCCGTTTGTTTGTTTGTTTGTGTGTGTGTGTGTGATATTGTGTGTGTATGTATGTGTGTGAATGAGTGTGCGAGTGTAAAAGTGTGTGTGCATGTATGTGTGTATGCATGTATGTATGTACGTACGCGCGTATGTGTACATATATATATTATATATATGTACATATATATATATATATATATATATATATATATAATAATAATAATAAGAGTAAATAATTTCTATAATGGTTTTTAAAAAAAGACCACAATTATTTACTGGTAGAATTCGGTATGTAAATATAGCCGATTAACAGTAGGAACTTCTGTAAAGTTCAGTATATATATTGTATATAAGAAAAATGGACAGGCAACAGGTTGCTTGACCGCATACCGAAAAAGTAGAAATAGCAGTCAATGCGGTCAAGCAACCTGTTGCCTGTCCATTTTTCTTATATATATATATTTGCATAAATATGCATATATGTAATTATACACACATATGTAAATTTGCATATATATATAATATATATA
The DNA here is from genome assembly GCF_006345805.1 of Octopus sinensis. Taxonomy (NCBI): domain Eukaryota; kingdom Metazoa; phylum Mollusca; class Cephalopoda; order Octopoda; family Octopodidae; genus Octopus; species Octopus sinensis. Next base: position 100,202,151 of record NC_043000.1, on the reverse strand, counting down.
TATATATATATATATATATATATATATATATATATATAAGCGAATCATTCTTTCCTTCTTTCTATCAGCCCTTCACACTTCGTTCATTCCACTCTTCGTTCTTTCGTTCCCCCTCTCTCACATTTCCTGGCCTTCTCTTCATGCTCACTTTCCCTCCTCTTTCACTTCACCGTGTCCCTTTTATTTTTTCTCGCCACTCCTTAATTCTTCTATCCGTCTGCCTCAACATCTCTCTCTTCTCTCTCCACGTGACCGATGTTCGGCCAAGCCTGACCTCTCTTTCTTGGTTTGACAACCATCCGTGCAACATCTATATTCCCCCCTGTGCCTGTCTAATCGTATGTCCCTGCCGTATGGCTTTACTCCCTCACACGTCAGCTTAATTTACGCCTGTTGTGATGTCCTGTTATTTGCATTTGTATTTGTGTAACATTTCTCCGTTTTTTTCCCGTCCTTGTTTTCTTATACATTCGCTGCTTTCTTTCAAGGAATCTAATGCTCTTAGCTTAGTTTTTCGTTGGGGCTGGCCAGATTGGAGCAGTTTTGAGTATAACCAGCCGAAATTGAAAAGATAATCGGGAACTCGACTGATGATAGAAAACTCCGAATGACCCCCCCTTGTTTTCCTTGTATTGTCTGTCTGGGTGTTTTGTTGTCCCTTTTTTTGTATCGCCTAACTGTCTGGATGTCTTGCATTCTATCCCATTTTTGTATATTCTATATATGTATTTGTATATATATATATATATATATATATATAACTTACTTGGAAGAAGAAGAAAACGATGCGTGGTGTTCGATCATATAATAACAATTTAATAAATAAAACATATGCATACATACATATATGTACATACCTACATCTATATGTATATATACATGCATATATGAGTACAGGACACCACAAATAAACGTAGAACACAACGAGAAACGAAAACATAAAACCAAACAAGGAAACGGACTTTTTTAACAACGAAAAAAAAACAGAGTACAAGACAAACAACACAAGGAACATCCCCCTTCTTCAGTTGCCCCTGTTTCGACTCAACACACACATACTTGCGCACGCATGCATGCACGGATGCATGAACACAGACACATATATAATGCTATTCAATCACATACAGCGTAAGTCTTTAGATACGTGTCATGAAAAGAAATGTGAAAGAAGCCGCTAGTAAAACTACTCATTAATTATCGATAAGGGTAAAAGTACTTTCCATAGTTAAAAATATTGCAAACCCTAAATTCCAACTATTAAATTCTATGGGATATTACTTGACCAAAGGTTGATGTACTGCAGGGCTCGATATATAAAACCAAACATTTCCCGAGATGAATGACTGCCTGTAACGATAGCTAGACATCTCGGAATTTCTATAAGAGGATATTATTGGGCATTTCTATTGGGCGTTTCTACATGCATACATACATACATACATACATGCATACATACATACATACATACATACATACATAAATACATACATACATACATACATATATGCATATTCACAGGAGTTGAACAAAATAATGGAAACACCTAACATCATAGCATCGTAATCTTGAAATATCTATAAAACCATCAAAAGCTTGTTTATTTTCATGTTTTTTTATTTTTATTAGTGTTGCTTAATATGTTTTGTTAAAATTGCTGCTTCTTTTCAGATATCACCAGGAAAAGGTAATTAAAATTCATTAAAATGACAGATATATCGGACTTTCAAAGAGGTCAAATTGTTGGTGCTCGTATTGTAGGCGCTAGCATAACGAAAACAGCCGAAATGTTTGGTGTATCAAGAAGTACTGTATCAAAAGTAATGACAGCCTTTGAGAAAGAGGGAAAAAAACCTTCTCGTCGAAACAAAACTCCAGAAGAAAACCAAAACTTTCAAATAGGGGCCGTCGGGCTCTTACGCGAATTGTTAGGAAGGATCATAAAATTACAGGTCCCAAAATTTCTGCAGAGCTTAATGGTCATCTCGAGAACCCAGTTTCCACAAAAACTCTTCATCAGGAGATGCACAAAGCCGGATTCCAAGGGAGGGCTACAATCAGAAAACCACTACTTTCAAAATCAAATCATTTAGAGTGGAGTAAAAACCTACAGAATTGCTCCTTAGAACAGTGGAAGAATGTTATTTTCTCGGACGAGTCATCCTTTACCCTATTTCCGACCACCGGCCGACTATACGTGTGAAGACAGCCAAAAGAAGCATTTGACCCAGACTGCCTTCTTCAAACTGTTAAACATGGAGGAGGATCTGTGATGATCTGAGGGGATATATCTTGGAAATCCGCTGGCCCAATGGTTTCCCTTCATGGCAGAATTAATAGTCAAGACTATTTAAACATTTTATCTGATCAAATTCATCCTGTTTCTGGAGGGAAACGCAATCTTTCAGGATGAAAATGCACCGATTCACACAGCTAAAGCCGTTACTAAATAGCACAAGGAGCATTCTAGTGAAGTTGAACATCTTATCTGGCCACCACAGTCCCCAGATCTCAATATTATTGAACATTTATGGTGCATTTTACAAAAACAAGTAAAGAGTCGATATCCTTCATTATCATCACCACAAGAACTGGAGACAGTTTTAGCTGAAGAATGGACCAAAATTCCTTTGGAAACAATTCAAACTTTGTACGAGCTCAATACCTCATAGAATTCAAGCTGTAATTACTGCCAAAGGCGGTCCTACTCCATATTAAAATAAATTTGTTTGGAATTTTAAGGCGTTTCCATTATTTTGTTCAACCACTGTATATGTATACATATATATATATATATATATATATATATATATATATATATATATATATTATATATAGTTTACATACACCACTATGAATAATAGAGGAGCTAATGTTCACAGGCATACACACGCGTACACACACGCACTCACGCTTATATTGAGATGGGTGCATGAGTGTGTGTATGCTAGTATGACTACGTAAAATATTGTGTGTGTTTTTGCGTGTGTGTGTGTATATGTAGTGATAAAATTACTCTTTTACATTCATAAACTTTGATCCTAGCTATACATACAGTTTTATGGTTTTCAGTATAGAGAAGAAGCAGCAAATTTCCATAGGAATGAAGTGGATGTGGTTGATAAAGATAGATCACTAATCTTATAATAAAACTCAGATATACCCACTCTCCTCAACACACTCTTACATTATCGTTTTTTTTTCTCTTTTCTTTGCATTCTATCTCTGAGACACAGAGGGGGAGAGGAGAGAGAGAGGGGGATTTATATTTATAAGTATATATATACATACAGAGAGAAAGAGAGGGAGGGCAAGAGGGAGGGAGAGAGATGAATACACACGTATGTTTGCATCTCTCTCTCTAGATATATATATATATATATATATTATATATATATATATATATATATAATATATATATATATATATATTCATAGAGGCAGTGGGAGTGTGAGAGGCAGGTGGAAGAGTGTGTGGGAGAGAGAGAGAGAGGAATAAACACATGTATATGTATGTACATTATATATATATATATATATATAAACGCGCACGTATACATACGCATAGGTGTATCTGTTTTGCCTGCGTGAGATGAGGAAATTTTCGGTTTTTATGGCCACATACTTATTCGTAGTTATCGCTGCGTGACCCAAAGTGATAGTACCCGCTTTCTTGTATCCACCCACTTGTATATTTATATGCACGTCCGTCCATCTATCTATCTATCTATCTATCTATCTATCTATCTATCTATCTATCTATCTATTATCTATCTATCTATTTATCTATCTATCTATCTTCTATCTATGTGTGTACACACATACATACATACATACATACATATATATATATATATATATATATATATATATATATATATATATATATATATATATATACATATATGTATGTATGTATGTATGTATGTATGTATGTATGTATGTATGTATGTGTTATAATATATGCGTATATATGCTTTAAAATTACATACATTCATACACACATACATCATATTTCATAGCAGAGCAGCAGATCGGATTTCTCGATATAGAACCAACATTCGGGAACAATCAATAAATCTTTCTGCTGAAAGACTTCTCCATAGAAAGCTCTTTTGAAACCGAAAAGTCAGTGAGTTGAGTTACTGGTTTGGAATGGAGGGAACAAAAATGAATAATAACAAAAATAAAATAAATACAGAAATTAGGCATTTGAGACGCAATATCTCATCGTGTGCATACTTAGTTAAAGTTTATATGAATATTCCAAATACTTTTTTGTCACTTCGTATGTATTATTTTTTAAATATTTATCTATTATTTTGCATAATGTTCTTGTAGCAACAAGAACAACATTATACAAGAATGATAAGTATTGAATCGTGCATAGATAAACAGACCCACATACATACATACATGAATATGCATAGTTGCACAGACGTACACACATACACACACATTTGTATATTTCTTTATTATTTATCTTATTGGTTTCAGTCATTGGAAAGCAGCCGTACTAGGGCATCGCCTGGAAGGATTTAGCCGAACAAATCGACACTAGTAAATATTTTTCTTAAGCTTGCTACTTATTCCAGCGGGCCCTTTAACCGAACCGCTAGATTACTAATACGTAAACAAACCAACACCGGTTGCAAACGGCGGTGGATATTTGACAAACACCAATATTCAGAAGCAAGTGTGTGTGTGTGTGTGTATATTTGTATAAACTGGTTATAATATAGAATTGTGAGGAACCATAACCTTGGACTCTATTACAAGGTTACATGGAGTTCTTCACTAATCTAAGTAATATTGTTAGCCTGGTGTGCCAACAGAAAGCTTATAAAATATTTTGTTTGGATTGATAATTTCTCACTATTTGCTCTCTCTCTCTCTCTCTCTCTGTCTCTCTCTCTCTCTCTGTCTCTCTCTCTCTCTCTCTCTCTCTCTCTGTCTCTCTCTCTCTCTATATATATATATACTCCGCCGTCACTGATGGGTTTTTTTCCTATCTACATCAGCTTCCTCAGGTCGTTTGGAGTATTGCCTATGCAATGTTTTTTCTTGCCACAGTCTTGATATTTCTGATGTACTCCTGTGCGTTTTCATTTCTGTAGTTAGTACTCTGTCAGATTTTAATACTCCTAGATACTTATAACTCTCTCCACCTTTCAATAATTCTACCTGTTCCCTTCTCATGACTAATATTGCACATTTATCTATGCCAAATTCCATGTCTATATCTTTGCTGAAGAGTCTGTATTAATGAATCTATCTCTTTCTCATATTCTTACTAAAAAAGCTTCAGATCATCCATGTAGAGCAAATGGTTAATTTTCCTCGTATTATTTCTGAACTGATACCCAACCTTTGCCTTCCTTAATACTAAACTGATGGAGATGAAGCATAAGACAAATATTAAAGGGAATAACGAGTCTCCTTGGAAAATTCCTTTCTTGATATTAATTTTTCCTAAGACTGTGTCACCTGAGTTGAGATCTACTTTCCATTTCTTCATGCTACAGCTAGTTAATTCTCGTATGTTGTCTACTATGCTGAATATATTCAAACATTCACTTATCCATGAGCGTGGGCTTATGTCATAGGCTTTCTTATAATCTATCCATATATTTTTCTTTGTAGCTTTTACTTAATTTAGAACTGCTTTATCTATGTATAATAGATCGTACGTTCCTCTAGCCCGTTTTCCTGTAACCCTTCTGTTCTTCTGGCAGTAAACTCTGGTTGTCAAGGTGCTCGTTAATGCTTTCTGAAAGCATTCCTGTTAACAGCTTCCTCGCTAATGGTATACAAGTGATTGGTCTATAATTGCTAGCTGTATTACTCTTGTTTTTATCTTTCATATGGAGTATTATGCTCCCTCTAGTCATTCAATCTGGTATTATTCTTCCATTAAGGCAATCTTTATTATTTTTTTTTCTTCTTTCTTCAAATTTTCTTCCGTTTCTCGTCGAGTGTTTTCCCTACACCTAGGGCAGAGAAGCTCATTGTATGCATTCCCAGATTACACACGCAAATTCACAGGTAAAAATATGCATTTAAAAAATTATTGAATAAATAAATTCATGAATGGCTGTTGTTTTTACAGCGATAATGCTCTTCTCAGTACATGAGTCGTTCCATTTAACACGATTTTTTGCACTTCCTGTAGGGATGGAAAGTCTGGTATCATTTTCAAATAGGTTTCAGGGCCTTTTTTTAAAATCATTATTAGTGATCCTACAATCACTGGTACTATAGTCGCCTTGAGATGCCACATTTTTTTTTCAATTTCTATTAGCAAGTCTTTATATTTACTGATCTTGTCAAATTCTTTCGCCGCTATATTGTGATCGCAAGGAATACTCATGTCAATTAATAAACACACCTTTTTTGTCTGATCTTTTATAATAATATCCGGTTTATTAGCTTTTATAATTTTGTCGGTATGTACGGGCAAGTCCCATAGAATCGACACATTTTCTCCCTCAGTCACAGCTTCAGGATGGTGTTTATACCATTTGTCATATTATTATTATTATTATTATTATTATTATTATTATTATTATTATTATTATTATGTAAATATCGGATCTAGGTGAGGCAACTTGCTTAATTGGTTATTTGTAAGTATATAACATAAGTTAAGTGACAAAAGCATTTTATACGCTACTACATCATACTGGCTGTTTTTGTTTTGTTAACATAAATTTTAAATGCATGTAATCAATATTGAATATTTACAGCACAGTAACAAAACTGTAAAAGAAAATGAATGAACATTTTTAATAAAGTTAGTCAGTTCTACTTTTTATGTAAGGATAATCTATTATAATAATGAGCTTGTTTGTAAGTTTGTCCAAAATCACGCAATAAAGGAGTAGTAGAGTAAGTAAGAGTAACAAAAGAGGAGACAAAATGGTAATAACAATGAGAGAGGGAGTGCATCAAATAGCGCCTCTCTCTCTCTTTCTCTCACACCCTCTCTCTTTTTCTTTCTCTCACATCTTCTCTCTCTCTCTCTTTCACTCACTCACTCTCACTCTCTCTCTCTATTCTCTCTTTCTCTCTTTCATTCACTCTCTCTCTATTCTCTCTTTCTCTCTTTCACTCACTCTCTCTCTATTCTCTCTTTCTCTCTTTCACTCACTCTCTCTCTATTCTCTCTTTCTCTCTTTCACTCACTCTCTCTCTATTCTCTCTTTCTCTCTTTCACTCACTCTTTCTCTATTCTCTCTCTCTCTTTCACTCACTCTCTCTCTATTCTCTCTTTCTCTCTTTCACTCACTCTCTCTCTATTCTCTCTTTCTCTCTTTCACTCACTCTCTCTCTATTCTCTCTTTCTCTCTTTCACTCACTCTCTCTCTATTCTCTCTTTCTCTCTTTCACTCACTCTCACTCTATTCTCTCTCTCTCTCTTTCACTCTCTCTTTCACTCACTCTCTCTATTCTCTCTCTATTCTCTCTCTCTCTCTCTCTCTCTTCAACAACATATTCATTCTTATTCGATGAACGCTGATTTTTTTTTCAGGTAAACATTAATTATATAACAATATATAAAATAAGTAAATAAGATTTTTGCACCTCAAAATTATTTTTTCTGCATCTCTATGGATGTTTGACTATTCTGGAAGATTTTTCTGCTTAAAAAGTTGCAAAGTTAATAGAATATAAGATAAGTAAATAAGTAGTCATTTTTAAGTCATAAAATTAAAATATTGTCTATTGAAAGAAAGCTTGATAATATTGTCTGTTTAAAGAAAGCTAAATATAAAAGGAAGGTAATTATAAGTATTTACAAACACTTGCCGCTACAGTGATGTTTGTAAATATTTATGAATGAAGAATTTTGAGAAGGCGGTGAAATTTGTCTTCAAGATCTTTTGCCGTTTCAGGTGGTAAAGGGAGAGAAAGAAAGAGAGAGAGAGAGAGAGAGAGAGAGAGAGAGAGAGAGAGAGAGAGAGAGAGAGAGAGAGAGAGAAAGAGACAGACAGACAGAGATAAGAGAACGCGTAGACGTTGCTGGAAAAAAATAATGTCTCAGTGTGTATGCCGTTAATATAATTCTGTGTAATTTTAGACTTTGTATGGTTACGTATAGAAATAGAAACAAACTAACGCACGTGCACACACACATACACACACACAAATATATTTATTTGTTTTGAAGTTTGTGTTCTGTTGTATTAAATATACTCGTCCACCTACTATGGAGAATAAATCAGACAGAAAGCAACGGTTAGCCAGAGAGAGAGAGACAAAGGCGAAGAACAGCCAGTCTCGCTCAGGAAGAACTGGCCGCAAGAAGATTAAACAATACATTAAGGTTATTAAATCAATCACAAGAAGTGAGACAAGAGAGATGAGCACAAGATGCAAGAAGACAGGCTCGAAGACGTCAAAAGGAAAAGGAACACCAAATTGCACAAAGGGGAGATATCCAAATAGAGAGAGGGAGAGAGCAGCACAAAAGCGCCGAGATGAAACAGAAGAGCAAGCAGCAGTGAGGAGAGAATATCTAAGAACAAGAGCATCGCAAAGGTGACAAGATAAAACGGAAGAGGAAGCAACACAAAGGAGAGAAATCGAAAGAGAGAGAACATTGAGAAGAAGAATGTAAGAATTAATTAATACTGAAAACAAGGCGAACTCATTGCTGGTAGGGTTTTCACTAGAAACGTGGTATTGAGGTAATTACCGAGATAAAGGTTGTAATGTTTTTATTTAAAATTTATTTTCCATATTATTTTCATGCAGTCATTTCTGATGGCACGGGTACACTAGTATATATATAACCTGTATATGTAGTAATAGCCTATCAAATTAGCGTTATGTAACTAACCACTTATTTTGTTGAAAGACTTCTGTGTAAACTGATTCGGCTTTATAGAGCCCAGCGCACAACATAGGAGTATATATGATAGCTGTTTGTATATGTAGTCATAATCCATCCTGCTAGCGATAAGTAACCAACCACTTCTTTTTGCTTAAAGATTTTGTGCAAAATAACCCGACATTATTGAGTCCGGTGAATAACATGGGAATATAAAAAAAGCGTTTCGCTGTTTCAACTCTCACTCCATCTTAACTTTATCGCTCTTTCTCTTAGTCTTTCTCACTCCTGAGTTTTTGACTTAATGATTTAGTTAGAATAGGTGGGCGAGCGGTTATGATTGTTTACAAAGTCTTCAATATTTATGAAGTATGAAAGGAAAGAAGAAACCAAATATCACAGGCTGGTAAGGTAGTAATCAAAACACTGAGATAGTGAGTAACCTGTGAACTATGAATGCTTGTGTGAACAAAATTGGGTGGTGGTTTATAACCAGGTAGCTGGGTACCTATTTTACATTCAACCCAGCGTTACCACCCAGTTTCTGTCTACCCAAATTCACTCATAAGGATTTGGTCGACACACGGCAAGACTAAACGTCAGTTGTTGGCTTACGCGCTTTGAGGTAGAATTGAACCTAGAACCATGTAATTTAAAAGTGAACTTATTAATCACATCTTCCATGCTTGCACCCATCGTGTTTTACTTTGTTACACTGAATTAGAAGAAAATATTCACAGAACACGTAGCAAAATAGCTGATACCTTCACTACCACCACCACCACCACCACACCACCACCACCACCACAGCAACAACAACAACAACAACAGCAAAAACAACAACAATAACAACAGCAATCACGACCACAGCAACAACGGTCTTCACAACCACATCATCACCACCACCAACACCGACAACACAGTTTACACAATAATAGCAACCGTCACCGTTAACACCACCACCACCACCACCACAACAACAACAACAACAACTACGGCCACTACTGCCACCATCACCACCACCAACACCACCATCAACACCGTCACCACATCCTTAACCACAAACAACCACTGTTATCACCACAACCACCGTCATCATTGTCTCACTGAATGCGCACGTTTTAAGACAGAAAGAACTTATTGGTTACGCCAGCGACCGAACCGAACCAATCAATAACGTACCTAGCATTATTCCATTATTACATTATTCTATTATTCCATTACAGTATTTCACTAACCTTATTTTGGCTAAAGTCAGCCAAGTCAGTCGGACATCTTATGCTATTGTTCTTGGACACACGGAATCATTTTGGGTTCCGACTTTGGCACTAATTCATTCTTCTGCAACCAATTTCCTGCCCATCATTACAATTGCCCAGCGTTTCTATCCTGACCTTTTTTATTTATCGTTGTTACCATCATCCCCACCCTCGTTGTTGTTGCTGCTGCTGCTGTTGATGTTACTAATGTTGCTGATGTTGCTACTGCTGCTGCTTTTATTGTTATGACTTGCTTTTGTTGTCAATGCTGTTGTTATTCGTGATGTTGCCGTTGCTGGTGCTGCTGTTGTTGTTATTACTGTCGTTTTTAGTGCTGTTGGAGGTGTTGACATTGTTATTGCTATAATTTTTTATGCTGCAGTCTTCTTCTTCTTCTTCTTCTTCTTCTTCTTCTTCTGGTGATAGTCGTATTGGTGATTATGTTAGTTGTAGTGTTGGCCGTTGTGGCGTTGGTGATTGTGGTGCTAGTATTGGTTGTGGAGCTGGTGGTGGTTGTGCTGTTGGTAATAGTAGTGATGGTGGCTATATTAGTTGTAGTGTTGGTAGTTGTGATCTCAGCGATGTTGGCGTTAAAAAGTTGATGGTTGTGGTGTTGTCTTCTCCTTTTAATCAGGACTCACGCCATTAGCCACAAAGAATAATCTCTACCTCGAGCCTACTCTAAGCTACTAAGAATGTGTGTGGCAACTTGAAAATCCACCCACCACACGCGATAGACTGGCGGCTGCACGGGCGCGAAAGCTACGTTGTTATCCTCATTCCGTAAACGGTGGCTCTTAACGGGTGGAGAGCTGAACCATCCTGGGGTATAGAGGATTCGCAATCTAGACTAGGGTCTGAAAGTTTACCACACCATGGTTCCTCTGCTTTGTGACAGAAGTAGGAAGAAAGAGTGAGAGAAAGTTGTGGTGAAAGAGTGCAGCGGGGTTCACCACACAACCCCCGCCGGAGCTTCATTGAGCTTAGGTGATTTTGCTCAATAAATACTCATAATGTCCGGTCTGGGAATCGAAACCGCGCTCTTACGACCACGAGTCCGCTGCCCTAACCACTGGGCCATTGCGCCTCCACTGACGCTGCTGTTGTCTCCATTGTTTATGATGTCGTTGCTGTTGCGTTGTTGTTACTGTTGTCATTGATGTGACGGCTACTTTTGGTGTTATTGCATTTTGCTGTTGCTGCTGTTGCTGTTGAGCGAACGGTCTTCGTCCCAGAGCTCGCAAGATGGGAGAAGTCCGAAACGTGGTCCTTTGCTATTCGTAAGACCCACAGAAGAGAAAGCAGGTCAACCCCCGACACCGAGAGCATCGACAGATGGATGAATGCGCATCCAGGCTCAGCGGTTGCGTAGGAAGTCGGGGACAAGAAACAGGAAAAAAAGAATGAAAGAGTACAACAGGGGTCGCCACCACCCCCTGCCGGAGCCTCGTGAAGCTTAGGTGTTTTCGCTCAATAAACACACACAACGCCCGGTCTGGGAATCGAAATCGCAATCCTCCGACCGCGAGTCCGCTGCTCTAACCACTAGGCCATTGCACCGCCACTGCTGTTGCTGCTGTCTTTATAGCTGCAGCCGTTATTTATTCGGTTAGTGCTGATGTTGTTATTGATGCTGTAGTCCTTTTTATTGCTCTCTTTTTCAGCTGTTGATTAGCCCCAGGCGTACTTTGTCAAGCATGGCGCTATTCCAATGATCTTCCAATCTTCTTTTCACTCAGTGTCCGGAAAACATCATCATACAATGAGTACCTTCTTGGCTAATACTGGAGAATAAAATCCGAGGAAAATTTGGCTGTTATTTCTAGCTGAATGAGCGTGTACGTCTGAATGACAGACGGGCATATATGAGATGTACTCTAACCGGACTTGCAAGTGGTTCTACTGCGCCGGTAAAAATGCTTAGCGGCTTTTCTTCGTTCTGAGTTCAAATGCCACCGGGGTCGACTTTGCATACTTTCGGGATCAATTTCATCCTTTCGGGGTCAATAAAATACTGGGGTTGATGTTATCGGTTTACCATTATCCTAAAATTGCTGGCTTTGTCCCAAATTTTTTGAAACCATTATTATTACCGTTAAGCACGCTGCCTTTAGAAGTATCTCAGTAAGGCCTAAATACTTTTTAAGACAGCGAGCAGGCAGAATTGTTACCACGCCGGGAAAGGTGGTGGTGAATGAAATTTGGAGTTTTTCAATTTTTTTTTTTACCTCCCTTACTTAGCCCCTCTCTAACGCTTTCATGTGATTAATTGACGGAAAAGGCGAAGACAGAAAGAAAAAGGAGAGAAAAAAAAGGGTAAGGCGAAAAGTGAGAGAGAGTGTTGTGCATTAAGTCTATAAAATTGTACATAAAGTATATAAAGTGTATATATAAAGTGCATTAAGTAATTAATCATCGACTTCCAATTTCCTTCACTTTTCAATGATTAGTAGATGAGCGACTATCTTTTGATACAGACACAACGCAAGCTACGCTTTCAGTTATTTTGGATAAAGTTTTCAGAATTACCCAATAAGTTTACCATTAATTCCGTGAAATATTTACGGGCTCCGCTAGTTATTATTATTATTATTATCATCATCATCATCATTATTATTATTATTATTATTATCATCATCATCATCATTATTATTATTATTATTATTGAGTGAGAGAGCAGTGCATGCCATCAAAGTGACACTGGGGTAAAATATACGAAGCCCAATATACCCATCATGACTACCCGTCTGATAAGGGTACACCAGGCACATGCATCACAACCATATGTGCGCGACATGGTGATCTCATATCAAGATAAACAGCACATGACCTTGCAGGTGGGGCCCAGTTAGAATTTTCTTCAGGTTGAGTAGCCCATCCCGCTCAAAAGGTCCCTGAATAAGGGTTGTTTAAGGATGTTGAAAGAACCACCCATGTTTCCAAAGGTGAATTATTCAAACCCCAAAGAATCCCTCTCAACACATGGCTATGATGCTCCCCCACTACTTCTGCTCGTGATCAGAGATGCACATATCGTCAGCCACTAAGGGACATGCTCAACTGGTTATGGTCAAACAACTGACAAGCAAATCTGTGGTATTGAGCAGAATATTTGCTGTAGCCCATCTTTCATACCAAGACAAATTATTATTATTATTATTATTATTATTATTATTATTATTATTATTATTATTATTATTGGTTAATGCATTAAGTTTCATTTCTTAAAAAGTACATCTCATGTTCAAGATAAACTAATGTGCTAACAAAAATGTTGAAGGTGAATAAAATGTTACTTCCATATCCTAGTGTTGCTATTTTCTGGATCAAGCCTATAACTATTTTTCAGTCGTAATCTACCAATTTGAGACGACAGATTCATTCCTTAACTGTCTTAAAGTTACTGACTCAATAGCTGTGTCGGTGTTATTCTTTAGCTTTTCTGCCCATTATTGAATATCATTCTAGTCATTTATTGTACACAGCCCTGTGCGCTTGCTTACGTGACACATTTCGTCTTGATTTAGTATTTGCTATTCAGAATCGTTGGTGCGTCGGATAAAATGCTTAGCCATATTTCTTCTGGTTCTTTACGTTCTGAGTCCTAATTGCGCCGAGGTTGCTGTTGCCTTTCATCCTCTCAGGTACTAAGTACTAGTTGAACCCTGGGGTCGATGTAATTGACAAAAACCCTCCCACTAAAATTACTGATCTTGCATTATCACTGCATTATATAACCAAGTTAAGGCAGCGAGCTTGCAAAATCGTTAGCACGCCGAGCAAGACGTTTAACAGCATTTCGTTCGTCTTTACGTTCTGAGTACAAATTCTGCCGAGGTTGACTTTACCCTTCATCCGTTCGGGGTCGTTACATTAAGAACCAATTGAGTACTGGGGTCGATGATATCGACTTACTCTCTCCACACAAAATTCAGCCCATGTGCCTTTAATAGAAAAGATTATATAACCAAGTAAATTAATGCGTTATATAGACATTTATCTTTCAGCCTTTCTGTCATATTTTTCGGCTTAATTACTTGAAGCGTAATCAATGTCAATATATTAGTTTGTACTGTTTTATTTCTCAACATTCAACTTATAAATTCTACATAGATCGATTTCATCCTTGATCTCTTCGAAGTTGGACTGATCCAATTACTTCTTACCCTGACATATTGCAATCAATCCACAAAAGAGGAGTATGAATTGATTTGTGCACAGTACATGTTCGGTAGTTATATTATTGACTCTCTTCCAGCCTAAAGAGAGTAATAGATGTAAGTTAAAGACATTGGAGAACGTGCGGTAGGCACATCCCAGGACAAAACAAATATTGTTTAAAACTTCCTCTATCCGGTCATCTAGATTCTGATGCATACATGGACATTAACAGAGTAAGTGAAGTGAGATAGATTCAACGAGAAGTTTGAAACGTCGATTCTAGTCAAGTATTTTGGCAGGCCAACGTTGAGAAATCATTATCTTATCGGCTTTATAACAATCTGAGGAAGAATAGAAAGAAAGAGGATAAAATCAATCGCAAAGCTGACGCGAAAACAGACTTATTATGGTAGCACCAGACCATCTAGCATGTTTTCTTTTCTGTTCTCATGAGTGACCGATCGCCTGTGTTATTATCGATCTGTTCATCTGACCTGTCTATTAATTTAATTTACAACCGGCGAAGACATTGTGGATTCATAGAGAAAGATTTGGAAATATAACTTTGGTAATTCTTAG
>NC_043000.1:100169823-100177323 GCF_006345805.1 Octopus sinensis | reverse complement strand
TAAACAAATGCATATATACATATAAATGCACTCCTACATATATGTTCATAAATAATATATATACATATATAAATAGATATAGATATATATTTATACCAATATGTGTGTATGCCTTTCAATATATATCTATATCTATCTATGTGTGTGCGTGTGTGTGTGCGTGTGTGCGTGTGTGTTTGTGTGTGCTTATGATGGTTAAAAGATATATCTGTCTGAAACTGTGCATTTGGTGCTAACATAAAACCTCTATCGTATGTTTTATCGAAGTAAATAGAAAACTTTAAGATGCAAATTAATACTTTGCAACAAATACTAGCGTGATGATGATGGTGATGATGATAATATGGTTCTATCTACTGGCTGATGTCTATATATATATATATGTGTGTGTATATACATATTCATAGCTATATATACATACCTGTGTGTGAAAGTGTGTTTGTATATATATATATATATATATATATATATATATATATATATATATATATATATATATGTACTAACGTGATGATGATGATGTGTTTGTATATATATATATAATATATATATATATATATAATATATATATATATATATATATATATACTAACGTGATGATGATGATGATAATATGATTGTATCTACTGGCTGATGTCTATATATTTGTGTGTGTGTATACATATTCATAGCTATATATAAATATAAATTTAATGTGTGTATGTGAGTGTGACCTCTCTCTCCCTGTATATATATATTATATGATGAATACGTGATGTAGGGGTGAATGGCCATCTATGCATGTATACGTATATAATTGAACAACAATTGTGCATAAAATATTTACAACATATAGACAACGCATTAGAATATGCTTTAATTCTGTTTTAATTCAAATAAGTATACGAGATATATTTATTGATAATAGACAGTGTTGCTTATATGATGTGTGTATATAAATGTATTTATGTTTCTATGATATATATATAGGAAGGGAGAATGGGTGTACAAGCAGAGAGAAAGGAGAGACAGAGAGAGAGATAGAGAAAGAGAGTGAAAAGAAGTGGTGATATGGAGGAACATGGAGATGGGGTTGTGCACATGTAATTGATGTGTGTGTTTGTATGCAATTATAATTGTGTACCTGAGCGCAAAAATATATTTCTATATATGTATGATAATATCTGTGTGTGAGAGCGAGTGTATCACATGTGTGTGTGTGTGTGTGTTTGTGTACGTGTGTGTGTGTGTGTGTGTTTGTGTACGTATGTGTGTGTGTGTGTACGTGCATCATTGAAATAACTTAAGCTTACAACTCATTGAAATCTTGTGCCTTTTGAAATGTTTTGTTACAATCAATATAAAAGATACGCTTTTAGAAATCTATATGACCATATTGATCATCTGTGAACAAACAAAAACCAGAAATTCTTATGCATATTTATATTATATATGCATACACACAAACACAAACCACACACACACACACACACATCCACACACTCATACATATATATATATATATATATATATATATATATATATATATATATATCTATATATATATATATATATATATATAAGTATACATACATATATATATGTGTGTGTGTTTGCATATATAGATGCATATATATATGTATATACATATATAACTTTATGTAAACATATATGTATATATATATATATATATATATATTATATATTATACATATTATACTATATATATATATATATATATATATATATATATATACATGTAAACATCTCTCTCTATATTATATATGTATATATATATATATATATTTTTTTTATATATATATGCATGTAAACACACATATATATATATACACAACGAATAGAGATACCATGCTCTCACATCTCACACATATTACAACGCTCATACAATTACACACACACACACACACTTATATACATATATACATCATATATATATATATATATATATATATAACATACACACATACATACATATATATATGTATGTATATACATACATATATATATATATATATATATATATATATATATATATATATATATATATATATATGTATGTATGTATGTATGTATGTATGTATGTATGTATGTATAAATAGGTGTGTATTCAGATATTTATACATTTATTAATGTGTAATCATTATGAATGTCAGTGTGAACGGATTTGAGTTGCATTTTAGTTTATCACAAAATGACGAGAAAGAAATATGCTCAAACAAATGATAAAAGAATGTTCGAGGTTATGATTTACTCATGAATAAGGAACAAACAACATCTTTTCTTTCTTGTTGTATACATTACAACACACGCCACAACACATCAGCCATCTCATAAATAAACATATAAACGTTAGATCGAGCTATAACTGAATGTGTGTCTAAACAACAACGTGGAAACCGTAATATGGCACGCGTTCGAAATGGAAGACAAGATTTTAAAAAATCTCTATTAAACCAAAGCGTGTTATAAAATCAAATACAACAACGAAGAGAACATACAAGAAAAGAATTTTATAAGGGTTTGTTATAACACTCTACTGGACAGGACAAACACGAAATCCTCAACAGGGCATGAAAGTATAGAGAAAAGAATTAAATGCATAAATACACAAGCGCACGCCACTCGCACACACAAAGTACAAACACTTTAAGAAAGGAGTTGAAGTTGATATAGCTGATACCATTGGCTTTTAAATCTCCTTCCCCGTTCAAAGGCTTACACTATCTAGTGTAATATATATGTGTGTGCGTGTGTGTGTGTGCGCGTGTGTATGTATGCATATATATATATATGTATGTTTGTATGTATGTATTCATACATACATGCATACACACACACACACACACACACACACACATACATATATATATATATATATATATATATATATAAAAGATATAATGGTGTCATTGAGACCCAAAGGTGTCAGGTAATGCTGAATAAGTGCTATAGACAGACCATAGTTAAGTTCCAGATTCGGTAATATTGCGAATAAAAGGGTTCAACGTTGGTTCTATGTCACCGTGTATACATAAGAATGTTTTGCGTAATGAGATAAAAATCCAAGGCTGTATAGATATTAGAGCATTTATAGATAGAAGGACCTTCTATCTATAAATGCTCTAATATCTATACAGCCTTGGTTTTTTTTATCTTATTACGCCAAAAATTCTTATATATATATACTGGAAAAATTATATGAAATGTATAAATAGATAATGAGTGAAGCACCGACGCAATTTAGGTTACCTGTTGTTATCCGTGGATTTACTCCAGGATGTATGCATTATTCAATATTGGGTGTCTTCTACAATACCTACCAGCCGAACAAAAATCCTTTTGAGTGGATTTAGCAGGCGGAAACTGAAACCCATATGTATATATACATATTACTCTTTACTCTTTTACTTGTTTCAGTCATTTGACTGCGGCCATGCTGGAGCACCGCCTTTAGTCGATCAAATCGACCCCAAGACTTATTCTTTGTAAGCCTAGTACTTATTCTATCTGTCTTTTTTGAGACAGATAGAACCGCTAAGTTACAGGGACGTAAACACACCAGCATCGATTGTCAAAGCGATGTTGTGGGGGGGACAAACACAGACACACAAACATATACACACACATACATATATATATATACATATATACAACGGGCTTCTTTCAGTTTCCGTCTACTAAATCCAATCCGAGGCTGTAGTAGAAGACACTTGCCCAAAGTGGGACTGAACCCGAAACCATGTGTTTAGTAAGCAAGCTACTTACCACATAGCCATTCCTGCGCCTATATATATTTATGATATTTATAGATGATTTCTTTTTCTGAAAACCCTAGCTTATCCAGGTTGGCATTTAGGCATTTACTCACAAAACTAAGTGTACCAATTATTATTGGTATAAATGTGAATACATTATCTGGACATAGAAGCTGGACGTTTCGAAGACGTTGTCCCTAGTTATTATGCTTCTTCTCTTTGATTTTCAAAGCAATATTCAGCAGGACAGCTGATCTCTCGTACATTTTCTTGTCTGTCCCAAATAACACTATCCAGTCTGTTATGTTTGCACTTGACAGATGTTTTGATGGGAATGTTCCACCAGAATTCCTTATGTTGATGGTCGTGTGTGTATTCAATAACAAGTGGATTCTCTATTTTATTCCAGGACAGTCTTATATTCGAGTAGCATTGTATATTATTTTTGTAAGAACGTCATGTCGCATAGGGAGGTAGTATCTTGACATTTTTGAGCAACGGCTAATCACATGTGTAATGTCTTCGACAGAAATATGGCATAACCGACACTTTCAGTTGCATCTTGGAATTCCAAAGTCTTCACTGTTTCTTTTGTTTATTAGGTATTTCATAGCAATCTCCTGTTCTTGGATTGCCAATGAATAGTTTTCGAATTGTTATGTGATATAACGGCCACGAGTCTAAGAAATGCTTCTCTTCATGTCGATATGAAGATATGTAATTGACCGTTATTAAGACAAAAGTGCTATTAGAATGACGTCATTCTAATAGCTCTTTTGTCTTAATAACGGTCAATTACATAGTAATTTCCCTTTGTTTAACGGTCATTTTCATAGCATGTTTTATTATGGCAACCGAATAATTGCCGCATATATTACAGATAAATTCCTCTATTTACATAATATCGAGGTCTCGTTCATCCTTTTGTTGTCTTACCATTACTATTAATATATATATATATTATATATATATATGAATGCATATATATATATCATATTAGAGTCATAAAAATTTCGAAAGAATGTTTAAGAATTATTTTATTTGTAGAAGATCTGGGTACGTATCCTACAACATTTTCGATCCAAGTTTCATTTTAACCAATATTTACTTGCAATTATTAATAGCTTTCTCTGATTTGAGTTTCACTGTTCAAATAAAGACGAAGAAGTTTACAAATATCGATATGTATATGAGTATGTGTGTATGTGTGTGTATACTAGTATATATATTCAAACGCACAAACACGGGCTCATACACATAACTATGAATACGAGCTTACGGTGTTCAATACAGTAGATTCGTGAAAAAGTTGTAAAATTGTAGCATTATTCATCTGCCAAAATATATGCCTCGAGTTATTAGTCGATAAAAATACCGGAATAGAGGAGGCTGAAAGCTCAAGGATTTCATTCCAAGCTTTCATTCAGCTCGTCTTACTAAGATGATGTGGTGGAAGGTAGCTGAGAACTGCAACACATATATACTTTTATAGAATTCTTGAAAACTTATACTTTGTAGTATTGGAACTGAAATTTTGTCAATGATTATGGAAGTTGTTGAATTTCATTTTATATGACTGTCGCTATATATATGTCTCTGTATGTATGAGTGTGCGTGTAATTGTGCGTATGTGTTATATGTATTGTATCTGCAATTATATATATATATATATATATATATATATATATTTATACACACACACATACAGTGGGAGAGAAAGAGAGAGTCAAATAAGCAGATTCCTATATGGACGTGTGTGTGTATACATACACACACACACACACGCACACACACACACACACACACACACATACATACATACATATATATATATATATATATATAGATATATATATATATATATGCATGTATGTATGTATATACACGTAAATGGTGAACAGTGAGAAAATGAGTGCTCAACACCGCATTGCTGGATACAGATCTCTTTTAGATTATGGGTACCGTTGATTTCATGTGAAGAAAGCCCTTACCAATTATATATATATATATATATATACGTGTGTTGTGTGTGTGTGTGTGTGTGTGTGTGTGTGTGTGTGTATGTATGTATGGTTGGGTTGTTGTATATATATACGGAGAGAGAGAGAGAGAGAGAGAGAGAGAGATAGATAGATAGACACTGGCATATAAATTACATACTGAGAGAGCATTCACAAAATTAAGAGTTGATTATTAGCTATTTATTGTAATCATTCCCTCATTTCTCGGCCATTTTATCTGTGTGTGTGTGGTGTGTGTGTGTGTGTGTGTGTGTGTGTGTGTGTGTGTGTGTGTGTGTGTAATTTCTTTTCAAATACTTGCAGAGCAATGGAACTGACATAATCGTGACCAAACATATTGTGAAATCAACATAAATACACCCCTCTCTCTCTCCTTCTCTCTCTCTCTCTCTCTCTCTCTCTCTCTCTCTCTCTCTCTCTCTCTCTCTCTCTCTCCAAAACTATAAAACACATTGACTATGTTTTGAAATTGATGGATACCTATTGATTTATGTGAAACCATTCTTTCCCTTCTCGGCCACTAACATTAGTAAATAATGATGGTTTCAAATTTTGGCATAAGGCCAGCAGTTTTGAAGGGAGTGGAAAGCTGCTGAAATTAACCCCAGTGCTCAACTGGTAGTTATTTTATCGATCCAGTGCTCAAAAGTATAATAGCTAAAGTCGACCTTGTCGGAATTTGAACCAGACGAAATGCCGCTAAACATTTTCTGGACGTGCTAACGATTTTGCCAGCTTGGCTTACATAAGTGAAAAAAATAATCTTCAGCCTCAGTACAAGACCAAAAATTTCTAAAGAGATGTTAGCCGATTATATCGACCGTATTGCTTAACTAGTACTTTATTTTTGTTGTCATCGATTATCCATGAATTTACTGTTTGAATTAGAAATTGTCAAAATGGAAAATAAGGAATTCAATGCTTATTTCGTAGATGTTCAAAAATATGCGTAACTTTTCATTTTCAGCTTCAAAAATTGTGTTAAAACATCTTTATTTGCACTGCATATAGCAATATCTGAAACGATGACTAGTATATTTATTCTCAATACGTTTCGGTAGATTTGAACGCAAATAAAATTGTCATTTTCCCTTTTACGACGACGTCTTCATAACACAGTCGATTTATTGGCACAAAGTATTCTGGGACACTGTTGTTTCGACATGTTGTGACTCGCCTGCCAGAAGTACCCAAATCTTTGAGCTTAAAGCAAGCCACTGTATAAATGTAGCGAACAAACTGTTTAAAATTTTAAAAACCTAAATTTTAGCAGAATTGTAATTTCCCTTACATACTATTCACAGAAATATTTCGAAAAAAAAAATTATAAAAAGTAAATTACAATGTCAGATACAGTAAATTAAGAGTTATCACCAATATTCCAAATTTGAGGATTCTATTTGTACTTCAGAATTATTGCCTTCATTTCTTAAAAACATAACTATAAGAAACTGTCAGAAGAAGAATTAACAAAAATCAAAAAGTTGTGGCTGGTGAAGAGTTTGTTCCAAAATTCTGTCTATTTATGTATGGCATATGTTTTGGATTGAGACCATGTTTTGAAACCATATCGATGGCAGCATAAAATACTCGTACTAGCCATTCAGAAACACACACAAAGACAGTTAATTTCCTTTAAATATTTACTATTTGTAATATGGTGTCAAAATTGTCGTTGCTCGAAACTACGACCCGCCACTGTACAACAACATTGTCAGAGACCA
>NC_043000.1:100162323-100164823 GCF_006345805.1 Octopus sinensis | reverse complement strand
CTGACTAGTTCTATTACTCCGGGTCAAAGTAGACCTTGGAACAAAAGCGGCTAAGAGGTGGTTCCACACTCCTCAAAATTTTGAAACACCCGAACTAAGGCCCCTCTACGGGATGCCATTTAAAGCCATGCGAAGTATTGGTTTACATGATCCTCGGACACGAAGGAACTTCCATTAATATCATCAACATCAACAGCAGCAGCATTAGTATCAGCAGCAGCAGCAGTAGCAGTAGCAATAGCAGTAGTAGTACTAATGTCTTGCATAATACAAGATTTGAAATTTGGTGAAAGGTAACGGTCATTAAATCGACAAAGCAACCAGTAAGATAAACCATAAAAATATATCACAATGAAAAGCAAAGTTTCCATGTTTCTATTTTGTTATTCATCTCTGATCCAAATGTGTTCCAGCCATGATCATTCCGTGCACAGGCACGACCGCATTATTTAAAGTCTCCTTCCTTTTCTAGGACCATAGGGCGTGATTTGAGAGAGATTTGACCACAATTTCCGGGAGATTGGTTAACCCCGTAGCGGCCTGAAATCACCACGCAGGTTTCTCTAACTCAAACTCGTAAAGGCCACCCTCGTATCATGCCGTTGTACGGTGGGGATGATTTGAAAATGTTCTGGGCACTGTTTCTAACAGTTCGGTCATCGCCATACAAAACCTCACGCAAATATAGAGCCTTCTGTCAAATAAAGCACGTAGAGACCTCTTTCAAATCCCACCCTATGGTAGGGCAATAGGATATGATCTGAAAGTAGTGTGTGATTCTCAACCGCAGGACAGTAGCTGTGATACAAGGGATATTTGGCTGCTATTTCTGAATTTCTGCTATTTCTGAATGATTGATCAATCCCACACAGGCTTCTTTTGTGGCTAGTTAGTTACTATGTTGCTTTCTTAACACACAGTTCTCGTAGACTTTTTAATTGCTTCTGAGACGAAGAATGACCAACGTCCATGACCTTTGTTTGGACCTCTGAGGCTGACTGACTGTAGCAGAGGCAGAAGTTATCTTCAGACTGTAGACCCATCTGAATGCTTACAGCAGACTAAACGCACTCAAGGTCTAGTAGCTGTGCTGAAACATATCAAAGGTTAAGTCTACAACGCAAGAGCCGTTATAGATTTAAAGAAATACTGATAATTCACAGACATTTGTTGAAAATTTTGTAAGATAACCATTCATAAAAACGAATAAATAAATAAATGATCCTGTAAACTTATTCAACTCAACGTTGTTGCTAAGTGAATTGTAAAGTCGGAAACCTCGATATTCGACGAAGCCACTTAACAGCTGTTGTTCGAGCAGTTATGCCAAAAGATACTTTGCTTCCGCTGCAAGGAGGTTGGATCTCAAAGATTTCCTCTGAGGCTGCAAGTATACTATGGTTTCTTGATTTTTGAAATATATTACACATTATAGCTGGTAGCACACGCAAACACGCGAGAACACATGCACATGCACATACACATACACACACTCACACACACTCGCCCTCCAATACACACACATTCCCTCTCTAAAATACACACATGCTCTCTCTCTCTCTCTCTCTCTCTCTCCTCTTTCTTTCAGCATGAATATTTAAATATAGTCTATTTGTTAGATGCGAGTATTCCGAGGTAATGTTATTTACGAGTATTCATATTTCATGCTCATAGAATTCTGGAATTCTAACATTCTAGTATTTGAGAATTCTAGCAAGCTCGCTTAGCATTCTAGATTCTGATGCAGAACCACCAAAAAGATTTCGATTCCAGCTGCTAATTATCTTTCATTTTCTTTATTTATATATGCATATGTTTTATACATGCATTTATTTTATTGATAATATTGATTTGAATGGGACCTCAGGTTTCGCCCTTAACGGCTTATTGAACTACTTGACTAGGATACCAGTTAAATCAATAATATCAATAAATTTCACTTTACCTTATGAATAGAATCCCACTATCAATAAATGTTTCTGCAGTATTTCAACTAGTTTATTAACAATACCAGAGAAAATAACACACACACACACACACATTTATTTAGGTCGTTATGCCATGTGGGAAGTGTCTGATGATTATGCTGGGACACCAGATGTGTTCTAAAACACTATTTGGCGTGTTCTCAGCGCATGAAACTATAATAGTAGCACATAAAAACATATATGGTATTTAATAAATAATACACACACACACACACACACACACACACACATATATATATATATATTATGTATATGTGTATGCATGTATGTATATGTGTATGTATACACGTATTCGTTTATGCATGTATGTGTGTGTTTGTTTGTGGGGGCACGTGACCTAGTGGTTAGGATGTTGCACTCACGAACGCGAGATCGTGGTTTCAATTCCTAGATCGACAGTGTGTTGTATTCTTCAGCAAAGAACTCAATTTCTCGTTGTTCCAATCCACTCAGCTGTAAATGAGTAATCCTGCGACGGAACGGTGTCGCATTCGGAGGAAATGTTGGCCTAG
>NC_043000.1:100124823-100157323 GCF_006345805.1 Octopus sinensis | reverse complement strand
GTGCTGAAAAGGTCCTACTCTGGGTAAAAGAAAATCCAGAAGGATCAGTTAATTCTGATTTTATTCAACATATTCTCCTGTCAGATTCACACACTTAGTGCAGCGGTCCTTCAGTTTTTGTAAGCCCTTTAAATGAACTCGGATGTTTGGGCCTCTAACCTGACCTTTCGCGATTCCCTTAAAGCCTAAAACTTTTCAGCACCCTTCGTATCTGTGTACACTTTTGCCTAGATATATATGCTGAGTCGTTAACGTGTTGACAGTATATTATAGCAATATTTATTCCAGGTTACTGCATTTGGAGTTCAATCCCGCTTAGGTTAAATTAGCATTTAATTCTTTCGGGATTGATAATTAGAGTACCATCCCAGTGACGGAACGAGTCGCTAACATTGCAGATGGGACATTCTGGGTCTTCCGCTACATGAAGTGCTGATAATGCAGAGGAAGTAAATCGATTGTACAGTACGATAGGGGCACTTAAGTTGCGTAATATTAACAAGCAATTTATAGAAACATGTGTATGCTGTATAAAGCTTAAAAATACTAATTTCGTTCTGTGTGTGTGTGTGTGTGTGTGTGTGTGTGTGTGTGTGTGTGTGTGTGTGTGTGTGTGTGTGTGTGTGTGTCGTATATACAGAGATGAAAGGGGAAGAGATACGCACCACTTTCCCTAACCCCGAAACGTTAGTCTTTACCTTTCAGAGCAAATGAACTTATTAAACTTTAATATTGATCCTTGCGTTATAAATTCATTGTCACTAAAGTAAGGTATTACCAGCTTTCCCGGTTTCCGGATTCCAGCTACAAGTAAAAACTTGATTCACATGTTTCCCAAAGGCAAATTTATAAAATCCAAACTATAAATATGATAGGATTTAAAATATGTTTATATATGTAATAAAGAAACTTGTTGGAAAATGTTCACCTGTGATGTTTCTAGCAATTAGTAGTCAAGAAACTGCTGCTCGGGTGTTTTTATTTGTTTGTTTTGTTTTTTAAATTTAGAAACAAGAAACAAGGGAAATAACTCCAATATGATAATTTAGTCGAGGCTTTTGGGCATCACAGCCAATGCAAATATTTTAATTTTTGCTTACTGAAATGATTACTTATATAGGTACACAGCGACATATATTTGAGAGAGATGGCTAGAATCGTTTTGTGACCAATAAACTGTTGTTTATTTTATCGACTGTGGAAAGGTGGAAAAAATATATAAAGTCGACCCAAAACACCACCCGAAGAAATAAGAGATCAGAAAGTAAAGAGACATCGCTACATTCATTAACCCTTTGCTTTTCCAAAACATTTTCATAATTTTGTCCTAAGTATCTATGTTTATTTTTAGACTTTTAGTTAGCCTCTGTTTCATACATTTTCAGTAATATAAAGCTCTCCTTTCGTAAGTCCCAAGTCATTTTGTTGAGTGCAAAATATCAAATCACAAAGGGACGTCTAACTAAAATCTATTTGATGTTTTTGGTAGTATCCCCACATCTATCGCTCCTTTCAGACTAGACAGTCATAATGATAATAATAATCCTTTCTAATAGAGATACAAGGCCTGAAATTTGAGGGGAGCAGTCTAGTCGACCCCAGCGCTTAACTAGTACTAATTTAATCGACTCTGAAAGGATGAAAAGCAAAGTCAACCTCGGTGGAATTTGAACTCAGAGCATAAAGATGAACGAAATTCCGCCAAACATTTTGTCCAGCGTGCTAAATATTCTGTCAGCTAGACACCAATAATAATATTAATAATAATATTCCTTACTACTATAGGCACAAGGCCTGGAATTTTGGGAGAGCGGTAATAGTCGATTACATCGACTTATTTTATCGACCTCGAAAGGATGAAAAGCAATGTCGACCTCGGCGGAACTTGAACTCAGAACGTAAAGACGGACGAAATATCGCTAAGCATTTTGCCTGGCTGCAAACGATTCTGCAAGTACGCCGCCAATAATAATAATAATGATAGTAATAATAATAATTGCAAGATTTGATTTTGTGAGATTTCTTTGTGGAGACTGACCATATAGTTGATGCAAGGAGATAATATATGATCGTAGAGGACAAAAAAGAGAAGAAAACAGTGTAAGATGATAGACATTGCAATACCATACGATAATAGCGTGGAATTGAGAAATATTGGGACCTAAGTGAGGAAGACTTTGTGGAACACGAAGGTGGCAGTTGTTCCAGTGGTATTGTTGCACGAAGCATAACAACTAAACTGCTACCTAAGAGAATGAAGGACATTGAAATTGAGACTCACGATATCGACCTGCAGGAAATTCCATCCTATGTTCTGCAAGAAAGATTCTTGCGATTTGAGGAGACTTGTTTTTAACAAATCTACAGATAGTATTTCTACTAATTACAGTCAAATTTTAAGTGTTCAGCTAGTATTTTATTTTTTCGTCACTGAAAAGACGAAAGGCAAAGTTAACTTCCGGGGCAGAATTTGAACTCAAACTGTAAACCTCGAGAATAAATGGTACAAAGCATTTTGACTGATACGCTACTGTTTCAGCCAACCCATCAATTCAACCCACCCCAATAAATTAAACAAAAAGCCAGTAAACGAAACGAAAACTTACCTGTCGTTGAGGATGGCAAGCAAGTATTAAATTTGAATATAAAAGCAGTTCCAACCAAACGGACACCCAGGTGTGCTGTGTACAGTGATATCTGACACGGGGCACAATGTTAAAATTATTTAGCATTTTTTGTCCCGTATAATAAGAACTTATAAAGCTGTTTCCTTATATTTCTCTTTTGTTTTGTTTTTTTAAATGACAAAAATTTTTTAAAATGAAGGCAGCTGTGATCGATGGAAATGATGATATTAATGATGATGATGATTGTGATAATAAACTATTGTGGGATATAGTTATTTTGTTGTTACTGTTTTAGTCCTAGATTACTCTTGTTCAAAAAGATCTATGATCAAAACATTCCAAAAATGACCACCTTCACCTTCTTTAGAAATATATCTAGGACTACATTATCCAATTTTCCTATAACTACATTATTCCATTTCTTACTTAAAATTGGTAGGTTTCGATTTTAAGAAAATTTGGATTGTTGTTAATGTTGTTTGTGCTGCTGGTGATGATGATGATGATGAGAATAGGGTAGTATTGGCACTGAGGAACACGGACAGATATTGGTATGGTGGATCCACAACCATGTGTGTGAGCGTATGTACAGGTGCTTGTTTGCATGTGTGCGTATATGTGTGTGTTGTGTGCGTGTTTGTGTGCGCGCGCGAGTATGTGGGCACGTGTGTGCTAGACGTGTTGCTTCTGAGAGTGTTTATGAAATGAATAATAACAACAATAATAATATTGATAATGACAATAATTAATCACGGTGTCAGTAATTTTCAGAACTTAAACAAATAGATTTAATTAATTAATTAATTAATTAATTAATTAATATAAATATCAGCAATTAATTAAATAAAGTGATAATCACAGAGTAGAGAAAAAAACCCAAACAAGCAACGTTTAAGTTTTATCGTTCTAGTGATATATATATATATGTATATATATGCATTTATAGATATATTTTCATTTTTGTGTATAATTTTGTGTATGCGTGTATGCATGTATGCACATCACTGCCTTAAATCCATTATAGTACAATACTGCATTCCGTAAAATCCTCCATTTGCTCATATATTGTACTACG
Organism: Octopus sinensis; assembly: GCF_006345805.1. Classification (NCBI taxonomy): domain Eukaryota; kingdom Metazoa; phylum Mollusca; class Cephalopoda; order Octopoda; family Octopodidae; genus Octopus; species Octopus sinensis. The sequence continues at coordinate 100,153,621 of NC_043000.1, read as the reverse complement.
TGCATTCGTGCACCAACGAAAGTAACAGAAAGCAAAGATGCCTCACTTGCATACGCCTGTATGTGTTTGAATATGACACTCTGTGTGTGTTTGAGTGTGTGTGTGTGTGTGTGTGTGTGTGTGTGTGTGTGGAGGTGGTGATGCAGTAGTTAAGGTGACGAAATATGGGGGAAGGGGCAAGTGTTAGTGTAAAATCTGGATGCGTAAGGTGTGTTACCTGTATGAACATGTATGCTTGTGTGAATCATCTATCTATCTATCTATCTATCTATCTATCTATCTATCTATCTATCTATCTATCTATCTATCTATCTATCTATCTATCTATCTGTCTGTCTATCTATATATCTATCTATCTATCTATCTATCTATCTATCTATCTATCTATCTATCTATCTATCTATCTATCTATCTATATCTCTCTCTGTATATATATATATATAGCATTTATGGATGTATGTTTATGTGTTTACATGTGTGTGTGTATGTGTGTGTGTGTGTGTGTGTGTGTTGTGTGTGTGTGTTGTGTGTGTGTGTGTGTGTGTGTGTGTGTGTGTGTGTGGTGTGTGTGTGTAGATCGTGTGGATGTAGGAGAGGTTTTTTATAATAATGTTCGGTCAGAGTGTGTGGTACTTGCATGAGTCTGTCTGATAGAGAGCATGTGCATGTTCATGCGTATCCGTGTACATAAGTGTGTGCATGCATGTATGTCTGTATATGTGTATGCGTATGTGCATGCGGGCGTGCATGGAAGTGTGGAAGTCTGTGTATGTACGTGGAGGTGGTTTGGGCGTGTCTGGTTGGGAAGAGGTGCATGAAATTTAATACAACCGTGTTCGGTCTAGGTGTGCATGCTTGCACGTTGATGCCAGAGTATTCTAATGTACACAAGCACAAACAAGTACATGACATTGAGCGTATGTTAAGGTGTAATATTATCAAATCGCGCATGTGCTTATGTTCATGTGAGTGTAAGCACGCTGTGTTACTCTATATGTGTGAGATAGGACTACATTATCCAGTTATCCTCTTTCTTAAAGGGAGAGACAGACAGACAGAAAAAGAAAGAGAAAGATTATTGTGTATATAAGTATGTATGTGTATGTTATGCATTTGTGCACCCATGATTCTGCATGCATTTATGCATTGTTCTATGCATTGTTGTATGCATGCCTGTATGCATTGTTGTGCATCTGCATGAGTTCATTCTAGTTCGTGTATATCATATACATACATGCACGCATAAATATAAACGTGTATGCATACACACGCTCATACAGATAGGTATATGCATGTTTGTATTTGTGTATATACGTACGTGCGGCTGAATGAAAACAGTGATGAATGAATGAAGGCGCATGCGCACTTTTCAGTGAGTATTCTATATTTGTAAACAACTACTGAGGAAAAAAGAAAAAAAAATATCCGACTCTTGTATCTCCGCCGCCGCCACCACCACCACCACCGCCGCCGCCGCCACCATAATTAGTGCTACTCATGCCGTCACAGAACTACTACGGTCACTACAAGTGTCAACAGTACAACTAACACTACTGCCAATACTACAATTATCACTGTTACCAGCTGTAAAACCACAACTACAACCAGCACTACCTTATCATCTCCTTAACAAATTTCTCCAGCTACCATGCACTATCACCGCCATCTTTTCTACTACTACTACTACTACTACTACTACTACTAATAATAATAATAATAATAATAATAATAATAATAATAATAATAATAATGCTGTTGCTGCTACTATTACTACTACTACTACTCCCTTCACCGCCACCATGACGAAGTAGCTGAATATTACTATAGCCTACACTACTACTATTACAGAAACCACCACCGCCACCACCATTACCGGTATGAACAACAACTGAACATCACCACCGCTACCATCGCAACCACAACCTCTGTATACCACAGTAACTCTCATCATGTCTAAGCTATTCAGGTTTCATGTTATTGAGAAAAAACGGAACGATAATAATGCAATGACGGAAGGTGGTGTTGGTGGCGGTGGTGGTGGTGATGGTGATAGTGGTGGTGGTGGTGGTATTGGTGGTGGTAGTGGCGGATGCGTAAGTAGATGAGTCATGCGGTGGCAATAATGGTAATAACGGTGATGATGATGATGATGATGATGATGATGATGATGATGACGATGAAAATGATGATAATGTTGATGATGAATAGCAACAGTGATGGTGGTGGTGGTGGTAAGGATGACGATGATGATGATGATGACGATGACGGTGTTGATGATGATGATAATAATGATGATAATGAGGGCAGTAGCAACAACGACGACGATGGTGAAAGTGGAGATGATGATAATGCTGATAATGGTGATCAGGAGGAGAATATCATTGCTGTTTAACCCCCAACTCAGATCCGACAGAGTAGACCTTTGACCAAGAAAAGTCCAAAAATGATCATTCCGGTATTTTAACAAAGCAATATATTCCTATACTACTCTAGGAACAAGGGCCGAAATTTTGGGGGAGAAGGCCAGTCGATTTGATCGACCACAGTACGCAACTGGTACTTAATTTATTGACCCCAAAAGGATAAATGCAAAGTCGACCTCGGCGGAATTTGAACTCAGAACGTAGCGGCAGACGAAATACCTATTTCTTTACTACCCACAAGAGGCTAAACACAGAGAGGACAAACAAGGACAGATAAACGGATTAAGTCGATTATATCGAGCCCAGTGCGTAACTGGTACTTATTTAATCGACCCCGAAAGGATGAAAGGCAAAGTCAACCTCGGCGGAATTTGAACTCAGAACGTAGCGACAGATGAAATACCTATTTCTTTATTACCCACAGGGGGCTAAACACAGAGGGAACAAACAAGGACAGACATAGGTATTAAGTCGATTACATCGACCCCAGTGCGTAACTGGTACTTAATTTATCGACCCCGAAAGGATGAAAGGCAAAGTCGACCTCGGCGGAATTTGAACTCAGAACGTAGCGGCAGATGAAATACCGCTAAGCATTTCGCCTGGCGTGCTAACGTTTCTGCCAGCTCGCCGCCTAGCAAAGCCACGTATTGGACGAAATAATTCAATGTGCCTTTTTCGTAAGAGAGTATGGTGTGAACTGAGGAAGATTTGGTTTCTATATCTCGAAGGTTGATTAACGATATGTATATTCCCTCGTTAGCTAGTATTGCCGATGTCGTTAAAAGTGGGATAGGCAACTAGCCTTTCTTTGGGATGTGTGTGCGTGCGTGAGTGTATATGTATATGCGTGCGTATATAAGTATGTATACATGTTTTTATAGATGTACTTATACGTAAATATGTGTGTGCTCATATATATATATATATATATATATATATATATATATATTTATATATATATGGGTAAGTATGCATGTATGTATGTATATGTACATACACACACACAAACGTACGTAAGTCAGAGGAAAAGGAAGGAAAGAAAGAAAGAAAGAAAAAAAGACAGAAAGAACAGAAAGCTTTGCTGAAGATGAAAAAAATGTTCACAATTCATTACTCTGAGTTTCGGACGGAAGTCTAATCAGACAGAACGTGATCACAGTTTCAAGAACAATAGAATCTGTTTGATAAGACGATGGATCGTTGGCGAAAATAATACAATTAAGTTAATTAAAATTGATTAAAACAAAGCAATGTATCGTAATAGAGAAAGATTAATAGACAATATAACACAAACCAAGACAAAAATACCAAGCTAACAACATTTTACAGTTCAGGAAACACAGATGAGGGAAAATCTCACTTTGTAAAGCATTTCATTTTTATCAGTGTTGATGGGAGATAATTAGTCCAAACCATGAGGCAGAGTTCTTGGCTAGTATTTTTCATGAAAGGTAAGGTTGGCCACGGTGGAACCTGAACCCAGAATGTTAAGAGCAGTAAAAAAATTTAACTTGATAATCATGGTCTTATTATTTTCTCCAAGGTAAGATAGCGAGCTGGCAAAATCGTTAGCACGCCGGGCAAAATGCTTAACCGTATTTCGTCCGTCTTTTCATTCTGAGTTCAAATTCCGCTGAAGTCGTTTCGGGATCGATAAATAAAGTACCAATCAAGGACGATGATGATGATGGTATAATGACGACTTACCATTCTCTCAAAGTTCCAGACGTTATGCCTATGATAGAAAAGGATTATTTCCGTCAAGGGGAATCGGCTAATGAACTAAATGCCTTCGTTTTTGCGACTGTGATTACCTTCTATCAAATTTGCATTGAATGTTTATTTACTTATTTGCTTATCTATTTATTTATTTATTTATTTATTTTGACCACTGGTTCTCTCTTCCATATTTAAAAAGTGCAAGGCAGCGAGGTGGGATAATCATTACAGCGGCGGTGGTAGTGATCTCACAAAATTTCGGGCATTGTGCCTTCAGTAGAAAGGATTGTTGTTATTATTATTATCATTATTATTAAGGCGGCGAGCTGGCTAAATCGTTAGCACGCCGAGCATAATGCTTAGCGGCATTTCGTCCGTCTCTACATTCCGAGTTCAAATTCCTCCGAGATCGACTTTGCCTTTCATCCTTTCGGAGCCGATAAATTAAGTACCAGTGAAACATTGCGGTCGATGTAATCGACAAGTACCTTCCCCACCAAATTTCAGGCCTTGTACCTATAGTAGAAAGGATTATTATTATTATTATTATCATTATGATTATTATTATTATTATTATTATTATTAATTATTATTATTATTATTATTATTATTATTATTATTATAATTATTATTATTATTATTAATTATTAATTATTATTATTATTATTATTATTATTATTATTATTATTATTAATTATTATTATTATTATATTATTATTATTCATACCAGGGTCAATATTCCGAATGATGCTGCCATCACCAGCTACTAAGCATTACTGCTATTCATTTATTTTCAATGTCTTCAGTGTCACATGAAGATTTGTTATTTGACACTGAATTTGGAAACACGAAACTTAACTGATTTCAAAATACAGAAAAAGGCACTAAATACTCATCCTGCAACTGCTGCTGCTACTGATGCGACTGCTGGTTGTTACTGCTGCTACTGATGATGATAATGACTAAGGATCCTCTTCCTCATTATTATTATTAGTATTATTATAACGTCGACGAAGGCGATGGGCTGGCAGAATCGTTAGCACGTTGGGCAAAATGCTTAGCAATATTATGTTCATCGTTGCATTCTGAGTTCCAATTCTGCCAAGGTAGACATTGCCTTTCATTCTTTCGAGGCCGATAAAATAAGTACCAGTTTAGTATTGGGGTCGATGTAATGGACTTATCTCCCTTCCGAATTTATGGCCTCTCGTCAAAATTTGAAATAGTTATTACAATGTCAACGAAAGCAATGAGCTGCAGAATCGTTAGCATGCCGGATAAATAGTTGGGTATTCCATATACTTTGGCATCTTTCTAACACGACCTGTAACAAGACTGACACCGTAAATTAGCGACACAGTCTTCAAAACATTTTCCGTTTATCTCAATTCACTTCCATAGCTTGGACAGAATACGGTTGTGGCTGAAGACACTTGAATCCTTATTCAAGCTTATTCGGGCTGCACTGTAGAGTGGAACTCAGATCTATGAACTGCCATAAGGCTACTTGTCACATTTAGCCATACTAGCACCCATGTTGTCTATAGACAATAATAAATTTGATAACAATGTTGAGAAAGAAGAGGAGGACAATAGTGGTGGTGGTGGCTGTAGCGGTGGTAGCTGTAGTTGTGGCAGAGGTGGGAGTAGTAATAGTAGCGGTTGTTGTAGTGGTGGTGGTTAAGAAGGAGAATGGTGGTTGTGGTGGTAGCAGCAATGGAGTTGATGATGGTAGTAGTATTCGTTGCTGTAGCGGCGGTAGCGGTGAGGAAATATATCTGAGAATTGGAATAGTTGTTGTTGTAGTAACAATGTTAGTGAAAAAAAAAATGTTGGCAATGACGATGATGATGACGACAACGAGAGCGATGATGATGATGATGATGATGATGATGATGATGATGATGATGATGATGATGATGATGATGGTGGTGCTGGTGGTGATAAGGATTTTGATGAGGCTGCACAGTGTCGGTGATGTATGTCATGATTGAATCGAACAACAACTTTAATGACGTCAAGACGAACAAGAACATCACCAAGAATAAATACATTAAAACCACAGAATTAAAAAGCTTTGTAAAACAAGATGGCCGAAAAAGACAGAGAAACTTGAGCTGTACAATTAAATGAAATATTATATAGTTTAACCTAGGTTTGAACTGCAAATAACTTTTTTACATATTAAACAAAGAGAAACGTGCATAATTGGAAAAGAAAAAAAAATAACAACTAAAAGTGTAGTGTGATATATGTTGACAGATAACAATAAATTTAATTAAATTATGGATTTTAACGATTGGAAATTAAGCTACAAAGTAAACAAATGATCCGAGTGGAGTGGATGAAATGTCACCATTATAATCTTTAAATAACAAGGAGGAGAATTTTGCTATTTACTCGAATCGAATGTCGAATCGAAACGTACGAGCTGCATACGAACTGCACATGCTGTTATTCTGGAACAGTTTCGAAATATGATGCGTGTTGGTATAAAGATGCTGACGCGGAGATGGAGTCCGCTGAGGTCATGTAGTATAATAATAATAATAATAATAATAATAATTTCACCGATAGAGTTGTGTTCCTCTGGGTGCTCATATTTGCATTCTTTTTCTTTTCCTTGTGTTTTATTTATATCAGCACAACGTTGAGAGTTGTTGAAAACTGTGTTTTGCTTTCAAGGAATTCTTGAAATAAAAACGAGCGGAAGTGAAGAGAACAGTTCTCTTTCTAAGAGAATAAAATTGAAAAGTTTTATTTTTCAATGCTGTTAGGGGGCACCGCTATGACATACACCGTGTCTTGGGCATTTTAAACTTAGCAGAACACATCTATCTCCTGATTTTACCATAGACAAATTTGTTCTTGAAAGAAGAGGAAGAAGAAGAAAAAGAAAAAGAAGAAGAAGAAGAAGAAGAAGAAGAAGAAGAGAAGAAGAAGAAGAAGAAGAAGAAGAAGAAGAAGAAGAAGAAGAAGAAGAATAGTATTTTATCGACTTCCAAAAGGATGGAAGGCAAAGTTGACGCCGGCAAGATTTGAACTGAAAGCACAGATTTAGAATGACTATCGCAAACAAAATAGAATGCAAAAATTTCAAAATATCTTAATCGAAATCTGAGTAAGTATAAAGAATGAGATATTATAAGTTAAAGAGAAACAAACAGAAGTGGTGAAATGAAGAAAATTTTAGAAAACTATTCTTTTCTCAGTTTTGAATCTCTCTCTATATAAACGGCAGTTTGTCTGTGCGTTTTCTGTGTGTCTGTTTGCTTGTACCCTCACCCTGACCACGGCTTTCAACCGATTCTGATGAAACTTGACACACACATAGCCCAATGTCATAATTCAAAACTAACGCAGCTAAAATTTTGAAAAGTTCCCCCAGTTCTGAAAAAAATCGATAAATTTGACATGGGGTCGAGAAATAGAAACACAAACCGCAAACTGTCTAGGGGACGCAACTCCACCTTTTTTAACTAAAAAAAATTTACCATCATTTTTTTCCATTTTTTTGCTATTTTTTGGCTATAACTCTCTAAAAATGCTTTATAGTTATTTCCCTTACAAACATGAGCAACGCCGGGCGATACTGCTAGTCAGTAAATAAAAAGAAAATATGCTGGACAGGGAAGACAAGAAAGAAGATTAAATTACAGGAGAAGAGAATAATAGGAGAAAACGAGGAAGAACAGAATTTTTAGTGTTGCTGTGAAATCAAACTTCGAATATATCTGTCAAGCTCTGAACAGTAAGGCGCGAATGACGAATTTTCTGCAGTTTCAGCCTTTTTAAAAGTCTCATCAGTTGCCGTGGGTGCAACCATTGCAGTGTGGTTAAGAAGTTTGCTTTGCAGCATGATTTCGGATTCGATCCAACCTTCTTAGGTAAATCTCTTCTATAACAGCCTCGACACGATCAATACATTGTGAGTGCAGTTTGATCGACAGAAGATGTGAAAAGGCCTATCAAAGTCAACCGTTTCTGATTTAGGGAGATAGATTTCATCCGTCTCTCAAATTAGTGCTACCAGTTGGATCATAAGTACCTATAGTTGAATCCGTTCTTTTGTAAACGTTCGGGCCAGGTCTTTGGTCTGTGAATAATTTCTTTCCTTGCTCGCGACATTTTCTAAATGAAACAGCATATTGATATACAGCGAATATATAGCGAAGTAAGCTTCATCTTGTGAGCGCGGTGGTAGCTTCTGTTAGTTAAAATTTTATTGAGAGGAGGTCAACATTGAACAATATTTCAATTCACTAGAACTATGTGGGACAACTCATAATACTTGTTTTTGTAACAGTCTCACGCTCTGAAATCTCAGTTAAATAGGCAATGCCGCAAGGAAAATATTATCTGATCTTTGGTAGATACGGTGACAATTCCAGACACATTTCGGTATTATTAGGCTTCTTCAGTGAAGCATAACCACTCCGTGTTACGGAGTTGCATTAATTTTAATAAAGTAACAGGAAATAGCTAAGTAAATATGCGCAGTCCTTTATGAGTGAAATATTACTTGAAGCATAATGAAGCTTAGCGAAGACGCACTCGTTTTCTAAGAAACCAGACAACTCTTCCGCCTCCCCAAAAAGTAGCACTAGGTTATTTAGATTGATATCAAATCACGAAAAAAAGTTAGAGAATTAATGGACATAAACTCACTTGCCATTTATCTATTTGCTTCTATATTTATTTTTCAAACAACTTGTGATTCTTTGTAATATCAATTAATTTTGTTTCTTTCCTTTATATCATTATCTTATCTGATATTTTTTTATATACGAAATCATATTTGATATCTATCTTATATTTCCTTTATACTTAGAACTTCCTGGAAGACAAAAAATGCTAAAACCATGATCTAAATCTATAAATTTGCTATTTAGGTAAAAATTCTTCGTTTTTTTTTTTTTTTTTTGAGGGGAAAAAGTAAACAGGATTAAAAAATTTTTTTTTGTTAATCATAAACGAAGAGTCAGTATTCAAGATCTTTACCCTCACAGATTAAGGAAGTTAATATGCTAATGCCTAAACTGAAGAGCTATTACGAAAACCTGGTTTGATCAGCAACAAATTATTAAGTTTCCTTTTTATATTTATCATTTATTTTTTCTGATATTTATGAGTGTGTAAGTTTGTTCCTTGAAGTGAAGTGCTGATGCTTCAGATGGCTAAGTCATACTCTCAGAATGTAATGGAACATAATCCCTCAGACCGGTTTGAATTACGTCGAATTAAAAATAATGAAGATCATCTCTTATTTTGTTAATCAGGAATATTACGTTTTTATTATTTATTATCAACTATAGGACTGGCAGACTCGTCGGAAATCCAGAGAAAATGCCTTGCAACATTAGTTCTGGCATGTCCACGATCCTAGTTCAACTCCTGTTGAAGTTTGCCTTTCATCCCTCCGCAGTTAATAAAATAAAGTCCCAGTCAAGTACTTGGGTTGACGACCTCAATTAACCCCATCTCCTCAAAATTTGGTAGCCTTGTACTTAAAATTAGAGACAATTATTTATTGCCAAATCTTTTCTCTTTTGTAACTTATATGTTAACTTTACTTATTACATTTATTCGGTGCAACAAAAATTTTGACCCCAAATTTTAAATGCTTGTGGGTGATTTTTAATGTCTCACATATGTCTTCTACGCTGTAATTGCTTCAGTACAGGGTATCACATCAAATCACCTGCCTGACACCTGCGAAATTTTCTGTCTTCGTTTTGCAACAATTCTGTACACTAATAGATAAAATTATACTATTAGACACAAGCTTAGTCGCGTGGTGAAGATGTTTATCCGGCATTCGTGTCGTCTTGATTTCAATACCAATAACTGGCAAGTTAGACAAATGTCATTTGCCATAACCTTCATCGATTCGTCTTGTGCGACAAATTGGCAGAAACTGTATCGAAGTCCGTCTGATGGACTGTGTCTGTAAATGAAAGATCCAGTTTTGTCACATCGTCACACTGAATGTATTTCAACAATGCATGATGGGTATGCATGATTGAAATATTCAACCAATTTATATGCTAATTTGATGTTATAGCTCGTTCGGTCAAACGAACAACTTGGCTGTCTGAATAATATAATATTATTCTGCTGAATAATATAATATAGCATTGCATAGACTAATAAATTAGCATATATTATTTTATATACTCCTAAATTATAATTGACAATCGCATACAATATTAAATTATAGTATACAAAAGAATAGGCGAATAAATTAGGATACACAATTTGTATAAAAAGCCATTTATTGTAAACTACAGTTTTGTAGTGTTAGATCTTTGACAATCAGATAAAAATATTTTGTGAAATATAAAGCGATTAGGAACGGAAATAATAACAAAGAAAGAAACAATGAATTATATATTTTGGCAATGCAGAGAAACAATATTGGCAATGAATAAAACACACATCCTAAACTTTCTTTTAATTACAGAGATCTTACGTGGAAACATAACGACGAATTTGTAGAGATGGGTAAGAGATTGTAGAACTACGTCAAAGATCAGGACATAGAACTCAAATGAGAACATTTTACAATTAATAGGATACAACACTAAGGTGACTCTTATAATTTAGTGTCAGCGTCGTAACACGTACATTCTCCCTCACAAATACAGAATAGCTGGTACACAGATTTCATCTGTATTGCTGGAATTATGAAGAAGATTAAGAAAGATTTCATCCACCAAATCATAGACGGAATCAGTTGAATTACATATTGGATTGAGTGTAAGAAACTGTTCTTTATCAACTGGAACCCACCCTTCTCTGCAAATAGTTCAGCTGATTGATCACTTGAAAGCCTCGATCTCAAATAATAATTGAAGTAGAAAAAAGATCAATTTCATATACGAAGTTCTGTTTGTTTATTATATGTTAATAATGAGTTGTATGTGTTATTTTATCAATGCAGTTCCTCATAAGTATGTGCGCAATTAGTGTTATACCATTGCATAATTTGTGTTGAGACAAATTAGGCAATAGCATAATAGCTTCCCCTGAACCATTTAGTTTCATTTTGCTGGACAAACAGACACACACACACACAGACACACACACACTCACTCACACACACATACACACACACACACACACATATATATATATATTATACATACATATATATATATATGTATATAGATAGATAGATAGATAGATAGATAGATAGATAGATAGATAGATAGATAGATAGATAGATAGATAGATAGATAGATAGATAGATAGATAGATAGATAGATAGATAGATAGATAGATAGATAGATAGATCGATCGATCGATCGATCGATTAAGCAATAGCATAATAGCTTGCCCTGAACTATTTAGTTTCATTTTATTGTACAAGCAAACAAACGGACAGAATCTCTCTTTTATATATATATATAGAAAGAGAGAGATTTATGCAGAACATAGCAAATGAAAGACATGGAAGGAATATATTTACATTCTGATACTTATTAATTTACATAATCCTGACTATAATTATATACAAATAATTTCATAGCTAAGGCTTTTTAATGCGTTTAGATTTAATTCAGACCGTCTGATTCGCATATGACATATATATGTAAATCACATGATGGGCATATGTGTGTGTATGTGTATAGATAGTTAGATAGATAGATAGATAGATAGATAGATAGATAGATAGATAGATAGATAGACAGACAGACAGACAGACAGACAGACAGACAGACAGACAGACAGACAGACAGACAGACAGACAGACAGACAGATAGATAGATAGATAGATAGATAGATAGATAGATATCCAAGTTGGTATGATTGTGTATGGAAGAATATATTAATCAATGAAATTCCAACGTAGTCTGATTTTCACGCTTTATTTACAATTCTTACAATTTTACAATATTGAAATAGACTAGTATTTTCATGCGTTACGCAATTATATTCATGTAATGACAGTCGTGTTCCACAATTGATAATTCACACACACATAGACGCACACATACACGCACACACACACATGAAAATATGCGTGGAGTCGTGCACCGTAGTGGTTAAAGGTGTTGCGCTCATAATCGTAAGACTTGTAAGATTGTGGTTTCGAATCCGGGGCCCGGTGACGTGTAATGATCTTGAACAAAGCACTCCATTACACGTTGTTCCATTCTACTTAACTGGCAAAAATGAGTAAACTTGCAACGGACCAGCGTCCGGTATTGGGGATGGGAGAATATATACGCCACAGAATCCAAGAACCGGCCTTATGAACTTATGGCTCGTGAAGGACATCTGAGAACATTTGTTGATATAAAAATATATTAACATTCTCTTAAATTTCTTGTATAGCCCGAACACCCTGTACACATGCATACATGCATACATACATACATACATACATACATACATACATACATACACACACAAACATATATAGGTATGTGTGTATGTATATGTATACATGTATGAATGTATGCATGTATGTATGTATGTATGTATGTATATGTATGTATGTATGTATGTATGTATGAATATGTATGCATGTATGAATGTATGCATGTATGTATGTATATATGTATGTATGTTTGTATGTATGTATGTATGTATAAAACAAAATTTCTTTTCAACTGGGACTTCATGTGTAGCCTGATGGTTTGCTTTGGCTGAGATCCTATATGAAACCTGAAGACTCAGTCAAGGCTAATAAAAATGAAATGCAATTTTAATAGCAACATTTTTTTATTCCTCATACAGCTATAAATCTATATACGTAAATATATTTATACATATAACTCCATACCTTCGAAACACGGAGTAGTCGAAACAAGAGCAACTGAAGAAGAGGAATATTCCTTGTGTTGTATATCTTGTACTCTGTTTTGTTGTTTGAAAATAGTCCGTTTCCATGTTTTTGTTTTTCTGTTTTCGTTTCTCATTGTGTTCTACATTTTTTGGTGTCCTGTACCCATACATACAAATGTAGGTATGTACATATATGTATGTATATGTATTCAAAATGTGACCGCGTGTGTACCGTTGGCGATTTTTTCCTCTGTCTTCCCTTCTCTGGATCTTTCCTTCTCCTATGTTTCCGACGAAGAGCTCCGCTCGAAACTTTAAACCCTCTTTCTTTCCTTCTTTCCTGAGCGTCCAATAATACTATATTTGTTCAACGTCCTCGCGTTGTTGTGTTTTTTGTGCTTTCATGTATTCGATTAACTATATGTATGTATATATGCATATGTTTTATTTATTATTTTGTTATTATATATATATATATATAACGGGAAGCTTTATGAAAATAGACAAAAGACGAAGGCAGGTGGAATACAAACAAACAATTGTATTAGTATGGTGCTCAGGAAATATAAATAAAACAAGTCTTTAACGTTTCGAGCCTACGCTCTTCAACAGAAAGATACACAGATAAAAAACACAGAAAGAAGGAGAGAAAAAAAAATATATATATGTAATTCTATTGTCACTAATTGTGACTGAGGGTGCTTGGTAGCACCTTTATTGCTAAAAGTAAGAATTAAAATCCCTTAGAGCTGCAAGTAAGCACATTTTCATATATTGACAGTGGAGCAGTCATCATTTACTACCTTAGTCTAGTTTAATGATCTAGCTTTCTTTGGAGTGGTTATCCCCCTTGTCAGTAAATGAAAATGTGCTTTGTTGCAGCTCTAAGGGTTTTAAACTCCTATTTCTAGCAATGTAGATACTATTTAGCATCCTCAATCACGCTTAGTCACAACTGAATTTATCCTTTTTGTCTTTGTGTTGCGTATAGTTACCTTCATTATTATTATTATTATCATCATCATCATCATCATCATTATTATTATTATTATTATTATTATTATTATTATTACTATTATTATATAAACATATATGCCCAAAATTAATTTACATCATAAAATTGGCGATACTTTTAATACTGAGTCTTTTCATCAGAAAATATGTTGTTCCTTTAAAATAATGCCCCTGTTCCCACAAAATAGCGGTCCTTTTTATGTAATCATATGCGGGTATATACTAGATGTTAGACTGAATTCATCGCTTGGTTTAACACAACTACCAGGTCATTCAGTTCACCTTCATACAAATCAATCTGTCTTGAAAAACATTCGAGCCAGGTTTTTCGATAACATTCATCTTTTCAACAATTTTGCAAACCCTGTAAAGGATCATTGATTATACCCGTCCCTCACCTCTAACCAAACCATTAAAAACATGTAAAAACATGTTTTCTTTTTTGTACGAAATTAAAATTACATATTCTGCGACTGCTAATGAGTATGAAAATCGTAATAAAGTGAAGGCAAATGACTGTGGGGTTTATGTGCCAAGAGTCAAAATTTTCCTTATTTTCATTTTCAAATATAGATCGTCGAATTGTATAAAATTAATGAAAATGAAAATAATCAATAGTTTATATTTCAAGCCTTTTGACTTTCTTAATTTCGCAAGGTCACTCATAATCGACCTCTCCAAAACTATTGCCAGGCTTCGGGTCATACATAAATTCAATTTAGGCAAATATGATTTTACGTGATTCATTCTGCCTCACTTTTCCCTCTCTATATTTTTCTGTCTCTTTATTCTCCGCTTTCTCTTAATTTCTCTGTCTCGTTATTTCGCTTTCTCTTTATTCCACTCTTTCCGTCTCCCACGTGCTCTCTCTCTCTCTCTCTCTCTCTCTCATTCACTCCACACACACACACTCACACACACACATACACACAATTAAGTATAATTGAGTGCTTTTCCCGCCCCTTGCAACCCGTTCTTGCTTTTTTCTTTATTTCTTTACTTCTTTTTCACATTCACTTTTTTTAATTTTATCAAATTACTTCTCTTTCCACCGAAAGCTGTTTACGACCTGAAAGTATGATGATGATGATGATGATGATGATGATGAAAATGATGATGATGGTGATGATGGTGACGATGATGATGATGGTAGTGAGAGGAGGAGAAGAAGGCGGGTGGTGGTAGTGGTTTGCTGCTGCTGGTGATGAAGACATTGTTGTTAGTGCTTATGGTGATGATGATGACGATGAGGTGGATCATATCAATCATGTTGATCTTGATGATCATTAAAAGACAGTGGTAGTGGTAATTGTATTGGTGATGATGATTAGGATAATGGTGATAATGAAGGAAATATTGGTGTGATGTTGCGGCTGCGATGATGGCGACGATAATAGTGTTTGTATATTTAAGGGTTCCTCGCATTGAAATGAAGGATATTGTCAAACCAATCACAGCACATTGCTGATACATATTTTATCGACCCCAGTAAGACTGAACAGCAAAGATAAACTTAAACAAGATTCGATCTAAATTTAATACATTTAAACTACAAGAATACACTGTCACTGTCTAGAATAAGAATTGTGATTTTTAAACAAACTAAATAGCAGTTTCAAATTTTGGCACAGGGCCAGCAAGTCGTTTACATCGACCTCAATATTTAACTGGTATTTATTTCATCGAATCTGAAGGGATGAAAGGCAAAGTGAACCTCAGAGGAATTTGAACTCAGAATGTGAAGACGGCCAAAATGCCACTAAGCATCTGGCCTGGTGTGCAAGCGATTCTGCCAACTCGCCAATTTTTAAGATAGCTAAATATCAAACTGAATTTTTTTTACCCCATAGCCATTAAATAGAGGAGAATTATATATTCTTCTCCAGTAAAGAAAGATGGTGAAATGAGTCTACTGATGAACTCAACTGATTTGTTCTTCATGTGACAAAAACAGTTCAATATATCTCCACAGGTTAGTAAAACTTGAATGGTTGAATGTAGAAAAGTGTCGTCCTGCCAGCAGGTATTTCAGTACCTGTGGTGCATCTCTCAAATAAGCAGTGTTGTCTACCCTACCAGCAGCTTTATGAGACCATATATTTCTGATTGGCACCCAAACTGAAAGAACTCTTGTGTAAACTGATTAGTTGATCTTTGTCGACACCTAGAGTTTCCCTCAGGATGTTAGCATTCTTGTCAGTCACTAAATTACGACAGAAGTCGAACTTACTTTTTAGCCCCGGTAAAACATTTGCGTTAAAGAAATGTCGGACATCATTTCTGAGATGATAACGATGATGAAAAAGAAAAGGAGGTGTGGGTGCTGGTGGAGGAGGAAAATATGGTGATAAGAATGAAAACTGCAAAGTAAAACTAGAATATAATGTAAATGAAATGTTTATCAAAAGTTTGTTAGCAACTTTTACATTTCTCAGACATTATGCATATATGTGTACACATACATGCATACCTAAACATACACGCGAGCACGCACACGCATACATAAACATATATTTATACATGTATATATATATTATGTGTGTCTGTGTGTGTGTATGTGTGTGAATGTATACATATATATATACACATACATATATAATATAATATAATATAATATAGTTTAATATTATATATATATATATATATATATATATAGACGTATATTCACGTACACGACGCACGCAAACACACACACACACGCGCGGAGATAGTCTTGGCGATATTCTAATTGAACAGACAGTCTGCTGAATGCCTGAGGAATGAAATATCATTAACGTGCCAAATTTCATTTGAATTTCTCCCAAAATGTATTTCAATTTCTTTGTCTCTCACGAAAATACTCTTCCACCACTCTTTTATGAAAACACCTGATAATGCTTTCATGATTATCAGTTCCAACAACATATCCCAGTTGGTTCAGTACATTAATAGAAAATATAAGTTATCTCTTAAAAACAAGATAAGCAATAATAATAATAATAATAATCATGACGCCAACAGGACAAAATGCTTAGTGGCAATTCGTTAGACTTTACGTTCTGAGTTCAAATTCCGCTGAGGTCGACTTTGTCTTTCATCTTTTCGTGGTCAATGAAATAGGTACCTGTTATGCACTGAGGTCGATGTAATTGACTAGTCCGTTGCTCCACAATGCTCCGTTGCATCTTGCGTCAGTGTCTTCTATTATAGTTTTGAGCTGACCAGTGTCTTTTGAAAGAATATGACAGGCGGAAATGGTGTGAGAGTTCGGCATATAATATATATATGTATGTGTATATATATATATATATATATATATATATATATATATATATATTATATATATATATATATATATATATATATATTATATATGTACGTATATGTCTATGTATATATATGTATGTGTGTGTGTGCTTCTTTGTATTCCTTCTCACTATGGTTTGAAAGCCGGTGTGGGTTCGTTTATGTCCCGTTAAATTTTCAGTTGAGCAAAAGAGCGTAATAGGATAAGTACTAGTACTGGAGACGATTTAATCAATTATATCTATCTATCTATCTATCTATCTATCTATCTATCTATCTATCTATCTATCTATCTATCTAACTGTATGTCTGTCTACTCACACAGAAACACGTGCGCACACACACACACACACACACATATATACATATTTGTAACAGTTAAGTCAAACCCGATTGTGATTTTTGCGACATCATCTAATACGTACGTTTCGTGTTTGCGTAATATATAAGAAATTAATCCATTACGTATAACATTCTCAGCCAAAGCATTTCAAAATATCACTATTTGGTTTGACTTTATTATCACAACTAATACGACTCGATGCCAGTACTATCTAGCCTGTCTTAACTCCACTTATGCGAATACTCTAACAACGATTTGATGTAGTGAGTTACCTTTGACATGAGTCGAAAATTCAGGTACCTTGCACCGCTTCTTAGTGTAAAAAGAGCTTATACATACATATATACATGCATATTTATGTATGCATGCAGTCATGTTTAAGTATTTATTTACAGAGAATATTGTGCTTTCTGTTTCTACTCAATTTGGCTTCTGATAGGCTTTTCAATATTCACACATACCGTCACAAATACGGCCATCATTCCTCCAATTATTCTGTAATGATGTGGCTATGCTGTTTCTGTTATAAGCCTTCAGCCCAACTACTTTATGGAAAACACTTCAAACTTCATTTTCGTTCTCACAATAGACACTAACTTCTCTTCCATGGCACAGATATTTTGTACATTGATCTTCAGTTGCATTTTCTTTATCTTAAACATGATATTTGCTTCTTGTTAATTTAAGTGAAACTCAAAATCTATTCACAACATCTACGATCTTACTATTCAGGACATCTAGGTCATCTTTTTAGATCATTTCGCATCAATACCTGACGTCATTAAGATTATCCAGATTATTTCTAGAACTGTATAATTAAAGACCAGATGGCGATTGGTGGTGGTGGAGGTGGAGGTAGTGGTGGCGCGGGGGGGGGGGGGTAGAAGTGGGGAGAAATATAATGCAAAAAAAAATAACAATAGAGAATGCAATCATTAATAACGTTAAATATAACCTTACAAAATCTACCACAAAGAACACAATAAATACTCATATGTATTTGTCTATACAGAGAGGCAAAGAGAAATATGCATATATATATCTGTATACATTCATACAAATATATGCATATATGCATACAAATTCACTCAATCACACACACACACACACACTCACATACAAACAGATAGATAAATAGATATTCTGCATAATACATACGTACATAGAAACACACACATACACACATACACACACACACACATACACACACACACACACACACCACACACACACATATATATATATATATATACATGTATCTATATATTCAATAATATATGTATATACATATATAAATTTATATAACTATGCATATATATTTATATGTAAAGCAATATATATATAAGGAGAGAGAGAGAGAGTGAAAAGGGGAGAGAGAAAGATGCGCGCAGAAAGATATGCGCTTGTATATTTATATACACAGAAATGTATGTATACCCATATAAATATATGTGTGTGATGGTTGTGTGTAAGTATATGTATATGTATTAACGTACATGCATATGTGTATATACGAATTTGTGTATATGCGTGGATAGTTGAATAATCTTTGACGAAGAATAATTTCCGTTCAAAGGAACTATCGATAAATAACCATCGAGATTTTCTACAAAAATAACGAATGTGTTTTATTAAAAAACTAACGACAAGAAAGGCTAAAGAAAATCGATGACTGCTCATACAGACAATAAATCATTGTTAGTAATCTCCCTTCATTCGGTAGCCCTGTTTTTGCTTGATGAGTACAGCATATTTATTTGGACGCAAGCATACACGCACATGCACACACATTCATATATATATATATATGTGTGTATGTGTTGTGTGTGTTTGTGTAGGCATATATGTATATATATATTTATGAATATATATATATATATATATATATATATATGCATATAAATATGTATATATTTATGTGAATATTTAATATGGTTATAAGTATGTATGTATGTATGTATGTATACGTATGAAATCTTTTGAATTTACATAATTTATATGTATATATGTATATATATATGTGTGTGTGTGTGTATATATATATATATATATATGAAAAAGAGAGGTGGAAAGAGAGAGAGAAAGACAGATATGATTTTATATATATATATATCTATATATATATATATATATATATATATATATATATATATATATTATATATATATGTATGTATGTATGTATATATGTATATAACAGGCTTGTTGAGTAGGGTAAGTATATCTCCAAGAATTCAATATCGGTGGTAAATATGAAGGATTTCATTCAAGTCGAAGACAACAGTACACAGTTCTCTTGCTCTCAACCACGGTCGGTCATGCCATAATAATTTCTGTGCATTTCTGCTATGCGACTTAATAGGGCTATAATACATACATACATACATACAACATACATACATACATACATACATACATACATACATACATACATAATATGTAAGTGTAAGGTGCATACGTAATATGTAAGTATCTAGGTGTAGGAAGTTAATAAGCTTCGAACAGTTTGTAATAGGTATAAAACAAGTTTCAGGAACAATAATATTTTACTGGCGTCGAAAGTTGTAGGTTTTTCCCATATCGAAGTTCGATAAGCTGATTTCTTTTATACGTAGTTCATGGTTAGCAACTAGGGTTGCTATGAACGCGAATGAAAATCCAATTTGAGAGAATGGAGCAGGTAAAACTCAAGCTACATATGTTTCCTAGTGGTTGCTCCATCTTCGCAGATGATTATCGTCTCTGTGTTTTCTCATTGCCAATGGCATTTCAGACTGACTTTCCGCCCATGTCTTTTTCAACGACACAGAAAACATAATCAGTAGTATGTTTTATAAACCCGGGAAAATGTCAATTACATGCTCATAAAACTCAATTACGTGAACAAGTAGCAAGTGCCAAAAGCCACCCCCTCCCCCCCGACACAGTGGCCCTTTATTTTTTTCTCCGGTAATGCCGATGAACGTGGCCGACGACATTGATCACGTAACTGAGTTTTATGCTAATGTAATTGATGATTGTCGGTTTTATGAAACACGTGTAATTTATATAAAACATTAATACCGATATACCAATTACGATTTACGTGTATATATATGTATATATACATACACACAAAGTATAAGAGGGAAAAGAAAGAGAGAGAGTGACACTCAGGCGTATATATATATTTATGTGTATGTGTGTGTACGTGCGTCACTCCCTCTTTCTCTCTTTTTCTCTCATTCCCTTTGTGTGTGTGTATGTATACACACATACACACACATATACCATGTAGATGCATATTCAAACACACACACACACATGTGCATATTACTGAAGTGCGATGATATCTTTGATGTTTAACCAATTACTACAATAGCAGAAATATATCTACATACAAAATTATCATCGATTAATAGCCATGTATAACACAATCGATTTGTTAAGGAATAAAAATCAATGAAATATCTTTTCTTCGATTATCAATGTTCTGTTGAATTTGGTTCTTTTGAGAAAATGAGATAAAATATAACAAGAGCCATAAAGGACAGAGAGAAAGAAAGAAAGATAGATACATAGATAGAGGAGAGACAGACAGGCAAATAGCTAGCTAGCTAGCTAGCTTGATAGATAGATAGATAGATAGATAGATAGATAGATAGATAGATAGATAGATAGATAGATAGATAGATAGATAGATAGATGGATGGATAAATAGATAGATAGATAGGTAGATAGATAGATAGATAGATAGATGGATAGATGGATAGATAGATAGATAGATAGATAGATTGATTGATAGATAGATAGATAGATAGATAGATAGATAGATAGATAGATAGATAGATAGATAGATAGATAGATAGATAGATAGATAGATAGATAGATAGATAGATAGATAGATAGATAGATAGATAGAAATACATGTACATATATTTCATTTCTACGAAGAAGCGGTTGACAGTTTCTTCCAAGTCTCGGCAGCATAACCTTCAACGGACTGATCGACCAATGTTACATGACCAAAACTTCGAAGTAGCCGTCAGCTGTTTTTTTGCGAAAAATCATACTAAGTGAGCCTTCAAGTAAAAGACAGAGTTTTATATATTACTATATTTCAAAAAAATATATATATATCTGTTTATATATTTGTGTGTGTGTGTGTGTGCGCGCATGTTTGTTTATAACTATTTATCTATCTATTTATGTGTGTGTGTGTGTGTGCGTGCTTATACATGTATATATATAGCG
This sequence comes from Octopus sinensis, assembly GCF_006345805.1. Classification (NCBI taxonomy): domain Eukaryota; kingdom Metazoa; phylum Mollusca; class Cephalopoda; order Octopoda; family Octopodidae; genus Octopus; species Octopus sinensis. The sequence continues at coordinate 100,131,809 of NC_043000.1, read as the reverse complement.
TCAGTAGTTCATATACCCGTAAAAGAAGCACACTCTAAGACATTAGAGCAATAATATATTTTAGAAGATTGGTTGTTATGACCGATCAGAGAGTGACCATTCGTTTTGCACCTATAGAGCGCTTAAATGCATAGGCGACTCATCAGATTCAAAAGGTCGGAGGCAGAAAGGTTATATGCCTCCGGCCATTTGCGTCTGACAAGTCGCCTATTCAGCTAAGAACTTTGCAGATGTGAAACCAATGGTGACTGTCTGACTGACATAACAATCAACTTTATAGATAGATATGTTTCTTTATTAGCCACACAGAGGGGACAAAATACAAAGTAGAGCTTTTTCTTTTTGGGAAGAAAAAAAAGGGGGAGGAAGGTAGAATTTCGATCAAAAGGGATCATGGAAAGAAGGGGAAAAAAGAAGGAAGCCGATCAATAGGGATCGTGTATCACAGAAACGTCAGATAGATAGATCGGTAGATAGATAGATAGATAGATAGATAGATAGATAGATAGATAGATAGATAGATAGATAGATAGATAGATAGATAGATAGATAGATAGATAGATAGATAGATAGATACACATGGACAAACGTGAGTGATGTACGTTATCAAATGCTATAATGCTATCGCATTTTATGCTTCCCTACCGGAGCTGTAGTGGCAAAAGCGTATAAGTGCTGGAGAAAATGTGATTATACAATTTAATTTTACATTTTGCCTTTTGAGTTTAAATTCAACCAGATATGATTTTGTTTTTCATCCCACCCCACATCGTTATATATGAATTAGTATCAGTTGTTTAGTCCCACTTTTACCTTTATTATGCAGGTAAATGATCAAAGTCGTGTCCAATTCCGTTTTTTAATCAGTCATAGTGCATCTAGAGCCAGTATTGGCAACCTTTTTTCGCGAAGCGAGCCACATAAAACATGGCTCGTCATCAGATGGGCCGCACTATTAAAACTATCCAAGGTTATTTTTCTTTTAGGTGTGCCTTTCAGAAAGTCCCGCGGGCTGCAGTTTGTCTATCACTGACCTAGGGTAATAAATCTTATGTGACCGCTCCTTAGTTTAAAACAAAACAAAATCAGTAGCCATGATATGATGGAGATGACGATATTGTTTATAGCAGTGTAAACGATTACGTAGAGACTCCGTCGCTGGTACAGTTAAGTACCATTTATTATTGTTCTTGTTCTTGTATTTTCGTCCCATCCACAACTGATACAGCAGATCTATGATCAAAAGCGTTTCATCCAAGCCCATTGCCTATCTGTTATTTTGTTTATTTTTTCAGCCATTTTGTATTTACGACATAATAATCCAATGCGTCCTTTATCCTCTTTTTAAGACAGCAGAGTACGCTTTGAGGGATATTGGTTAATATTTCTTGCTGATCGAACCACAAGGTGAAAACACCTTCACAAGCTTGATTAAACCCAGTAATTGTACTGGGTCGATTCAGTCCATTACATCTCCCTTAACTTCAGATGTATAACCTTGTGCCATTGTGAAAAAATAGAAAACAAAAATCAATAATTCCTACATTCCTTATCGCAATTTATGCCAACGGCTAATTTTAACGTAATCGAACCTACAAAGAAAATATTTCCTGCTGCTAAAAGCTAATAAGATCTGCCGTATGGAAGTTAATTACTATGACTGCCGCATCAATATTGCTTGAAGAACCGTTTAATTCTATAATACATCAACATAGTGGTTTGCTTGTTAGCTAGCATCAAATGCAATTACATTTTCGTCCACTTTTATTATTATTATTATTATTATTATTATTATTATTATTATTACTACTATTATTATTACATTCTCTCGCTGTTACCTCCAACATCGTTTATAGAATCTGTACAACACTTTCGCTTGTTTTGTGTCCCTTCTGTGCGATATATTTGTTTATTATGTGGCAGACCCCTGTGGCCAATAAATAATCCATAATGATTACCACTATTATTCATCATGTGGATTGGTAGAATTGTAAAAGTGGGGAAACAAAAATTCATTGTACTTTGGTTCTGGCACTTTGCCTTCTCTATTCGAATCCCGTTGAAATTATCTTGGTCTTTTATCCTTTCAGGGTCGTTAAAAATAAAGTAAAAATCAATTATTAGAACTGGTTTAATTGAATAACCTAACCTTTTCCCCAACCATTCTGGCTTGGGGATTGGGGATTATAAAAAAAAAGAAAAAACAAGAAAAAGAAAAGCCTGTTCAATTCTTCCCGATGGCAGCTTTACCTTTCTCTTCCTGGAATTGTTGAAATAAATGCCAGCCAAGTGCTAGGATCGATTTTGTCAACTAATTCCTTTTCTATCAAAATGGATGGGCTTGTGCCAAAATTTGAAATCACAATTATTATTATTATTATTATTATTATTATTATTATTATTATTATTATTGTTGTTGTTATTATTATTGAGTGAGAGAGCAGTGCATGCCATTAAAGTGACACTAGGGTAAAATATACGAAGCCCAGTATACCCATCATGACTACCCGTCTGAAAAGGATACACCAGGCACATGCATCACAACCATATGTGCGCGACATGGTGATCTCATATCAAGATAAACAATGCATGACCTTGAAGGTGGGGCCCAGTTAGAATTTTCTTCAGGTCGAGTAGACCACCCCGCTCAAAAGTTTGTTTCAGGATGTTGAACGAAGCACCCATGCTTCCAGAGGTGAATTATTCAAAACCCCACAGAATTCCTCATGGCTATGATGCTCATGGCTATGATGCTCATGGCTATGATGCTCCCCCACTACTACCGCTTGTGATCAGTGATGCACATGTCGTCAGCCACTAAGGGACATGCTCAACTGCTAAAGGTCAAACAACTGACAAACAAATCTGTGGTATTGAGCAGAATATTTGCTATACCCCATCTTTTATACCAAGAAGTACATGATAACACGTTCAATCAGTTAAGATCAGACGCCATGACAGCCAATAACTGGTACTGCATCTGTTGTTGTTGTTGTTATTATTATTATTGGCCAAGACTTCATCAACTTTTTCAAGTTCAACTTGAAAAGGAAGATGAGAGTAGAGAGGGAAGTGCTGTCTCGTAGCAAATTTATTGAAAGGTGGGTGAATGTCGGTAAAATGGCCAGTATGAACGGACCAATTCTGTAAAAGAAAAGGTAATATAAAAGGAGAAGGGGCTCTCTACACCATTTTGACTAGGCTCCCGCGGCTTTTATGGGTTTTTCCACGAGTAACCTTTCGAAGCGCCTCCCCCTATTGGGAGTTTTATTTGTTATATTTTTCGTTGTTATTTTGAATGTTTACACGGACCTTTCTTTCAGACAAAACCCTTTGTAATTTTCGCCCTGTATACTCTTTACTCTTTTACTCTTTTACTTGTTTCAGTCATTTGACTGCGGCCATGCTGGAGCACCGCCTTTAGTCGAGCAAATCGACCCCGGGACTTATTCTTTGTAAGCCCAGTACTTATTCTATCGGTTTCATTTTTGCCGAACCGCTAAGTGACGGGGACGTAAACACACCAGCATCGGTTGTCAAGCAATGCTAGGGGGACAAACACAGACACACAAACACACACACACACACATATATACATATATACATATATACGACAGGCTTCTTTCAGTTTCCGTCTGCCAAATCCACTCACAAGGCATTGGTTTTCTTTGATTTATGTTAGCCCTTGTGGCCAATAAACCAGAATTAATTATTATTATTATTATTATTATTATTATTATTATTATTATTATTATGGAAGGCGGTGAACTGGCAGACTTGCTAGCATGCTGCACAAAACGCTCAGCGGTATTTCGCCCGTCGCTACCTTCTGAGTTCAAATTAGGCCGAGGTCCACTTTGCCTTCCATCCTTTCGGGATCGATAAATTACGTACCAGTTGCATACTGGGGTCAATCTAATCGACTGGCCCCCCTCTCCCAAAATTTCGGGCCTTGTGCCTAGAGTAGATAAGATTATTATTAATATGAAAGGCGGCGAGCTGACAGAATCGTTAGCACAATGTTTAGCGGTATTTCGTCTGTCGCTACGTTCAGAGTTCAAATTCCACCGAGGTCGACTTTGCCTTTCATCCTTTTGGAATCGAAAGGCAAAGTGGAAGGCGTTATGGAAGGCGGCGGCGAGCTGGCTGAATCGTTAGTACGCAGAGCAAAATGCTTAGTTGCAATTCGTCAGACTTTATGTTCTGAGTTCAAATTCCGATAAGGTCGACTTTGTCTTTCATTTTTTTCGTGGACAATGAAATAGGTACCTGTTATGCACTGAGGTCGATGTAAGTGACTAGTCCCCTGCTCCACAATTTCAGGCCTAGTGCCTTTAGTAGAAATTATTATTATTATTATTATTATTGGATGACGGCCGCAAGCATAGTGCGAATGAGTAGGCCTACACAAAGCATGCACCTATGGATTGAAAAAACGACAAAGGTCAAATGCGTCATGGTTTTGTGTGATTTCTACGGTTAGTCCTCAGAAGTCTCCCTCTTTTGGGGAATTATTTATTGTTAGAATTTTATTTTAACAACTATTTCTGTTTGGGCGTCCGGATCTTTTCGGTTTGAACGGCAGTTTTTTCTAGCGGTGTCATATGAAATTGTCACCCATAATTATGACCCTAGTATCGATCTATTGTATTTCAATCAGTTTTAGGGTTAGGGTTAGTTAGGGTTAAGGTTAGGGGTGGTGGAAGGGTATTTTTTTTTCTTCACAAATGTAAATAAATCCAATCTGTTTCTTAAACGAGGGACATATTCATACGGCACAGAATGTTGTTTACCTCAATGGACGTCATTGATTGGTTGAAATTGCAGAAATTCAAGAAAAAAGACAACAAATATCTTACAAACTATAGAATTTTCTCAATAAAGCCAAGATAAAAAGATGTTTTATAAACACATTCTACCAGTATACGAAGTTTTAAATTTTTTAGTTACCTAGAAATTATGCTAAAAACTGCCGTTCAAACCGAAAAGATCCGGGCGTCCTGTATCTTTTTTTTTCTTTTTGTAAACCCTTAATGGTTAATAAACAAACGGTGGCAGAATAGGCAGTGCGTCGGGTAATATACTTAGCAGTATTTCGCCCGTGTATACGTTCTGAGTTCAAATTCCGCCGAGGTCGACTTTGGAGCTGATGAAATAAGTAGCAGTTACACACTGGAGTTCATGCAATTTCAAGCCTTGTGCCTATAGGAGAAAAGATTATTATTATTATTTTCTCTGAGTACCACGGGAATGTGTTTTTATAAGCTTTACTTGTTTTGTTATTTTTGACCGAAAAGTGAGAATTTTAGTGTTATTTTGTCTTCCCTTAATAACTTTATCGAGAAGCTGATGCACATTAATAAGGCGCAGTTTTTGTTTTCTTTTATAAAATATTTCATAGGTTGGTGATTCTATCCAATAAAATTGCAATTAAAAAAATAAGGAAAAGAAACTGATATTTTCTTTTTCGATAAAATAAAGTGTATGACAAAAATCTTCTATAGTATTTGTATCCGAAGGGGAAGAGGAATAATGTGTTGAATTTTTCGAATTGAGAACAAACAGCGGTATGGTCGCAATGACGACAACGATTTTGACGTCATTGCTATGCCATTATCTACTGCTACAATACATTGACGTCACTATAGATTAACGAGAGAAATCGTAGTAATATAACGGCAGTAACAGCAAGATCAGCAACAAGTGCAACAACAACAACAATAACAACAATGGAAACCATAAAAAAGAGCAATAACAAGGAACAACACTCACAAGGAAAATATCAATAGTGAAAACTATAAAACTATATGGAGTATATTTTGTCCACTCCACAAACCAATCATCAACAAACATACACCAAGGTCAAACAGAAGTGGTTTAAAAAATAGAAGAACGATAATGTTCGCTCCAGAGTGGTGTCGCTCGCTGCCGAAGAAGTAAGACATTAAAAAGAAGAAAAAGAAAAAGAAACCATTCTTTTCTGGTGAATAGATCGCAGACAAATTTGCAGGAACCATTTCCAGCTAAAATCGAGAAATTCTTCGTAAAATTTTGGTCCGCAGAAATCTGCATATCGTGAGGTAAACGTTACAAAATGGTAACAACCATCTGCAACAGTGAGCAAGCCCTAAAAATTTCTACAGAACATACAAGTCTCAAAGTACAATAAAAGAGAAGAATTAAGTTTAGCATTTTTATTATAATATCATAAATTACACAATTTTTACACGTATTTCACTAACATATACTAGTGCGATGTGTGGTAATCGTTAGATAGACAATTGTATTACCAACTTGAAATTTTCAGTTTAAGCGCTGATTTTCCTTTTTGCCGTAGACAGCCTGATCACAGTTATTACCTTTCCATCTTTCTTTCTATATTTATCTTTTTGATAACATAACCTTTCTTTCTTGACGGCTATACATATAGAACGTTCTCCAAAACTTACACGCAGGTCTCATTTAGAGCTACCTACCAACAGAGGTTGGTACATAACAATGGTTAAATTACTACATTCTTCTGAAAATCTAACGTTTCAGCGTGATTATGCAATCGTCTACATGACGATTACAGCACGACATACACGTTTTCGATAGTGAAACACGTGTAAAGATCGTGTAAATTATGATGTCACAATATAAAAACGCACTAAATCATTTATGTTATTCTTTTCTTGGATATACCCTTCGTAAATTTATATAATACAGATTGAAACAAGATGACAAATATCCATCAAATGTAAATAAAGTAAATAATGTAAATAATGACTATGAAAACAGTCAAGAAAATTGGGTATATACCCCTGGAGGGCGGAAACAAAGTTGCCAGCAGGCAGCTACAGAGAACCGAACCCTGAACCGTTCAGATACCGGCTGAGCAGCCTGCAGGAATTTTTTCCGTCTTCTGGGGTATTTAACCAATTTTCTAGGCCGTTTTCACAACTATCCAGCGTTCGAAATTTAGTTTATTTTCTGTAACATACATA
>NC_043000.1:100114823-100117323 GCF_006345805.1 Octopus sinensis | reverse complement strand
TAACCCACCCCAAATTTGCTGAACTTGTGCCGAAATTTGAAACCAATATTAAATCCCGTGGGTGGATGTGTCGATGAATTTATATTTGTTGATAAGATAAATATTTGAGAAGAACAGGAAGTAAGCTGTCAAACAGTCAGAACCCCATCCAAGACCAGCACATCAAATTATAGTGACTTACCAAAAGTAGACATAAGTAATAAAGCTCGCACGCACGAGCACTAACCTAATCACGAACCACATAAACGCTGATTACTAAAGCATAAAAGTACGTGCAACAACATTATAAAAACATTCACACACACAATTCAAACGTTATAAACTATAAATACTGGAGCAAAGATATAATAATCAGGTGATTATTATTAGAAGGTGCACATTAGCACGGATCAAAGTATTAATAAGGTCGCAAGATTTGAGGGAAAAACTCTTACAAACGACCTGATTGACTGATCAAACGATTTCTCAAAACAAATAATTAGTTAATTAGAGAGTTAGTTAACTGAAAATAATAAAAATAACATTAACGGTCGCACATACATAGTGTATGTGTTTTGTTTATACGCCAATTTTGCTGCGGGATAGCGTCTAGAGAATACTTCTTATACGATGCCAAGTGTTAGAAAACACCTGGATATCACAGACCAAATGTTCTTTAACACTTAGTGTCTTATAGTAAGCTTTCCCGAGGCAAATTTAGCTTATAAACAAAGCAAACAAACTATATATGTGCAACTGATAATATTTACATCACTAGGGCTGTTTTAATTCGTAGTTTAATTACAATAATTGAAATACAACTAGTAAGTGTATATCTCACAATTTACAACATACATTCATATATAATAAGTTATACTTAAGGACTACCTCCATATCGGTACGAATTTATTTATTTAGTTCATTATTTGGTATGTTAAAGGAGGCAAGCAAGCAGAATCGTTACTGTGCCGGACAACATGATTAGCGGTATTTCTTCCGACTTTACATCCTAAATTAAAATTCCACCGAAGTCCACTGCACCTGCCATCCTTTTATGGTCGATAAAATAAAGTACCTGTTAAGTACAGAGGTTAATGAAATAGACTAAAGACCTCTAGCAAAGTTTTCGGTCTTATACTTATAGTAGAAAAGATTATTTAATATGATACTCAAGAGAATTTTTACCTTTAAAATCAAATGTTTAAAGTATCAAAGTAATCCAGATTGGGGGGGGGGTTGAATAAACGTGAACAATCATGAAAAGGATCTTAATCTGGTAACCTTACTCAGTAAAAAAAAATAATAAATAAGTAAAAACTGGGATTTGCAAGAAATAAAAGGAACTGTTAATTGAATTAGTCAAACAAGAATGAAGAATGAAAGATGCACTGAACGCCTGACTGGTTGGGATCATACCACTATTTCATGCTTTGTTCGTGGCAGCACAGCAGTAAGTTGAAAACTTCTTGATTAATCGACTAAATATTTCGTTCGACTACATAACAAAACAAATGTGTTAACATGTGACATTATTGACCGAGGTTATCGTGGTCTTTTCCGTACGCTTTTCTTTCCACGGATAAACCTTTATCTGCTTCTCTCTTTACACTTTACATCATGACATTTCTGTGATACACGATCCCTATTGATCGTTTTTTCTTTTCCCCTTTTATGATCCCTTTTGATCGAAAACCTACCCCACATTTTTTTCTCCCCAAGAAGAAAAGCTCTACTTTGTAATCTGTCCGGTCTGTGTGCATCCCTGTGTGGCTAATAAAGATACATATCCACATTATTGTATATGTCCCACGTTTTATTTGTAACTATCGTTGCTGTTACAATTTTCGTGGAGATTCGGGAAGAATGAAAGGAAGAGAAGAAAAATGTATCCCCGAATTCGACAAGTATGCTATTTAGCCCTTGGATGGATGAAAGTTTGTCGTTGGCTACGGCAGGATTTAAAATTAGAACACTAAAAGAGGGAAAATTGTAAGGCCTTTCTTTGACGGTCTAACACTTCTGGCAAAGTTTATGTAAACAAAACGACAATGAATTTTTAAAAAATTAACTCTATTGAAACAATTGTATCAAATTTAATGGTTATTCTTTTTACACCAGGTCATCTCTAATGAACAGAACTATGATAAACGGCATTCCAGTCGGTTCCATTCGATATCTATTTTTAGATATTGCATATCATCAACTACATTGTACAGGATGACCTATGTTGTCCTTTTGTAGAGATGGTAGAGTGGGATATGAAAGAGATTTGGCTTCTTTTTTCCGACAAAAAAGACCACTGCGCAGTTTTCAAGGTGATAGTGTGGAATTGTGGGAGATTTGGTTGCTAATCTAGTAAGTCGTGTGACCACACAGTCATGAGGATGGCAATGTGGGTTTCCAAGGACATTGGATTGCTGTTTCCAGCAAGTCGAATGAGTACGCAAAGGGTGTCATTTAACTTCATATAATAACTGGGGTTTACTTTCATGTAATAAGTGCGGTTGGGAGTGGGGTTTGG
>NC_043000.1:100097323-100109823 GCF_006345805.1 Octopus sinensis | reverse complement strand
CGAATTGCTTAGCAGTATTTCGTCTGCCGCTAAGTCTTGAGTTCAAATTCCGCAGAGGTCGACTTTGTCTTTCATCCTTTCGGGGTCGATAAATTAAGTACCAGTGAAACACTGGAGTTGATGTAATCGATTCATCTCCTCTCCACAAATTTCAGGCCTTGTGCCTTCAGTAGAAAGGATTATTACAACTGGTCTTCTGTTTAAAAATTAAAGCTATTTGTCTAGAGAGAAAATCAGTTCGTACAGCACCAGTAACATCAAAGAAAGTATGTGTGCTCTGAAGTCTTGCAAAGATTGTTTGTAACTATTTATAGTTACTAACGTTTTATCTCATTCTGTTACTATCCTTTTATGTCCAACCTCAATGTATTGATATCTTGCTTTAAATAATATATTGTCTGCCAGAGCTAAACTGCTTTTGTTTCGTAACGCCTCACTGCTGTATTCTTACATGTTATGATATTTCCGCTGTAAATGAGCATTTTCTCTTCTTTCAGTGCTTTATGTTTAACCATACTGCTAGCTAGCCTTCTATAAAATGTTTTCTACGATAACAAAGCTGTTTTTATTTTTCATCTTTAGGTTTCTTTTGTAAATCACAAATTTATTTTTGAATATTTTTGGCTTCTAATTTTGAAGCACAGATTTGGAGAAAAGGCCATTTGGGTTCGATTTTACTGTGAGGAACTCAAGCAAGTGTTTTATTTTTTCCTTTCATTATTGGAGATTTCACTGGACCAATGCTTTTTAAGTTGAATATGGTTGACAAAAACTGTGTGAAAGCTCGCTCTATATCGTGTGGAGGAAGGAAGAGAGAGAGAGATAGAAACAGTGTGTGTGTATATGCATGCCCGATGCTCCATGCTGAGTGAAGTGTGTATGTATATATGAGTGTGTGTGTATGTGTGTGTGTTTACGTGCGTGCATGTGCATGTATATATATATATAGAGAGAGAGATAGATAGATAGATATATATATACATACATAATTATTGGTAATTATGATTCAGGGATCCAAGTGTCGGAAGATAGTAAGCTTCGAACACATACAGGGCTAGTATAGACGACAGAAGGTGCACAAAATGCGATAACATCGTAAGTTACACATCTTGTCCCAAATTGAAATCAGAAGAAATTTCGATAAACTAAATATATTCCACTCAATAGTGATTTGCGTCTTTCAGCACCCGGTACCGGGTATATTTCTACATCTGTAGAGAATACAAATGGTGTCAAGTACTGAGCTCTTTCTCGTATGCCCTTGGGCGTGATTATTGTGTTAAGCCTAACAGACACGCGACTAACAATAGGATTCCGTGTCTGAACTCTTCACGCGAAAATGTAAACAAATGGGTCCTCGGATATGAAGATTAGCACAGCTGTATACACTGTATACATACATACACACGCCCCCCCACACACACACACGTCTGTCTGTCTGTCTGTCTGTCTGTCTGTCTGTCAGTATGTATGTATGTATGTATGTATGCATGTATGTGTATATATATATATATATATATATATATATATATATATACATACATGCATCTAACGAAAAGGACTGCTTCACCGACCTGGGCCGCCGACCTTCCCACTGAACGCCAGCTCCTGGCCAGTTCCAAGGAGTCGATCATTTTGCCGACATCTGTCAACGTGTTGTGGACTGGTTTAACTTTCCCAGGCGTCCCCGACATCTGAACATCTCAGTCGAACTCTCGGCTCTTCGATGTCTTCGACGCGGCAGACATTATCGTAAAGCCGGCAGACAAGGGTGGAGCCGCCGCGGTGGTGTGGTGCGCGGACTCTACAAGGCTGACGCTCTCAATATATATATTGGCATGTATATATATATATATATATATATATATATATATTGAAGGCGGCTTATAGGCTAGCTCCTGCGGAGGGCTCTTCATTGGGCCTTGGGCCCAACACTGCTTTACATGCATTGAGTACATATTAAATTTTATTAAACTTGAACGTTTTCATCAAAACAATGATATAATTTGTCTATTTGGAACTTATTGCAAATCTGCACGATGAACAACCTTTTTGGTCTTCCCATTCGGAGTCAGTACAAATAGCTTGTTTCCATTCCCAACATTTGAACAACCAACATAGAGCTGGCTATGAGAAAAGCAGGGTTCCATCAGATGAAGCCCAGTTACTTTCAGTAACTGTACTTGGGACCTATTGATTGACAGTTCATAGCTCACTCACACTGGAAACTGAAGTCTTTTGAACCATCTCCACAACAACTGGTTGCCCATTAGCATCAATGCCGCCAATTTGCATTGAATTTTGTTCGAGCCAAGCATCAAATATTGCTCGACTGAAATTACTCTAATCAACGATCGTAGTTCTACTTTGTACAGAAGATTCATGCATCATATCATTTGGCAACATATCGCGTGACCAACAATAAATGATTAACAGAATGTTATACAGGAGCACATGGCTTTTGTCAAAGTATAACCTGTGACGGATTGATTTTTGCGTTTTACAAAGCTTGCAGTACCAAACTTTTCCGTCAATAATGTTACCACTTATGATAGGGCCACATGATGACTTGCAATATTCACAGGTGTACCTGTTCATAATTAAACGGCGCCGTGCCAACCATAGTAGAATGTTGTTTAATGATTCTGCAAACTTAGTAATGTTCCACGGTTCTTCTAACATTGTTTCGCGATTGAGGATTTCAACTCGGGTACAATAAACTGCAGTGCCACTGGTCTTCCACGAGACATCTCGATCGATTGCCAATTCTAAACTAAACTAATTTTGGTGTGGTGTAACCTCATTTTGGCAAAATAAGTTAAATAAGTTGAATTACTTCCCTTTGCTTCCTTTATTAGTTATCTCCCCTTAATTTTTATTTACTTTTTTTAGTCGTAATGAAAATTGGGGAATCTAAAATTTCAGGATTGCGGGTCCCGATTCGGCCCGGAGTGTTTTTAATTAATTTACGGAATGGGCCTGATTCCAAAATGGTATATGTTGGGCTACGGCCGCTAGAAGTAAAGTTGAAAAAGTGTGACACACTGACATTCACATTAATTATATTAGATATATGTGTATGTATATATATATTTAAATATATATATATATATATATATATATATATACGCATACATATATACATACATATATACATATAAATACCATATATATATGCAAACATACATACATATATATACATACATACAAACATACATATATATATATACATATTCATTATATACATACATATACATAGATACATATACATACACATATATATACATATATACTTATATACATATATATATATATATATATATATATATGTGTGTGTGTGTATGTGTGTGTGTATACAGACGCACACAGACACACGGACAGACAGACAGACAGATAGACAGACAGACAGATAGACAGATAGATAGATAGATAGATAGATAGATAGATAGATAGATAGATAGATAGATAGATGTGTTTCTTTATTAAATGTGTTTCTTTATTAAATGTGTTTCTTTATTGATCACACAGGGCTGAACACAGAGCGGACAAAATACAAAGTAGACATTTTCTTTTGGGGAAGGAAAGAAAAAAAATGATGGGGGTAGAATTTCGATCAAAAGGGATCGTGGGAGAAAAAAACGGAAGCCGATCAATAGTGATCGTGTATTACAGAAATGTTATAATGTAAAAGGGGAAACAGATTAGAATTATCCGCGGATAGAAAAGCCTACGGAAAAGATGAGAGATTCACCAGAGAGGAAAGTGGTTGTATTTAGACCTTTCAGACGCATCCACCATACACATTCTTTTGCCATAGCCACAAGTAAGATGAAAATGGCTCTTCCTTCCCGTTTCAACGAAGGAGTCATGACAATATTCCCGATAGACTCGGTTGATAAAACTGACTCATCCCACGCGCGATAGCAGTCGTTCGACATAGGACCACAGGTCGGAAATGCTTAGACACTGTACGAGTGCGTGCAGAACGGTTTCGTCGCTCTGTCCGCATTTCGGGCAGGTCGGCCCCGTGTTTCTCGAGCTATGCCTGTAGAGTTTATCCCGAACAGGTAGCGCTTCTCGATAGCACTGCCAGGCCAGGGATCTCTAGAAGTTGTCCATAGGTCCCGGCCCGAAAGTCGTCTTGAACAGGCAGGTCAGGTATTCCTCGACGACGCCCAGGTTCGCCCCAAGATCGTCGTCGTACCTCCCCTCCACTAATCCCCTATAGAATGATTTGGTTGTGTTGCAGTTGCTCAAGGTCGACCCCGGGACGGCAGAGTTGCTTGAGAGCAACGCGGCACTCGCGGTTCCATTCGCCCTTCCTCGGCCTCTTTTTGATCCACGACTGCAGTTCGGTCATGGTCGACTTGCGGGAAAGCGCGCCTCACAAATGGTGACCACACCTGTTCACTATCGTCTACGTAGAGCCGGAGATGTCGCAGTCTCAGCGCGTGTCTACACATCATCAACCACGGCATGCCCAGCCCTCCTTTTAACGGGTGTTGGCAGTAAACGGATCGCCTGACCATCAGAACGCATCCTTTCCACAAGAAGCGGAAGAGAATGCGTTCCATAGAGAGAGAGGTATGTAGATAGATAGATAGATAGATAGATAGATAGATAGATAGATAGATAGATAATATAGATAGATAGATAGATAGATAGATAGATAGATAGATGAATGTTCGTATTAAAACTCGAAACTTTTAAAACAATGGTGATAGCGTTCCATCTGAGTTGAGCGTGCGTCACTGAAAAAAAAGAAAAAAAAGTAAAACTTTGAAAATCACTTAAGCAGATCCACATTGACCTTTACGCTTTACGATGGAAGCGTACGATTTGATATAGATTTGGCACCAGTTTTTAACAAGACTGTTTGACGGTAAGAAGAAGGCATTATGACTACATTAATATGTACTTTCGTTTTCCTTTGAGACGGACGCATGTTATTCGGCGTGTGGGTAATTTGGCTGCTATATTTAGCATGCACAGCGATGATGAAGAGGCTCCACTATTGGTTAGTTCCATCGAAATTGGGTAATCAATCAACAAACAAGTTGTTATCTAATTCACCAGACATCCTCCATTACATTTAATAATTTCTGTCCCGTGTCTGATTCTGCAAGATTTGTTCTCTTCGTTACACAACACACACACACACACACATTTCCTTATTAGCAACTTATTGCATAATTATACTACTACTACTACTACTACTACTACTACTACTACTACTACTGCTGCTGCTGCTGCTGCTGCTGCTGCTGCTGCTACTACTACTACTAATAATAATAATAATACTACTAAGATTTATAAACACATTTTTATTTTGATATTTAACGAGATTCTGGTCCTTTATAAATCATAAAAGATTTGCCACCACACGAATTGTGTGCGCTAGCACGTGTGTGTTTCTGTGTATTCGTGTGTGTGTGTTTGTGTGTGTATGTGTGTGTGTTTGGATGCATACATCTGCATATATACATATACACAAATAGTATATATATATACATATATATATATGTGTGTATTCATACATATATATACATACATATTCATATATATGTACATACATACATACATACATACATACATAAATATACATACGCATACGCATGTATATATATATATAAGCATGCATATATAATGCTCTTAGCCAAATTAACTTTCGTTTCGTTAGTCGAAGAATTTCGTTTTTTTTAAAAAAAAAAACAAAGTTTTCTTTTCGAAATTATTCTGTTTTCCTTTTTATCTCAGAATCTTTTAATCTTCAAACAAGTTTGTTACTGATCGCACTGTAGCTTTGCTTCGCCACCCATACCTCAATTTATCTTTACAACACACTTGCTCCGATCTGAGCGTACGCATACACATTAACACACACGTATGTATACAGACACACACAGACACATACACACATATATGTATATATTATATATGTATATTATATGTGTATATTATATATTTATATTAATTCTCATTATACTTGCACATACAAGTCTTTTCATCCTCGCATAGACGCAAAACCGCTTGCGCAGACACCTAAACTAATACGGGTTAGAGCGTGTGTTGTGTGTGTGTATGTGTGTATGTGTGTGCGTGTGTGTGTGTATGTGTGTATGTGTGTGCGTGTGTGTGTGTATGTGTGTATGTGTGTGCGAGTGTGTGTGTGAGTGTGATGTGTGTGCGCACGCATATTTATAAAATTTGTCTACAAAGCTGGCTCAGTGGTCAGGCGTACAATAAATAACAGAAGTGAAAGAGAAAAAAATACAATTCTCTCCATTAATAACATTGCTAGACATGTGCACGTACATATGCTCCACGCCCGAACAGAAAAACGCATAAATACACACACAAGCACACACACACCCCACAAACACAAACACAAATGTATGCATATATATATATATTATATATATATATATATATATATATTATATATATATATATATATATATGATTAATCAATATAGGGTGGCAAAAAAAAATTTTGTAGAATTTTTTTGCCACCAGCGGCCTAGTGGGAAAAAATTAAATAGTCATAGACCATTTTTAAGTTCAACATCAACAATCAAGGAACGGCCATAATAGGCCATTCACCCACTAGAAATAACAGCCAAAGCTTCAACCGCAAATATGTAGATACGAATACAAAGGGTTGGGCTATTTCTTACTGAAGAATCTGAGGGCCTATGGAAGATTGGCTTGATTTAATTTAATCAGGTTAGTTTACCATTAAACAGCAGATGAAACGGTGCATCGTATAAGAAATTACAGGGTAAATGTTTTTTAAATTTTCTCCTGGTTTACGGAGTTGACTTTTATTTGTTATTTCTAGTGGGTGAATGGCCTATTATGGCCGTTCCTTGATTGTTGATATATATATTAATATATATAATATAAGGGATATTAGCCAACCGAATATGGCTAGGGACAGGGCAGGGTGGTGGGGGTGTCACTGTTGCATTTAGCCCCAGGCGAACATCAACGTCACCAGATAGGCCTGACGCCATCACGGTGTCCTTTGTCTTGCAAAGGGAGATCACTCACCAAGAAGCCGATACCACACACGGACCTAGGTTTCAAGGTGTGTTGCCTATTATCTTGAAACCTAGGTCCGTGTGTGGTATCGGCTTCTTGGTGAGTGAACTTGGAAGTGAACGGATGACCAATTATATCACTTACTCAGCTTATTCGTTTAGATCACCAGTGAACTAAACCCTTCATATATATATATAAAATTTAGAGTTTCACAAATGTTGGTTGTCGAGTAACTGGTCTCACATGTTTTAATATATGATATTCAAGAGAAAATAATTTCTATGTGACATTTAATGTGCGTCTTTGTATTCGTATCTACATATATGTAGAAATGCACGTATAGCCGTAGTATATGAGTCCCTCTCTCTCTCTCTCTCTCTCTCGATATATATATATATATATATATATATATATATATTATATATAGATATAGATATATCGTCAGTAAATCATAAAGCCAAAAGAGAAGCACACTAGGTTGTAGAGCAGTAGAATATTTAGAGGATGTAAGTTATGGACGGTTCATAGGGTCACGCAGATTTTCGCGTCCATAAAGCTCTTAGCTTTACACACGTAAAGAGACGTTTGTAGAGCTAAGCGCTTTATGAACACGAAATCCTGGCTAACCCTATAAACCGGATATAACTAACATTCTCTCTCTCTCTCCGTCTATCTATCTATCTATCTATCTATCTATCTATCTATCTATCTATCTATCTATCTATCTATCTATCTATCTACTATCTATCTATCTATCTATCTACTATCTATCTATCCATCTCTATATATACATATATGTATGTATGTGTATATATATATATATATATATATATATATATATATATATATATACATATATACACCACAGAGAAGGAATGATATATATGTTTGCGTGTATATGTGTGAGTTTGTTTTAAGTGTTTATGTGTAGGTATGCGTTTGTATAAATATGAGGATGTATATGCGTGTGTTTATGCATGTAAGCGTATGTTAATATGACTACATATGTTTGTATGAATATGTATTTATTAATACCTGTGTATCAGTGTGTGTGTGTGTGTGCGTATGTGTGTGTTTGTGTGTGTGTGTGTGTGAGTGTGTGTGTAGTAAAACATATATAGATACAGATAAAATATCACACACGGGATATGCAATCGACTGTATGAAAATGAGTGTTTGACTGTGCGGGGGTGGGTGAACGTGTGTGTGCTTGTGCATAAGTGTGTTCGCTTTGTACTCGCTGTGAACGCATATATTTAGCTTTGAGTGCATGTGCGCGTAAACACAAAAAGTCTCACAGACACGCACACATATTTAAGTGCGTGTGTGTGTGTACGCGCGCGCTAGTGTGTGCCCGCCTATACCTTTCGGAAGGTGTAGCATTAGCTGAAAGCACGCGCACTCGCATAGATAGATAGATAGATAGATAGATAGATAGATAGATAGATAGATAGATAGACAGACAGACAGACAGACAGACAGACAGACATACAGACAGACAGACAGATAGATAGATAGATAGATAGACAGACAGACAGACAGACAGACAGATAGATAGATAGATAGATAGATAGATAGATAGATAGATAGATAGATAGATAGATAGATAGATAGATAGATAGATATGTTTCTTTATTAGCCACACAGGGCTGCACACAGACAGGACAAATTACAAGGTAGAGCTTTTCTTTTGGGGATAAAAAAGGGGGTTTGGTTTTCGATCAAAAGGGATCGTAAAAGGAAAGAAAGAGGACAAAAAAGGTGGGGGGATAAAAAAAAGGGAAAAGGAAAAAAAACGATCAATAGGGATCGTTATCACAGAAATGTCAATATAAAGGGGAGGACAGGTGAGGTTTACCCGTGGAAAGAAAAGCCTACGGAAAAGACCACGGTAACCTCGGTCAACGAAGTCACATGTTATGTTCTTTTTTTTTTTTACAAATAAGCAACTCTCTGTATTAATTTTTACGGTTCATTCATACGTGCCATCCTTGCTACATTCACCCATCTTTTTTTAAAACATTCACTAGACAACACTTGCCTCTCTACTCTCACTTTCCTCTTCAAGTGATACTTGAAGTTGATGAGAGATTGACCAGAGAGGAAAGTGTTTGCCTCTAATCCTTTCAGGCGCGTCTACCAGATACATTCTTTCGCCATAGACACAAGTATGATAAAAATAGCTCTTCCTTCCCTTTTGAAGGAAGGAGGCGTGACGATATTAACGATAGACTCGGCTGATAAGCCGACACGTCCCACACGTGGCAGTAGTCGTTCGACATAAGCCCACTGGTCGGAGATTGTTGGACACTGCACGATTGCGTGCAGAACGGTTTCGTCGCTCTGCCCGCATCTCGGGCAGGTCGGCCCCGTGTTTCTCGAGCCATGCCTATAGAGCTTATCCCGAACGGGTAGCGCTTCTCGATAGCACTGCCAGGCCAGGGATCTCTGGAAGTTGTCCATAGCTCCCGGCCCGAAAGTCGTTTCAAACAGGTGGGTCAGGTATTCCTCGTCGACGCCCAGGTTTGCCCCAAGATCGTCGTCGTACCTCCCCTCCACTAATCCCCTATAGAATGCTTTGGTTGTGTTGAAGTCACTCAAGGTCGACCCGGGACGGCAGAGTTGCTTGAGAGCAACGCGACACTCGCGGTGCCATTCGCCCTTCCTCGGCCTCTTTTTGATCCACGACTGCAGTTCGGTCATGGAGACGAGCTGTGGGAAAGCGTGCCTCACAAACGGCGACCACACCTGTTCACCGTCGTCTACATAGAGCCGGAAACGTCGCAGTCTCAGCGCGTGTCTGCGCATCATCAACCACGACATGCCCAGCACTCCTTTTAACGGGTGCTGACAGCAAATGGATGCCTGACCATCGGGAGGCATCCTTTCCACAAGAAGCGGAAGAGAATGCGTTCTAGTTTGGTGATGGTAGGGTCGGGACAAGGTACGACGGTCAGGCGGTAGTAGATGATGGACGCGATGTACGTGTTCGCCACCTCCGCCCGACCTTTTAGGGACAGTTTCCTCTCGGCCCATTGCTGGGCGAGAGTGACCACCCTACTCGTTACCTAGTTCCAGTTCTTCTCCATTTGGAGGTCCCGACCGAACCAGATAGATAGATAGATAGATAGATAGATAGATAGATAGATAGATAGATAGATAGATAGATAGATAGATAGATAGATAGCAGGACATACATATATAAGTATATACATATGCGTACATAAAAATATATGTTCGCATACATGCCTATATATACATATATGCATATAAATTTGTGCACGCACACATGCACACACACATGCAACACATACACACTCACACATATACATACATGTGTGTGTGTGTGTGTGTGTGTGTGTGTGTGTGTGTGTTGTGTGTGCGTGCGCGTGGCATAAAGTTTCATTTGTTTGGTTTTTAGGAGCTGATACTACATGCTTAAATTAACTAAATTAAATACCCGATACAACGGTAAATGACTACCGGTATCATTCATTTTCTTCGTAGAATGAAAGGGAGGCTTCAATCTGAATGGTTTCTGTCATGACTGAGAATTCTTCAAGAACTGTATACTGGTCTGTAACTGTCCACCGAGACGTAGTGTTCATAACCATTAGAATTAAGGGACTCTCAGCACTGGAGTTTACGTTTATCATAAACATTACAGGTATAAACATAACAGGCAGCTGCGTTTTGACGCTGTAGTGAACACACACAGACATTCGCACACACACACGCGAGCATCCGCCTATGCATATATATAACGCGCGAACCTCTGGGACCTTGAGTCACTCTGTTGCTTCTGCTATTCTGCTGACTATTAATAAAACTATACATATACTCATATTTTGAGTTCTGTTTCCCTTGTTGCACGAAAATACCGCTGTATATATATATATATATAATATATATATATATAATATATATATATATAATATATATATATATAAGCAATAATAATTCTCTAAAAGAGATATAGACAGTAACTGCTCGATAACATAAGGGAGATATAGATGGCTTTAGTCCCTTATGTTATATATATATATATATATATATATATATATATATATATATATACAAAATAAGAAAATGGAGAAATACATCCAAATCAAATATCAACTACCAGATAATACCCAATCACATACTTTATTAAACCACTACATAAGAAACTTTAAGGTCATTTATTTATATTTATATTCTCTTATACATACTGTACTTATTGTATCATATTACTCCTTTTTGTACACTCTTTTATGTACACTGTTTTGTTCTATATTATTATGTTTGACCTTAAAGTTTCTTATGTAGTGGTTTAATAAAGTATGTGATTGGGTATTATCTGGTAGTTGATATTTGATTTGGATGTATTTCTCCATTTTCTTATTTTGTATTATGAATTTGTGGCAAAACATTTTACCTTTGCCCATATAATACAGTAAATGAATTAATTGCATCGCAATTCTTAACATTTATGTATTAACTTTGTTGGGTACTTCACTAGCAGTATATTGGATATATGTTATCCCATGGAGGGTTGCATTTACAACCTCTATCTCAATTTGTATATATATATATTTTTACATTTATATGTATATTTATATTTATATATATATAAGAGAACAAAGTGTACGTACGCCGCTTATATATATAATACAAAATGGGACAAGAACGCAAAACATCCGGACAATTAGGTGATACAAAAAGGGACAACAAAACATCCAGACAGACGATACAAAAAAACAAGGACGGGTCATTCGAAGCCTTTTATCCTCAGTCAAGAACCGGATCATCCTCAGAGTTTCGGCTGATTAATCTTGAGATTGATCCAATCTGGCCAGCCCCAAGGAAAAACTAAGCTAAGAGCATTAGATTCCTTGGAAAAAAAAGTATCGAATGTATACGAAAACAAGGACGGAAAAACAGACGATGTTACACGAATATAAATACAAAAATACAATAATAATAATAATATAATAATAATAATAATAATAATAATAATAATAATAAATGCCCTGATGCAGTACCAGGCAGTGGCTCTCATGGCTTCTGATCTTAACTGATTGGAAGTGTTATCATGTACATTGTTTTGTCTTGGTATAAAAGATGGGCTACAGCAAATATTCTGCTCAATACCACAGATTTGCTTGTCAGTTGTTTGACCTTAACCAGTTGAGCATGTCCCTTAGTGGCTGACGATATGTGCATCTCTGATCACGAGCAGAAGTAGTGGGGGAGCATCATGCCCATGTTTGAGAGGGATTCTTTGGAGTTTGAATGGTTCACCTCTGGAAACATAGGTGTTTCGTTCAACATCCTAAAGCAACCCTTATTCAGGGACCGTTTGAGCAGGATGGGCTACTCAACCTGAAGAAAATTCTAACTGGGCCCCACCTGCAAGGTCATGTGCTGTTTATCTTGATATGAGATCACCATGTCGCGCACATATGGTTGTGATG
>NC_043000.1:100004823-100092323 GCF_006345805.1 Octopus sinensis | reverse complement strand
CTCCCCTATTTACGCCGAGTTATGATTATGGTTTTATTGTGTCTTTTTATTTTTTCTCTCTTATTTCCAATCCTTTATGAGATTGTATATTACGGTTCCATATGTTTTCCGAATGTAATTGAATTCATATTGTTGTCAACGTTTTTTTTTATATTGTTGGTAACCATGCCTTTGCCAAGATCAGTTGTTTTCAGTTTTCCTCTTTCACTTTCAGTTAGGATCTAACTATTTTACTACTTGTTTCATTTTGCTGTTTTTCACATTAAGCCTCTACTTTTCTATTTCGTTCTGTAAGAATCGGTACTTTCTTTTTTTGTCGATTTCGCACTATACATGTGTGTGTGTGTGTTTTCACAGTTTTTATGCGTTTCATTGAGGTAACTTTATTAATGTTGAACCCAGTTTCTCTCAATAGTGCCGTTGCTATAAGTAAATTAGATTATTTAGAGTATTGATGTTCGATTTTGCTTTAGTGGAAAGAATTTCTTGGAGGGGCTGCTTGTAGTTAACTATTATTTCCCGAACATGTTTGTTTATTCGTAGCTTGCGAAAGTATTTTCGTTGATCTATATTCATTGATTTGTTATGGTAAAGTCTTCGATTTTCTTTAATTTTTCTGTAAGATTTTCGTCTTTACTGACTCTGCTTATTCTGATGTGATGTAAGTTACTATTCTGTTTTGTATGACTTTTTTTTCTTGCGGCTGGATATTTCAATGATTATTTCCGCGCGGTCGTTTGTGGCTATCATAATTTTGTTTTCTGCAATTTTCTGTGGATTTTGTTTTGTTATAATGACTTGTTCTCATCATTTTTGTGTCTTCTATAGTGTTGTTTTCTGTTACATGGGTTTTTTTTTGTATTATGTGGACTCTTGTGCTTTGTATTTGTATATATGATGGCTTCAATTTATGCATTCTCTATTAGTTTGTAAGCTTTTACACTTTTATTATGCCGTCGTTTCTTATAATTTTCAGGGTGAATCCTTTCAATGAAGTCCTCTACTGCTGTTTCATTAGAGCCAATAACATACTTTACGTTCTGAACCACTCTTTAAAACAGCGATTTCCAAACGGCGCGCCGACGCGAACATCTGTGCCACAGAACGGTAGCTTCGTGCGTTACGAAATTAATAAAATTAATGTTTCAAAAATGGAATAGCTACAAACTATAATAGTAAATATAGATATAGTTTTACTTATGTATTATGCCAAGTGAAAAACTGGTTAATCGAGATTATCTATGTAATTTGTAAACAAATCTGTGTGTGTGTGTGTGTTTGTGTGTGTGTGTGTATGTGTGTGTGTGTGTGCTTGAAATATAAAAAACGAAATTAAGGGAAATAACTTCAATAATGTTAGATAAACGAAAGTTGGCGAGCTGGCAGAAACGTTTGCACGCTGGGCTAAATGCTTAGCAGTATTTCGTTCTGAGTTCAAATTCCGCAGAGGTCGACTTTGTCTTTTATCCTTTCGATGTCGATAAATTAAATACGACTCACATATTGGGACCCCCTCCCCCAAAATTTCGAGCCATGTGCGTAGAGTAGAAAAGAATATTAGATAAACGAAATTTTGAAGCAAAAAACAAAAAAAAAAAATGAACAATACTGATGAGACTGGACCTTGTCTTTAAAGCTAACTGGTGAAGTTAGCTTTAAAGGGCAGAATCAAACGGTATTTCAGCGGCGAGCTGGCAGAATCGTTAGCACGCCAAGCGAAATGCGTAGCCGTATTTCGTCTGCCGCTACGTTCTGAGTTCAAATTCCGCCGAGGTCGACTTTGTCTTTCATCCTTTCGGGGTCGATAAATTAAGTACCAGTTACGCATTAGGGTCGATATAATCGACTTAATCCGTTTGTCTGTCCTTGTTTGTCCTCTGTGTTTAGCTCCTTGTCGGTAGTAAAGAAATAGATATTTCGTCAGTCTTTAAGTTCTAAGTTCTTTTTTCCGCCACTGACGACTTTACATTTTATCCTTTTGAGTTTAATAAAAAAATTTTAAGATGTACTAGGGGGTCGATGTAATCGACTTACACCCGAAATTGCTGAGCTTGTACCAAAACTTTAAGTCAATATTTAAAAAGATTAAAATACACTTAAGTGTGTTGTGAGTAAAATATGCTTGGGAAGTAGTGTCTTGTGGGAACAAAAGCTGATGTTAGAGATAAAAAATATTGTACTTGAGTTCCATTGTTACGTTATATCATCGTTTTCCGTCTCCAAAGGTATCTTTCTTTTATGGAGCTGTCGTATATGGTATGTTTGGTTAAGTCTGGCTACTTTTGTATATATGCGAAGTATTTTGTGTAACGCATCCTGGCTGCTTTTGCTTTTGTTTTGTCTGTGTTTATATCCATGATGCAAACCTTAAACGAGGTAATTTATGATCAAAGGCTTTCCATCTGTAACTGTCCCCTTATTAGGCAATAAAACGTATTGTACTCATGAACACATAGTTAATGTGTAAGTCTGTCTTTTAAATAGTAAGGATGTGATGTGTGAGGAAGTTCGGTTGCTATTTCTACCCAGTCAAGCGACCACGTATAGTTATTTTTAATTAGGACATCGTTTTATACTTAGCATTAATTTGCCTTGTGTAGTAGTTCTTTGTGTAGCCACATTTACTGTTTTCGCCACGGTCCAAGATGGAGGCCCTGTTTCGTTTTATTCGGGTGTAAATTTGGAATTTCTGGCTGTATTCTCTTTTTAGTTTCGTCCGTCGGGAATGATTAAAAATCATATTCTTTTTATTCTATCTCGCCATGGCATTTTTGCCATCAACTGGATACTCCAAGAATCAGAAGCAGATTAGTGTATTTGGGGGATTAACTTTTGAAAGCAACGTTTCTCATGCTTGTATTACATGCTTGTATTATATCAGCATTACATTAAACGCATACAAACGCTATTGCATAGACCCTGGTCCGGCAGGTATTGCTTTTTTATATCATTACTGTTCGTATTACTTGATGTTTGGTACAGTGTTGGTTTCAAGCTGTTTCGTTCTGTTTTATCAAATTGCAGTTTGAGTTGAATCATTGAACCAGACGAAACACTGGAACTTTGCCAATGAGAACCTAAAGAATTTATCTCGTGAAAATAATATATTTCTGACTGATCCAACGCGATAAATTAGGGACCACGTACGGTTATTTCTTAATTTTATTTATTTATTTATTTATTTATTCAATAACATTTTATGTTCTCTGCCAGTTAAACGCTACATAGAAGAAATAAATTTTATATTAACTTATATCCGTTTTCAATCTTGGATACTATGATCTCTGCCAGAAACGTAGAAAGACTTAAAGTAAAAATTAACATTCTCAAAGCTATTATCGTCAAAAAAGCTTTAGACCCTGACCAGGCTATTTGGTATTAATATTGCTTCCATCACCAATAATTATTTTTTTTATAAGCCTGTTGGTTATTTGCGAATCTGTGACTGAACAGATGTTGAAATTCTATTTATCGTGGGAGCAAGATTTGGCTGGTATGCAGTGGCCGGAAGCCTACAACAGAGGAAGTCCAGTACACTGAAATCACGTGATTCAACTGTTCCAGCACCCATAACAGAAATTCTCGTCTGCTACAATTTATTTCTGTGTTTTTACTCACGCTGTGCTTATATGAAAGGACCTCTCAAGGCTAATAACGATAAAAGATTGCTGTACAGGAAATTAAATTTGAAAATATAAATAATTAAAAGGTATACAATTATAAAATGTAATGAGTTCAGGAGTGTCTCGAGAGAGTATGTGTTTATTCCAGGCAAATAATTAAGTAATGGTTCATTCTGCAAATGACCGTGGAAGGATAAAGATTTCATATAAAATTGTATGAAGTAGTATCTATCTGTGGGCTAAAATTGAAGAGATATCATGATTAATTTTAGTAAATAGCTAAATATTGATTCGTTTATTCAGGCTGTGATATGATCGTTCATTGTTTTAGAAGCTATGCTATCTTTAGGTCTAATAGTTTGTAAATTTATTAAAGTTTTCAGTATTAAGCTTTTCCAATCAATCGTTACCTGCAACACTTTGTTCTGTTTCTAAATGGTCTGTATCACCTGTGCATCTCCCATTTTATGTAGAAATAAGTAGCATGTTCTTTCAATCTATATATATAATCGGTTAACTCTATTGTATTTTTTTCTATAATGCAAAACGAAGAGGTGTTCTTAAAGTCTATATTTTAGATTGCCTTAGATATCTTTACAGTTTAATATGTCTTTCTAAACATCATTTTGACATTTATTTAGCCCTTTAGTAAAACGCATTACTCAAAAAATGTTTCCGTTTTGCTTGTGAACTATTCACATTCTTAATATAAAGTCCTGTAAGAGTGTATAATATCCATGTATCTATCTATCTATTTATCTATCAATATACATACATATATATATATGAACGAATGTATGCATATGCGCGTATGTGCATGCATATATGTTTGTGTGTGTGTGTGTGGTGTGTGTGTGTGTGTGTGTGTGTGTGTGTGTGTGTGTGTGTGTGTAGAAGTTGTTAGAGACAGACATTTCATGCCAGTAGTCTTCAGCTCACCCAATTCACTTTATTGATTAACTATGTTTCATTTCATACATTTTGCGCTCAATAAGTGTCAATAACTAATCCAATGTATCTTTACAATCAGGGGAACTTTCTTCGATATCCTTTCTTCCGTTAAGTTATCTGTTTCTTCCACATAAGCATTTATCAGTTCTCCAATGATTGATGCGAAGATTTATTTCGTCAGTCTGTATAGACATGTTAATAGTTTGTAATGCAGAACATCGGTTGTCTCCTCTTTATTTAGGTTTTAGGAATTTGTTTTGTTTTTGTTTCTTTGTTTCCCAGATTCTATTCTGACATCAATCTATCAAATATCTTTGAAAGTTGCCTAACCCACCATCTGGTTTAGCATTAGATGATGGGATGAATACATTAGAATCTGGTGGTAAGGTCTCAGCTGTTGCCTGTTGCACCCCCCCCACACACTCTCTCTCTCTCTCTCTCTCTCTCTCTCTCTCTCTGCCTTTTCTACTACTACTACTGTAGCTTCTACTACTCCGCATTGGTTTAACTCGTTTTATATCCACTCATACACTCCTTAAGGACTCATTTCTCTTCTCGTAACCCATATTTTGTCCACTTCCTCCCCACCCTGCACTGACTACTGTTACACAGCATTCTCTCCCGAACTTTCGACCCCCTGGAAACACCATATTATTTTCCTTTTTTTTTTTTTTCATTTTTCATTTTTTTTTTTCTGAAACCTCTGACATGAAATTGTTCAGTTGGAACACTAACTGCGTCAATCATATAGATTTCAGTGAATTTACGATGGTTATGTGCAGAACCCTCTTTCCCTAGATAAAAAAAAAAGAAAAATAGTAACGAGTACGAAATGATAGATTTATGATATTTATATACATGATATCATTTATGATATTTATGATATCATTTATTAATGATAGATATATTCTAATCTCATTTGAAGTTAATTGTTCATAGTCGGCCACTGAACAGGTTCCTTCCAAAATTTGCCCAAGTAGAAGAATGATAGTGGTGTTTGAGCAACCAGTAACATTCAAAACTAATACCTTCGGAAAACAGTAGAAATCTTTGAGAGTCAACGGTATCCATACCTAGCAGATCATAAACTCTACTAGGATTACCAAGTTCATTGCAACGCTTTAAGGAGAGTTATACCAATGTTTAATTCCATACCAAACTGGTAAGGGTCTAAAGTCATAAACGTTCTACTCGTAGAGAGTAAAACAATAAAAATTCGCGTACCACAGCGACAAAAATGCTATAGGAAGGATCTGACTTTATAGGTTCCGAGTATTTCCCTGATATAATACTACTTTGAAGTGTCTTTTTCATAGCCATTGCTCATATTAGATAAGGGTATCATTTAAAGGGTATATTATTTTATGTTTAGTATGAATAAAGTGATTTGACAGGAAATCCAATGTTCGTTCTCAACTGGGTTCGCGCAGAGCTCAGCACGTAGAGCCAATCTGCATATTTTAACCCCTTAAAATTTCAGCAATATAGCAATAATCACCCCCCACCTTCATACACAACAAAGGGTAATCGATAATGTTTACTGGAGTTGTTTATATTTTTCCTGAATCTTTTTCAGTGTTTATTTTTTATATTTCATCTGAAATTTCGGTTTTCATTCAAAGATGCCATAGAAGCTTCCATAGAAACACGAGAATTTATGCGTTGCTTTAAGTCAATTAAATATTTTATTTCTTCTCTCTCTCTCTCTCTTTTTTTTTAAACATATTTATATCTTCCTTTCTCTTTTGAATCTGTTGGATTTTTATTTATTTATCAATTTTCCTGAGTGGAATATGATGTGTGGGAAAATGTATTTATTAATAGTAACAATGTTATGAAATTATGAATAAATTCTTCATAACCAAAAATCATAAAGACCAAGATCCTCGTGAAAAACACTAGCACACACACACGCACACACATACACACACACACACACACATATATATATCCATCATAAAAGAATGTAATTAACGATTACTATAACACTATACCACCATAGTTATAGCGCAATTAATGTACATAAACTGATAATCATCGCTATGACAATTGCGATTCAACGTCAACTATTATATTATGCTCTTAGAGATGTAATTATATCTAAATAATTAACTTTTGCTTTATGCTTTTGGATTATTAAAACAAAGAAAAGAAAAGACAAACAGAGAAAAACAAGACGAAGAAAGAAAGAAAAAAAAGGCCTTCACTGTTCATTAAATTCAGTTGCATGTCCATAATTTTTTAGAATTACTGTTCGCTCTTAGTATATATACAATATGCTTGCATTTGTACATGCCTGCACATTGTTTGCTAGTGTCTGCGCTCGCTCGCTCGCTCGCTTGTGTGTAAGTATTTGTGTGGCGAATGGTTTTGTTTGGAGAAACAATAACATTTTGTATTACACACACACATATATATGTATATATATATATATATAGTTAATCCAAACAAGAAAACACAGAAAAAAAGAGAAAAAAAAACACAGCAACGCAGGACGTGGATCAATTAAAGTATTATTATATATATATATATATATATATATATATAAAAACAAACGGGGGTGGGGTATATATATATATATATATATATATACATAGGGAGAATTCACACTAAAAAAGACGAACAGATGATTTATTATAACGCTCGGGAAGTGAAAAAGTCTTCAACGTTTCGAGTCTACGCTCTTCCATAGAAAGGAACACAGAAAGAAACAAGGATATATATGTGTGTGAGAGTATACATGTGTGTATGTGTGTATATGTGAGTTTATGTATGTATGTGTGTGTACTTAAAAACACATATACAAACGTTTATATATCTATACATATTTACAGACACAAGTCACGTCTGTATGTAAGTGGGTGAAGTGGGTGTGTGTGTGTGTGTGTGTGTGTGTGTGTGTGTGTGTGTGTGTGTTTCTATTCATATGAATATATATATCTTCGGGTTCAGTCTCTCTGCGTGGAAACTTGAGCAAGTACCTTCTACTATAACTACGGGTCAACCTGGGTCGATCTGGAATTCGAAAACTGAAAGAAGCCCATTATGTATGCATGTATATATATCTGTCTTTGTGTTTGCCCCACCATTACCGCTTAGCAATCGGTGTTGGTTTACTTACGTCCCTGAAACTTAACGGTTCGGCAAATTGTATCCGATAAAATAAGTGCCAGGTTGAAGACAAAAATATAACCACTGTGGTCGATTAGTTCGCCTAAACATTCCAAGGCTGTGCGCTAGCATGATTGCAGACTCACGACTGTGTTACACTTAGAGGATAAAAACTATATATGTATAAAAGTATATATATATATATATATATATATATGAATATATATAGTTGCATATATGCATATATATAGTTGGTGAAGGCGCATGGCTCAGTGGTTAGAGCATCGAGCTTACAATCGTGAGGTTGTGAGTTCGAATCCCGGACCGGGCTGCGTGTTGTGTTCACGGGTGCCAAGCTGTTTCGGCCTTTGCCTTTCGATAACACTGGTGGCGTGGAGAAGGGAGACCGATATGCATGGGCGACTGCTGATCTTCCATAAACAACCTTGCTCGGACTTGTGCCTAGGAGGGTAACTTTCTAAGTGCAATCCCATGGTCAGTCATGACTGAAGGGGTTCTCAACAGTATATAGTTGAGATTTAGAGAAAAACAAAAGACGAAGACAGGTACATGAACAACAAGCAGATGTATTAGTTTGATGTTCGAGAAAATGAAAAAGTCTTTTACGTTTCGAGCCTACGCTCTTCAACAGAAAGGAATAAGAGAAAATAAACAGAGGGAATGAAAATAACTTGTAGAATTTGCGGTCAAGTACGGTCAAGCATATATACATGTATGTATCATGGTGTGTATACATTAAGTATGGTACATAGGTGGCTAGTTTAGTTTAATGCAGCTTTAATTGCATACATCGGATATTTATATAACCGGATGGCAATTCGCAATAGCAGTGAATGTTGTTTCCTATATCGGTAGGCGACAATTTCCCGTTGAAGGCATGTAGTTGACTGCACGTGTACATTAAAAATGGCCCCAAAAGGCTGCAATGTTTCTTATGTTCCTACTGGCTGCTGCTGGGATGATTTTTTCCTCCCTCCCATAGCTATTGTGTCCCTAACAAATACCGCAGCAACTGACATGTATAACCAGCTTTGCAGACAAATGTAACGTGAAATAAAAGTACGTCGCACAAGGGTAACCCGCTGACCAGATCTGGGATCGAACTCACAACCTTGATTTTGACCCAGTTTCCAAACACTGAAACACGCGCGTGCACACACACACACACACACACACACACACACACACACACACACACACACACACACACACAGGTACATAAATGCACGTCCACATGCATATGTGAAAGTTTTTTTAATGAGTCGGTGTAATTCAGCTTACGCATTTCATTCACTTATGCCTGCTTTCGCTAATGTGAAACGAAGTTAACTGTTGGAGTGTTGAACTGGAATTATTTATATTCTCTAAAGGCGATATCTCATTAAGTTTGTATCAGACTGAGGTGTAAAATAGTCATTACTTTTCCTATGGTAAGAAAATTGCACAAAGAAAAGTTAACTAAACTTTCACGCATCTTTACAGTAGAGGAGACAAAGTTTTAGTACGTTATTAAATAAAGCGGCCGACGTTTTAACGAACATACAGATGTACTCTACAAAACAAAAGTCAGATCTGCATAACGAAAATGGAAGGAAACTCTTCCCTCGAAACAAGCTAATCACAATTTTAATTACTTCCTTCGTGTACAACAAATCATGTATTGTTAATGTTGTGCTACTTTTGTGGTCTTTCAGTATACTTATCTCCTTGCTCACTAACGACATTAACAGTTTCGTGTCCTTTTAATCTTTCTTAGAGACTACGATAGTTTTAGCATTCATTTGGTAACGAAACTTTATGTTCGTTTGTACCACGGAACAGAAACAAAAACACACATACGCATCCATATACTTATATATGCACATTAATATTCATTTATACACACAAACACACGTGCATATCTTGTGGGCAAGATGCAAATGATATCTAACACTGTAAGAATTTACGTAAGACAGAAAGAGGAGAGGTTTTCCTAAGGGACTTGAGCCGTGCATATAAGGCTATATTATTTTCAAGGAATGCCTCAATATTTAGCATTCTTACATGAAACAACATTTACTTGGGTAAACATGAATACAAACCTCGTGTTTAAATCCACCACCACTTTCATCACAATTCTCATCTACAATCCGGGTGTAAGCATGGCTTATGTAGTTAAGCAGTTCTCTTTGCATTTAAAGTTCGTTCGCATTGCGTGATACCATGGAGTAATATATTCGGATTGAACTAATTTTTTTTTATTTGAAATCTGGGAAACAGAAACCATACATAAACCAACTTCACGAACTGTAGCTCATCTTAAATGGAAGATTTGATTTGTTGTTTGTCGTTTGCATAAAACAAAGATCTAATTCTTTGCTGCCTTTAGCGGGATCCACTTCGTCTCAAGGATTTAGACTGAATTTTCAGTCTGTGAATCATGAAGTCATGGTGCTCTGCTTTCTACCTTAGTAACCCATTGTGACGTAGTTTCTCGACCTCATCTCACATTCATTGAGTTCCTCCGAAAAACTATTGCTTCTGCCCCCAAACCTTTGTAACTAAACCTTTAAAAACATTTTCGAGAATAAATAACTCAAACGCTGACCAATGTGCATCCTTAATATTTCTATTTTTATGTTAGCTGGTACAGTCGTGTATACTTCACTAATGATGTCACAGA
The DNA here is from genome assembly GCF_006345805.1 of Octopus sinensis. Lineage (NCBI taxonomy): Eukaryota > Metazoa > Mollusca > Cephalopoda > Octopoda > Octopodidae > Octopus > Octopus sinensis. The sequence goes on along the minus strand of NC_043000.1, from coordinate 100,081,955 downwards.
AAGATCGAAATATACCTGTAGTTGTCTTCCGTTTGTCGAAGTAATTGAAATTAGTCGTGAGTCGCCCACGAGCGTTTTTCCTGGCCCCTCTTTTTTTTTTCTCTTCTTCCCTGAATTTTTCTTTGTATATCCGACGAAGAACTATATTCAAAACGCCACACTTTTTTTAATGCTTCATCGTCGCATTATATATATATGTCTGTTGATATAAAGAAATAGTTTGCTCACTTGCGCGATATGTTCTAACAGTATTTACATATATTAGTATTGCCATTTCCTGAAATATGTCGGTCCCTACCTTATAAAGTAATCGGTTAATGTATTTACAAAACCAGCAGTTTATTATTCCTGTTGTACCAATTATGAAAGCACAACATAGGAAAATTTTCATAACGGCCATGTCTGTTACTTCAGCTGTTACCTCAGTATAAATTCCTTAGGTTTTTAGCTTTCTCCAGTGTATTGTTATATTTATTTAGAATTGCTATATCTAATATTAATAACCTATTGTCATTTATATTATCAAATATGATATTAGCTTTATTATATGTTATCGCTAAGGCAGTGTGAGCTGGCTGAATGGTTGGCGTACCAGAGAAAATGCTTAGTGAAATTTCTTCTGGGTTTATACGTACTGAGTCCAAATTCCGCCGAAGTCAACTTTGTCATGCTTTCTGGATCGATAAAATAAGTACCAGTTGAACAATGGAGTCGATGTAATCGACCTCCCTCTTCCACAAAATTTCAGACTCTTTGCCTTTAGTAGAAAGGATTATCAATATTATGATGGTCAAATTGTTGCACAACGAGCAAAATGCTTAGCAGCATTTCGTCCGTCTCCACATTCTGAGATCAAATCCCGCCGAGAGATTTTGCCTTTCATCTTTTCGAGGTCGATGAAATAAGCACCGGTTACGCACTGTGGTCAATGTGATAGACTCATCCCCTTTCCCCAAAATTTCAAATCTTGTGCCTATGGTACAAAGGAGTATTATTATGATGGTTAAGGTAGCAAATTGACAGAATCATTAGCCCACCGGACAAAATGCTTTGTATTATTTCGTCCGTCTTTACATTCTGAGTTCAAACTCGCTGAGGTGGACTTTTCCAATCAGCCTTTGTGAGGTCGATAAAATAAGTGCTTGTTAAGTACTGCAGTAGCTGTAATCAGCATAATCTTTCTCAAAAAATTTCAGACCTTGTGCCTATGGTAGAAAAAAACTTATTTTTATGGACATTGTTGTTTGTAATGAGCGAAGGTTTCTTACGGGGTCTTGAAGAATTGAATCCTATCGTATTTTCTTGAAAGAATTTTGGTAAGTATTGAACAAGCATCCCATTATCCTGGGGTGAAAAATAAGGTAAGCTTTAGACATTAAAAAATATTTTATCGCTTGGTAAACGTTGTTTATTAGCGACAGAACGCGGGCATTTTTAGAGAAAAGGACAGAAGTGCTAGCCGCACACATGATAGCAACAAATACGTCACAGAAGTTTTTTCAAAAATACTTTAGAAACTATTAGCAAAAAAATAAAACGTCTGAGGTTGTTTTAAAAATGTTACAGAAAAAAAGTGGAGTAAATGCTTTGCAAATAGAAACAAATACACACTAACATGCGTAATTAGCGGAATCATAAAATTTGCCGAAAGTAACAACAGTACTATGTTTTTTCGCTAACGTTGCATGCCAGAGAGCAAGCGATATGAAATATCTTACTAGTAGGCGACAAACAACTAATATCTATTTCTTTACTACCCACAAGGGGATAAACACAGAGAGGACAAACAGATTAAGTCGATTATATCGACCCAGTGCGTAACTGGTACTTATAGTTGCTGCACAGTGGGAGTAAACCCAAGACCACATGAGTGGAATGGAAGCTTCTTATCCACACAGCCATATATGCGGCATGTGTGTGTGTGCGTATGTGTGTGTGTGTGTTAGGGTCATAAATTATGAAAGTGTTAACAAGCATTTAATTATATAAGGGGCTTAGTACTTCTAGAAGTTAGAGTATTGTGCATATTACGTTGACTGGGACTTGAAGCTTTGCCTGTAAAGGCTTAATTGTATGAATCTATCTATCTATCTATCTATCTATCTATCTATCTGTCTGTCTGTCTGTCTGTCTGCCTGTCTGTCTGTCTGTCTATCTATATATATATATATATATATATATATATATACACATAATGTGGAGGCGCAATGGCCTAGTGGTTAGGGCAGCGGACTCGAGGTCGTAGGATCGCGGTTTCGATTCCCAGACTGGGCGTTGTGAGTGTTTATTGAGTGAAAACACCTAAAAGCTCCACGAGGCTCTGGCAGGGTGTGGTGATCCCTGCTGTACTCTTTCACCACTCTTTCTCCCACTCTTTCTTCTGTTGGCCTGCTCGCTTAGCCAGCGGGGTGGCGTCATTCGAAGGCTAAAACAATGCGAACGCATTGTGACCAGCGATGTGTAACACCATCTGATGGTCTGAAGATATACATATAATAAGGGTAAAATTGATTAATTAATTAATAATTTTACCAAGTTCGGTATGTTAAAAGAACCATTATCGGTAAACTTAAAATTTTTTATAACTATGAGTATAATTATAATTAGGGTTCAGCAAAAATTTGCTTCACCACATCGGTATGTGGTGAAGCAAATTTTTGCTGAACCCTTATAATAATTATACTCATAATTATAAAATTTAGATATATATATATATATATTTCAGTTGCGTATTTATGTCTTCATGCGTATAGAATAGTATTGACATATATGAATGGAAGTATAGATATGCATTTCAACAAACCTTCAATTTGCTCGCTATTTGATATTTTCTTTTTTTACTCTACTACGCATGTATATTTCTCTCTCCCCCTCTCTCCCTCCCCTTCTCCTCTCTCTCTCTCCCTTCCTCTCACTACCTCTCTCCTGTGTTTCTCTCTTATCTCTCTCTTCTAATATGTAAAGATATATTCTTTGAATAATCCTGTCTTATTAATTAATTCGTTATTTTCCCTCCGGGAATTTGAGTTTCTTTTCTTCAAAAGATTATCCAGCTTTCCTGTATTTATAAACAGAATTCCAACTACATTGAATACAAATTGTATTACGAAAGAATTTCTTTGCAAAGCAGTATATCTCTCAAGTATATTTAACTCTTTCAGTCCTTTTAGGTTGTCATAAATTATCGTTATTATTATCAGTATTATTAAGGTGGCGACAGGCAGAATCGTTAGCACGTGAGGTAAAATGTTCAGCGGCATTTCGTCCGTTACGTTCTCAGTTCAAATGCCACCGAGGCTAAATTTGCCTTTCATCCTTTAGGGGTCGATAAATTAAGTACCAGTTGAACACTGGGGTCGATGTAATCAACATACCTCTCCCTCGAAATTGCTGGCCTAGTGTCAAAATTTCAAATCATTATATTATTATTGATAAAGCAGCGAGCTGGCAGAGTCGTTAGCATGCTGAATAAAATGTCTAGCGGTATTTTGTCCGTCTGTATGTTCCGTGGTCAAATTCCGTCGAGATCAATTCTTGACAGATAGATAGATAGATAGATAAATAGGTAGATAGATAGATAGATAGATAGATAGGGTGCAATGTTTAAATTCTCGCCATTTTATATTTTAAATCTCGCTTACGCATTGCTTTTGATTTTGTCGGCTACACACTATAGTAGGGTCAGTTGGGCACTATCTGTGAGAAAAACAGCACCATGATGCAATTCACTCTGTCAGAAATCTGACAACGACATGTTATACTGCTTGGCATTCGCGCCGGAAGCTCCAATACGAACAGATAGTGAACACCCAGAACAACCGTTGGCTTGCCGTGTCCCCAAAACATGTACCGAAAGAGATAAAAATCAAACATCCAGTCAACATCATGGTGCTTGGAGTGATCACTAGTAATGGCGACGTTATGCCTCCGTTCATCTTCCCACACGGCCTCAGACTCAACACGAAGTAATACATCAAGTGTCTGGAGGAGGTAGTGCTGCTGTCGGTCAAGAAGATGGCTGCTGGAAGACCCAATGTCTGGCAACAGGACTCTACACCATGCCATACAAGCAACAGAACCCAGTCATGGCTGTTAGACAATTTCTGCGACCACATCACACCTGACATCCGGTCACCTAGCTCCCCTAACTGAAACCCCCTTGATTATTATGTGTCGTCCAGAAGAGTTGCAGGAGATTCGGAAGTCGTCTGGAGGCCGTAGTTGAAGGCAATGGCGATTTTATTGATTACATTTACTCTTTAGTATTTCAAGATATTTTTATGTAATTTTGGTAAATAAAACTGTTAAAATGAGATGTCAGGGTTATTTTCATTTTTGCGTAATCTAGACGACAATATATTCACCACACCATAATATATATATATTTATATATATACGTATGTATGTATGTATGTATGTATGTATGTATGTATGTATGTATGTATGTATGTATATATGTAGGTAGATAGGTTGGTATATATATTTGTACACACATACATATACATGCACACAAGCAAACACACGCACAAATGGATTATTCCCAAATACTCTACAGCTGGTTCCAATGGAATCGGTATTTTCAGAAGACCTAAAAGAATTCACCTATCGAATAAAAATATTAAACTTCACAGTAGTGTATGGATTTCCCACTCTTTAAATTTTTTTTATTCTAACGCACACACACACACACACGCACATGTATGTATGTATGTATGTATGTATGTATGTATATTCATGCACACACATACGCACAGACACACTTATATCTATCTACATAAAACACAGGATGTGTGTCTGTCTGTGTTCGTCATATCGTTAAAACTCAATATCACCCAACCGATTTTAATGAAATTTTACATTCGCATTATATATGGTCAGTGTTATGGCCCAAAACATTTTCAACGTCTTGCCTAATGCGGGTCCAAGGGCAGTTAAACCGCATTTTTAAAGACTTTTCGCGGCTTTAAGGCCCGTAACTTGAAGTGCATCCAGTCGCTTTCCTCCAAATTTGCAACAAACATTAATCAGGCTCTTCGAATTGCTGTTGACTAAAACAATTTCCGACGTTGACTATGAGCCCCACCAAAAATGCAGATTAATCAGATTTGAGTATACTGGACTGGGTTTTATCTTTGTTTTAGGCCATTTTCCTACGATAAAATATTGACACTACTTCTGCATTATAAGTAGCGTATATTTCATGAAAAACGTTTTGTCCAATTTGACAAAGGAAATGAGAACATTAAAATTTTTGTCGACGCCCTGTTGATGTTTCGTGTTACTATCCCCCTCACCAACAGGCCATGTTCATGTGTGTGCGGCTTGGTAAAGGCACAACAAACCCATTCATTCATTCTCCAGAAGTGCCCTGTTGATGTTTCACTTTTCCAATCCTGCACACGCAGCATGGCCCGCAGCATGGCCCGGCAGCATGGCCCGGCAGCATGGCCCGGCAGCATGGCCCGGCAGCATGGCCCGGCAGCATGGCCCGGCAGCATGACCCGGCAGCATGGCCCGGCAGCATGTCTGCCATCTATGTCACCCGTGTCTGAACTATATAATGCAAAATGTTCTTACAAAAAAAAAACTGCTGTTGTGACTCACAGTCATTTGAGTTTGACCGCCTGACCACTTCCGGAAGCTACGCTCGCCACCTGCAATTAGTCCCGTCCCCGTGTTCTCTCCCCCGTTTAGTCAGACGAGTAAATACAGGATGTCCCAGAATTAATGATGATTTGAGTGAAATCGGATGCATTTTTTAAAAACTCACTTTTATTTATGTTTATCATGCTTAATATTTGTTAAAAGTGTATAAATTTTGAGTTTTGTTTATAATTTTATTCTCATTCCTGTTGGACCCCTCTTCGTCCATGACAGCTCTTTTTTAAAAATTGGCAGCAATCATTTCCTTTACCTCTATCCCCAAGATGGAGCAATCGCTTAGCTAAGATTAAAGAACGCATTCAGTTAGCAGTGCAGGAGCTAACTCCTGAAATGCTTCAAAATGCATTTCACAACACTAAGGAGAGATTTGAAGTATGCAGGGATACAGACATGTTGAAAATTTTCTATAACAGTTTGACGTAAGATTTATAAATCCATTTGTTTTGGTAATAAACATAAAAGTCTGTCAGTTTGTTTTTTTAATTTGCTCAATTTCATTGAAACAGATAGTCAGTTCTGGAACACCCTGTATGGTGTAGCGTTGTGAGTTGTTGCGTTACTCAGGTATATATTGAAATCAAAGTTCTTCTCACTGTAAACATCCCATCTTTTCGTTAAGCATAGTGTATCAAGGAGTATATTATCCAAAATGTATCTCTCCTTTTTTTTTTTTTGGCGTGGCTGTGTTTTCGAGAAGCTTGCTTTCTAACCATGTCGCCTTGGGTTCAGTCCCGCCGTGCGGCACGTTGGGCAAGTCTCTTTCATTACAGCTTCGTGCCGACCAAAGCCTTGTGTATTATATAATTGCCATTACTACATTGATGTATAAAATAACACATACAACTACTTATTATTGTCGTATGATAAACAAGCAGAAGTTCGTGTATGAAACTGATCCTCTTTTTTTTTACTTCAATTATTACATTTTTTCTTATAAAAAACACACATACAGGAGGAGTAAATCTTTATATATAATAACACTTTGAATGTGGCTCCCGAGGAAAAGTAAAGGTAATTACCCGATCAACGACGGGTATTCTGCTAGTGTGTGTATATATTATATATATATATATATATATATATATATATATATATATATATATTATATATATATATATATATATAAAGGACATCTTTCATTTTCCGCCTATCAAGTCCGCACACAGGGTTTTGACCGGAGGGGCTATAGTTAGAGATACTTGCCCAAGAGACCTTACAGAGAAATTTAACACGGAATTGAGTAGTTGGAAAGCTAACGTCTTAACACACAGCCACGCTTGTGCTTATTAAATATTTTCGATTATAATATATCAAATACTTCCGAAGAAATTTTTTCGTGAGAATTTTATTTTCCTTCGATATTTAAAATAGAGAACAAAATGGAATATTATCGAAGGCAAAGTATACAAATACGGAAGCAAAACATGAAGAGAAACATTGGTATGAACTATGTAGGACAAAAGTGGGTGAAAAAAAGAAATTAAAAAAAAAACCTTGCTCTTTAGAATCGTAATATCGAACTGTAATATCGAACCGTAATATTGATGTGGTCAGGAAATATTGAAATATAACGATTATATTTTGCTGGTGAAAAACTGTGGAAACAAATGAAGAGTAGTAGGAAATGTAGCATTGACCAATGCTTTCTTTATTCAGTAGAATTATTAAAACATCGGACGAAATACCTTGTATTATTTATTTATTTAGTTTCGTCTGCTTATGTATTGAGTTCTGAACCCTTTCAGGTTAATCGCTTGACTTTTACCTGTGAACCTTCAAAGTTTAAAAGAAAGTCCCAGTGAAGTACTGAGATGAATACGAGGGTGTGCTGAAAAGTTCATGGCTTTAAGGGTGTCGCGAAAGGCCTTCCGAGTTCCTTTACCGGGCTTAGAAAAACAGTATGACCGCTGCAATAAGTGTGTGAGTCTGAGAGGGGAATATGTGGAATAAAATCTTAATTAACTGGTTCTCCTGTATTTTGTTTTACCCAGAGCCAGGAACTATTTAGTACCTCCTCATATAATCCACTATTCTCTCCTCCTCACATCAAATCTTGAGCATTATTCGTAAGCGTAAAGATTAACAACAAACGTTGCGAACCAGAAGACGGCGTTGGACATGATTCAGCCCTATGAAGTGGAGTTATCACGTAAGACGAATTTATCGAATAAAAAAGGTGAAAATGTGATATATCTCTGATTCTCAAAACAACTGATGGGGTTTCTGTGTGCTCTCGACGTGTACTTGAAACACAAGGGAGACAGTCAGAGAAAATGATACATCGTCCCCTTTGCGGCATAATACAAGTATATGGTTAGCGGGGAGGCAACACGCAACAACATGGTCGGTAGTGTCTTCATCGTTAGACAAGTCTTGATGATACACGAAGACCACAAAGCTATCCAGGAGTTGTACTCCTTTATCGCAACAAAGAGGAGTGAGGTTAGGGTGATGGTGCAGAGTAGAAGGCCCAGGTGCTACAACAGAAAAACATATGAAAAAAAAAAAGGAACAAGATTTATCCGAGGACATTCTGCCTAGAAGGTGAGAATAGGGAATAGTAATAGATAGAGAAGCAGAAGAGAGTAGGGGACAACAGTAGAGGCAGCAGTAGCAAAACAATAACGACAACAACAACAGACCACAGAGGAGGTTATTTCCTAAGCATTATAAATGCAGCTCCGAAGATTATTGGTAGGAAGAAACCGCCTCGACCATAGTCCCAGAGGCCGACAATCAGATTGAATACCATGAAATTAAAAGGCGATTCTTCACCATAGTGCCGGTTAGAGCCATGACTATTAACTCCACTTCATTATTGCATGAGAATGGGGGAGAAAATAAGGCCCGGAGAGAGATTGCAGTATATCGGGAAGAGAACAAAGAAAAAGAACAAACACAAAAATGCAAGAACTATCCCAAACCAAACGCTAGTAAAATACAAGTTGCCCCTCCCCACTTCCGAAAGAGATTAGTTTCACGGTTCTCCAAATTGCCGACATGGGACTTCTATGTTATCTGAAAGAGGAATAAGAGAACAATATGTTTAGACACTTAAACGGTAAAGTGGCGGTGGAAACTCACAGCAGTAATCTATCAATAACTCAAATCAAGTTTTCAAGAAGACGTGAGATGGTTTCTTAGCTTGTCTAATACCGAACATAATAGGAATTCTCGAAAGAATTATTTTCCAATAACAATAGAAAGTGAGCAATCAGGATCGCGTGATGCTCAGATCCTACTGAGACGGCGACTTCTCATGCTTATACGGGTGAGTTGCACTTATTTGTACACACACACACACACACACACACACAAATATAAAAGAACACGGGTTCTGACTTGGTACTCCTTTAAAGTCTATGTTCTTTCTTATTATTGATGTGCGCTTTGTATTACGTCATAAGCAACCCTCGATTGCGGAAGACCTGTGAAAATGAGTTTAATGCAATAAACATTAGTGCTGGACCATGAATAGTTTAATTGTCGAGAGCATCCTGTCACGTATACGGTGGAATCTTGTTTATGAACACCTCTCATCGCGGACAAATCAGCATACGAACAATCTTTCGAATACAAACTGTCTCGGGATCTCGAGTAACGAACAGGCAAGCTGGCAATGATCGTTGGCAACAAACTGGAAGTACCAGCGGGGAGCGTCAGTTACTGTTTAGCTTTAACTCAGCGCACATCCCTGCTCGAATTCATCGTGCTTTTCCTGTGAGAAAAACAGGTTGGGTTTACGAACATTTTGGGTGATGAAAGGTTTTTTCAGTAACGAATTAAATTCGTTAACCGAGGTTACACTGTATACATAAATGTATGTGTGTGTGTGTATGTGTGTGTGTGTGTGTGTGAACATTGTTTTATATGAAAATATGCCATTATCAAGAGAAACCATAAAATAACGCAGGCTTAAGTTTTGAGGAAACTGCGAAGAGAACACTAAATTGATGTTAACTATTACTCCGGGAATATATACATGGTAAAAGCGGAAGAGGCAGACCTGGTCAAAGAGGTGCAAAAGTTGCAGAGTGGAGTGGAGGATGGAGACAAAGACTTTCAAGAAATCTTTTGTAGATGTGATGGAGGACAAAAAAGAGTTGGGGAGACTATTCGATGATATCTAAATGAGGCTCAAACGTGGAATGTATCAGAACAGAAATTCCATACAATATCTGAGCTCGATTGGATTATTTCCTTTTACGTCAATGATCACCTTGCATTTCGTATCTTACGAGAACGATGGAAGAAGGACCAGGCAAAGTACTGAGGTTGATATAATCGATTCAAAATACTTGAATCTTGTGTTCTAGCATGGCCGCATTCCGATAGTTAAAACAAGTGAAAGAAGAAAAGATGAAATTAAGATATGCTCGTAAAACACTTTTACATACAGTTAAAGCCGAAAGACACTGCCCGGTCAACATTTTCTCCTTTCTTACTATTTCTCTTTTTATATCCATCGAGGATTTCTTCTAGACGTGACCCATCCTTCTTGTGTTTAGCCAAAAGGCTTTATTTATTGTGCCTTCGACTATCGCTTCAACTTACGTTTGCTTACTTTCGTACTTTCACCCTGTATTGTCTTGCTTGCTCGAACTCTAATTCTATGCAAATCTTGCGGGTACCGCTGATATACGAAGTTCTCAGTCTTATTGTTAAAGGCACGAAACTGAGTATTAGTATTTTTGGTCGATAACTGATGAAGAATTAGGGTCCTTCTCTGTCTGTCCTGCGTTTTGTTGTATTTAATGCATTTTTCATTTATTGAGTAACTGAACGCCACACATTCAAATTTTGTTAATAGTAAGTCTATATATATATATATATATATATAAAATATTATTCGAGACAAAACCACTATTTTGCAAAACAAACAAGGAAAGACTTAATTAATACATAAAATTTTAATAAATAGTCAAAAAAACCGCCACTACAATCGTTTCTTGTCTTGATCGACAATCTTCAGGTGGACTTCCAATAATTCAGTGTCAAATTACTTCATAATTTGACACTGAATTATTGGAAGATTGTCGATCAAGACAAGAAACGATTGTAGTGGCGGTTTTTTTGACTATTTATTAAAATTTTATGTATTAATTAAGTCTTTCCTTGTTTGTTTTGCAAAATAGTGGTTTTGTCTCGAATAATATTTTATAATATTTTACTATAAATCGATTTAATCCTAAATCTGATTTTTTCCCTGTAAATTTGGATTTATTCCCTAATATTTATTATTATTATATATATATATAATATATATATATATATATATGTGTATATATATATATATATAATATATATATATATATATATATTGTATATATGTATGTATATATATATATATATATATATATATTGTATATATGTATGTATATATATATATAATATATATATATAATATATATATATATTGTATATATGTATGTATATATGTATATATATATATATATATATATATATATATATATATAATATATATATATATATATATGAATGTATGTATGTGTGTATGTACGTATGTATGTATACGATGTATGTATACAAAGAGACAGGGGTTATTTTATCAATATAATATGGCATGCTGCTCAATATTTCATACTTATGATTTTAAGTACAATTATTCACATACCAAAACAAGCTCTCATGATATTTTATTTCCATACGAAGAGAAGTGATTGAGTTTCAGGATTCAATAAGATGAAAGTTAAGTCATGTCCTTAGCAATGAGGCAATTATCAATATAATCAATGGAGTGTTGTTCAATCGAAGTCAATATTTCAATGTTGTTAATTGCCAGTGTATTTCTTAATAAGTTCAAAATTCCCAAATTCCCGTTGTCAAGTACTCACGTGAAATCAATAACGGCTGGAGAAATTTTACGATTCTTTCTTTCTTTCTTCTTTCTCTCTTTGTCCGGAATACACGGATATCGTCGAGATGATACAAGTAGATCGATGACAGAGGCTAAGTAATTGGCAAAAATTTGTTTGAGAGTTTTGAAAGTTAGATAAGGGAAAGAAAGGGGAGAGAGGGGGGAAGAGAAGAGAAAAGGAAGAGAGTTTTGACCAGAAATATTTGCTGTGGTGCTTTGACTGGAAAGGGGTAAATAGATATTTGACCAGGAAAAAAGAAGACGAGGATAGAGAGAATAAAAAAGAAAGAAAGAATTAGAAAAAGGAAGAAAGAAAAGAAAGAAGGGACATAAAAGGAAAGAAAGAAAGAATTAGAAAAAGGAAGAAAGAAAAGAAAGAAGGGACATAAAAGGAAAAAGCGAAAGAAAGAAAGGGTGTAAAAAGGAAAGGGAAGAAAAGAAAGTATGGAGACGAGAAAAGAAAGGAAGAAAGAAAATATTAAAAGTAAGAAAGAGATGAAGGAAGATATAATGAAGCAATAAAATAAGAGATGGAGGGAAGGAAATAAGAGAAGGACGAAAGGGAGGAAATAAGGAATGAAATAGGGGTAGGAAGGAAGGAAGGAAGGAAGGAAGGAAGGTGAAAGGAAAGGAGGAAATAAGGGAAGAAGGAAGGGAAGAAGAAAAGAAGAAAATAAGGAACGAAGGAAGGGAAGAACGGAAGAACGAACGAAGAATAGTGGATAAAAAAAAAAAGAATGAAGAGAAGGGAAGAACGTTCGAGGAGAAAAAAGAAAACAAAAGGGAATAAAAAGTAGAAGGAAGAAAAGAAATGACTAAACGAAGGAAAATGAGGATAAGAAAAGAAAGAAATACTTGAAAGAGGTGAGAGCAGATTTTCGAGAGGTTGTTTTGAAGGTTAAAGGATACTACTTATAATGGCGACACAATCACTTGTGGTGACTCCAACGGTAGACCTGTCTAGAGACAATGGCAATGGGAATTCAAGAAGTCTACTTAACTTAAGTGAGATCAATTGCTGAGGGATCGATATCGATAGGAAGGTTAGCATTCTTTTTATTTTACATAGGTTTTCAGTTATTTACCGTCTTCTATGTGAATGTATGAATGTATTTTTGCACGCACACACACACACACACACACACACACACACCACACATACACACACACACACTCACACATATATTTGAAAGTGAGGATTACTTAATATGAGGATTACTTAATGCAGTTTTTGAAGTGTAAATGTGATCTTTTTTTTAATTATTTTTTTTAAATATAAAATCTTTTATGAGGATGTTACTAACCTTTTTTAGGGGAAGAAGCTTTTTTATCTAGTGTGTGAACGCTTTAGTTAAACCTTTTCAAACACACGTACTCCGAGAGGAAGGAAGTCGTTAATTTTGTGGAAGTGGTAGAATTATTTTTGGTTTATTTTCGGACTTACGGTTTTAGTTATAATATTCTTTTACCATTGGTTTACAATATTATGTGGCTGTGTGGTAATTAGCTTGCTTACAAACTACATGGTTCCGGGTTCAGTCCCACTGCGTGGCATCTTGGGCAAGTGTCTTTCACTATAGCCTCGGTCCGACCAAAGCCTTGTGAGTGGATATGGTAGACGGAAACTGAAAGAAGCCCGTCGTTTATATGTATATATATGTATGTATGTGTGTGTATATGTTTGTGTGTCTGTGTTTGTCCCCCCAACATCGCTTGACAACCGATGCTGGTGTGTTTATGTCCCCGTAACTTAGCAGTTCGGCAAAAGAGACCGATAGAATAAGTACTAGGCTTACAAAGAATAAATCTTGAGGTCGATTTTCTCGATCGACTAAAGGCGGTGCTTCAGCATGGCCACAGTCAAATGACTGAAACAAGTAAAAGAGTAAAAAGACTAAAGGAGTATATATAGTTAATTCAAATAAACAGACAAATAAAAAAAACTTTAAAAAGAAAAGAAAGAAAAACGAACGTGAGGGCGTGCACAAGAAATATAGTAATTAGACTCTCGATGAAGGGAAAGGATTGTTGTTAACGTTTCAAGCATAGCTCTTCGTCCGAAGCAGGAAAGTCCAAAGAAAAAGAAGGAAAAATAAGGAAAAATCGCCAACAGTCGACGTGCGGTATACATACATACATACATAATACATACATACATACATAATACATACATACATACATACATACATGCATGCATACAAGGGAGTGCTGAAATGTTCTTGGCTTTGGGTAAAAGAAAATACAGGAGGATAAGTTAATTATGATTTTATTCAACATATCCCGTCTCAGATTAACGCATTTATTGCAGCGGTCCTTCAGTTTTTCTAAGTCCTGTAAAAGAACTCGGAAGGTTGGGCCTCCAACCCACACCTTTCGCGACACCCTTAAAGCCAGGAACTTTCCAGACCCCCCCCCTCGTGTATATACACTCACATCTATATACATATAGCGAGAGAGCGGGATAGAGAGAGAGGGAGAAGTAAAACCTGAACAACCCAATCACTATCTTCATATCAGTTCACCTTGGGTTTTCTTACAGTCATTCTTTACTCCGCGAACTTAATCCTCGATAAAGACTTCAGGCTGTAAGTTTAAATCCTTTGAGCACTACTACGTGTTTTCTATATTGAGCATCGCTAGGCATCTTCTGTTCACTGCATCTCTCTCTCCCTCTTCTCTCTCTCTCTCTCTCTCTCTCTCCTCTGTACACACACACCACACACACACACACACACACACACACACACATATAATTACTGTAGATTCTTAAACATAATTTTACAATCCCACGAATTCTCTGATGAGATTAAATGTGGATTACTGAAATTCAAAAGGTTTTACCTACACACTTCTTCACACATTCCCGGAAACGGCAGTAAAATTCTTTCTATTTATTGGATTCATTTGAGGACTTCTCTTTTGGATTATTGTGAACTGTTATCTCATCAGCTTGGATTTCCTGATTGATCTGTATGTATTTATGCAATTACTTGTCCGACTTTGATTACACTATTACATGTATATACAAGGGGGGGGGGGTTAATCTTTTCGTACATGTCAAAATTCTTTATTTATTTAATCTCTAATGAACATAAATGGGATATACCAATACTATATTTGCATACACATGCATAAACTAAGAATATGCAAAAGAAACTAATAAATTATAGTAACTAAGGAATTTATATTCAATTGTAAATATTTAGGGGTGAAAAAAGTATATTTATTTCCCCCACTATATATGTTTTTGTATGTTATGTTCGCATGCTTATAATGGCTTATATATGCCCTCTGTGTTTAGATATGTGTCGACTTTGATGAGGAGTATTATTGACCTTGGAACTTAGCTCTTTCAAATTAGTGCTTTAATCTAATCGCTTAATAAATTGAGCCCTATGCTGTTGTTCCTTGAAAAGAGTTCACCACTATAATTTTTCATTACCTATATATAATATTAATAATGACCAGAGAACAAGATTTTTTCCACACATCTATAATTCTTCTTTCGTGGATCTATGCACGTTTCAAAATTGACTGAATACCTCTAAAAATAAGAATATTCTCCTTGAATTGAGTAGAGTGATTACCGTTTTGATAGTACTGAACAATTTGCGCAAACTTAATCTAACCATGACCTATTTTTAAGACTATTTTACTTTACCTACTAGAGGTGACTCATGAGTCATTAATACAACTACTTTTAGTAACACCAATCACCTCCTAATAAACATTTTATTCACTCAGCTTGCCGGTTCCTTCAGCTTAACTTCGAATAGCAGTAAATAATAGACCTTGATGAAACTGTACCGAAAATGGCACCAGAAGGTTGCATACTTAACAGTGAGCAGTCGACGCAGTTGAAACGCGTGTAGATCCACGAAAGGATGCTGTAAATAACTGTTTAATAAAATTATAGATGTGGAAAAAATCTCCGTTCTCCTGATCATTATTACTTACTTCACGGAAACTATGCAATCCCTAATCATCAGCATAGAGTTCTTCTGCTGCACGACAATGCCCGCCCTCATATCGCCAATATGACCAAGGAAGCCATTCAAAAGCATGGCTGGGAAGTGCTGCCTCACCCGCCATACTCTCCTGATTTGGCACCAACGGATTTCCACCTTTTTCGATCTCTTTCAAATGCTATGCGCGGAGTTTCGTTCAATACTGATGCAGAATTGAAAGCTTGGTTGGATCAATTCTTCGAGTAGAAATAGGGTGATTTCTACCAACGAGGTATTGAAAATTTGGTTGAGCGTTGGGAAGAAGTTGTAAATAGCAAGGGTGAATACATTATTGATTAATTAGTTGATATTTTTTTTATTAAACCTTTTAAAAAATTTTAATTAAAAAAAACAGCAGGTATTTAGTTGCCAACCTAATATATAATCGCGTGCAAGCATCTATCTATCTCTCAATCTATCTATCTATCTATCTATCTAAGTGTGTGTGTGTGTATATGTACACACACACACACACACACACACACACACACACATATATATATATATATATATATATATATATATATATATATATAATATATATATATATATATATATATATATATGATATGTATATGTCTGCATACATTATACATGTACATATATAAATATATATATTCATATATACAGACTTATGTACGTATACATCTATGTATACATGCATACACATGCATCTAAATGTGTGTATATTAAACTTATCAGTAATTATAAATAGCTTTTATTTAATTTTATTTCGTGACATTTTTCTGACGTATTCCTGAAAATTGAACAGTTAAACGAAAATGAACTGGAATTCCACCAAAATATAGAGGCAATGTTGTATCTAAAAACCTTCGTAACCTTTTGTTATTCATTTACTGGTGTGAGTCTTGGGTCTTTAGTTATGCTAGGACACTTCCTTAGACAATTATGTCGGCAACAGTACGTTTATGTGTCTGTGTATGTATGTGTCATACTTTGTGCACGTAGTAAGTCGCTAATCTTCAACAAGGATCAGCATCCGAGAGTCATCTAGCCTAGGATTACAGACGAAGCCATTAAAAAGTAGACGTTCTGTTTCGGTAAAATAGCCATCTATTGACCACAGTGACTCACACGATGTTGGAGAGAGAATCCTTTATGCGATAGGGAATCCAGTATCAGCAGTTTCCTCGAGTTTATTACTGCTAATGTTTACATGCTTTTTATATACATTTATAGACATTCGGTGACTTTGGATGTTTTAAAGATCTGAGCAGGCACAGCAAGAAGATCAGCTTGACATAGAGCTAAGCAACAGCAACAATCCAAACAAAAGCTTGGACCCGAAACTCTCTTGCATGTCAAGTGGTCACATAAAGCTGCACTAGATAATAGCTGCTCGCACAAGCTAGCGAATTGACAGGGCCGTTAGCGCTCCGGAGAGAATACGATATTTACTTTAGATAATGTAGGATTAGATACACAAGCTTTAGAAAATAGACTTGATGGGCATAGCTGGAACGCTTTATATTATAGGTTTATTCAACGAAGGCTGACCTCGAACTAAAGAACAGCAAAAATAATATTCGCTGGCAAAAAAAAAAAAGATAATTATTCATCAGAAAATATATATTTATTTCCCTTAACATTTGGAGTTCGATCCTTTCAAAATTAAATTTGCTTTTCCTTTTCCCCGGGGATCAATAAAACAAGTATATATCTCCATCAAAAATCGGTGGCGGCTTTCTCAATGTATAAAATCAATAATATCTTCCGTTCTACTATCTCTACTTGTTTAGTTCCTATTAAAATTGGGTCTTGTGTCTAGATACAGAAATCTATATCATTGAGACTCAGGTTTTATGTAGTTTAGGGCAAGATAAAATAAATAAATAAACCTCTGAATGAATGCTTGACAATAGACCGCCGAACCTTTTTTTTTACCATAAAAACTTCTCTGATGAGGTTTCTCATCTCTACATCAATTCATTCTTCAATGAGAAAACATTCGATCAGCTTCCCCATAAATAATTGTGATTCAAAGAATGCGATTGAATATATATCAGTTTGGTGTTGTTGAAGTCGAAGCAGAGCTTGGAGAATTGGCCGAGATACTTAATGTACCACTTATATAATGGTACATGGTGATATAGTTAGAAAAGTAACGGCAAATTAGATAGATAGATAGATAGATAGATAGATAGATAGATAGATAGATAGATAGATAGATAGATAGATAGATAGATAGATAGATAGATAGATAGATAGATAGATAGATAGATAGATAGACCAACGGATTCGCTTTATATATATATATAACACATAGAAACATATATGTACATACACACAGACACACCTATAGGTTTGCTGGAATAAATAGGATAATATATACATGAGTATACAACCTTTTTTTTTTATTTCTTATCAGAAGTTACAGTCACAAAATTCTTCTACCGATTAATAATAATAATAATAATAATAATAATAATAAAAATGTGCGTACGCGCATTATTATTATTATTATTATTATTATTATCTCTCTCTCTCTCTTTTCTCTCTCTCTCTCTCTCTCTCTCTCTCTCTCTCTCTGTATTTGTATATATATATATATATATAGTAATAGGATCTCCGTCGGTGTCGACGTTGTTTTCGGTTGTTTGAACACGTACAACCTAAGCGTGATTCTGAGGCAGAATTAGTACAACAGTTTGGCAAGACTTTAAATTGCATGTAATATCCAGCCAACGGGCTTCCACAAAGTTTCCATCTACCCAATTTCCCACACAGAGCCTGGATAGACCCCGGGGAATAGTAAAATACACTCAATATGTCACAGAATGATATCTTGCCCATATAATCTCTGTGTGTGTGTGTATGTATATATATATATGTGTGTGTGTGTGTGTGGTGTGTGTGTGTGTATGTGTACTGTATGTGTGTATGAGTGTGTACACATATTCAAAATGTGACCGCGTGTGTATCGTTGACGATTTTTTTCTCCGTCTTCCCTTCCTTTTCCTATGTTTCTGACGAAGAGCTCCTCTCGAAACGTTAAATCCTCCTTCTTTCTTTCCTTTCCTGAGCGTCCAATAACACTATACTTGTTCCACGTCCTCGCGTTGTTGTGTTTTCTCTTTGTGTTTTCATGTTTGGATTAACTTTATACACATATAAATACATATACAAACATACATATATTAGTATTGCGTATGTATGCATGAATGTATGTGTGTATGTATGCATTTACTTACTTTTATGCTGCAGAAGCGTTTACGATTTAAATTCAATCCTTGTGTTATGTGTAGAGTCTAATATATAGTAGTTTATATTAAATTAACAACGACTACAAGCTGGTCCTTTCAAGGGCCATACACGATTAAGAATTGGTTACGAAAAGGCCCTTTACTGTTCAACCGGCTGACGTGTACGAGAGATCACACTCTGCCATCTTATACCAGGAAGGATTCGTGGACCAATTTAACCACTGAAATATTAATTGACACGTATTTCGCAATTGGCTTGATCCATTATGTTTAACCTGGGGCTAAACAACTGCATACTAACTAGCTAAACCTTGAGCTGTTTCGATATAGTAAGAGCACAGCATATCAGTATAGCATTACAGTGTAACATGTTATATTTTGAATCTCTAAAGTTTTCGTTCCGGGGCAGCTGCAAATATTTTCCAACAAATACAATAAAACAAATAAGTCAAATAATATGTTAAGTGCTTTTCACCAAAAGGCAACAACACAACACCTTATGAAGACTGCAAAATCGTGACTAACTTCGATTTTCTATAACTTCGTGATACAAACTCACGCATAATAACTTAATCTACTCAAGCCATTGCGTCTACGTCATTTATCAGATTCTCCATCATTCACTAATATTTTTTATTTACACAAGCTATGGCCTGTCTTTTGACAACAAAAGATATAATTTTCTTTTCTATTTCACCATGACTTCCTTGCTTTCAAAGTGTTGAGTAAATACCAGTCCTTCGTATCACTTTCAAAGTCTTATTTCATCTGGTGAAACTTTCTCCCTATTTGCATTATGATTTATTTCTCTGCAGCGGTTTCTAGAGAATATATATTTATTGATTCATTGCGCGAACGTTTGTGTGTGTGTGTGTGTGCGCGCGCTTGGCATGAATCTATGTATGTAGTCTTTTTTAATCATATGAGCTCTTCAGATACAGAAGGATTTGGTTTCTAACAAAGACACAACCGCTATCGCTGGAATTTCGACTACAGCAATTGCAAAGAGTTACTTACGTGGTGAACTTCAGAAAAGTCTTGCATATATATATATATATATATATATGTGTGTGTGTGTGTGTGTGTGTGTGTCGTAGTAGTAGTAGCCATCCGTCGGTCTCGAGAGACCATGGATCTGCGCCTGAAAAAATCGTGTCAGATGCTGATGGTGGTGCAGCGTCTGTTGTAGCGGTAGAGTCTATATACACACACACACACACACACACACACATATATATATATATATATATATTATATATATATATATATATATATATATATATATATATATAGAGAGAGAGAGAGAGAGAGAGAGAGAGAGAGAGAGAGAGGTGGGGTAATGAGCACAATAGAAGACTACAAGGCAAGAACAAGTTTTAACAAATTAGTTTCACGCTTAAAAAGAAGGGAGTGTGTTTTGACATTTCGAACGCTTATTCTTCATCAGAAGAAAGATAGAAAAGGGAAAAAATGAAAGAATGAGCAAAGGTGATTGGAGAAAGAGGAAGACAGAAAAAAAAAGAAAGAGACAGACTGAGTTTAATTTGAAGGAGGTTAATTAGCTTATATTTTCTAGTAGTTGGAGTATCTTTGTAGAGACTACCTTAGTGACTTGTGTATTTGTAGCAGTTGTTGATTAGCCACGCGTGAGACCTCGTCGAGCAAGGGTAAACAACAACAACAACAGCAAGTCTAATAGAAAAGCCTCGATGTGGTCGCTGGACCTGTTAAATAATGCCCAGAAACATTAGATAATGCAGTACTACATACACCAAACAAAATGGTATCGTTAAGCATGGAATGGCTTTGAACAAATGTCCGTTCGATTAATGAAGTTCGATCTAGGATTAAACAACACCAATCCCACTACCAAGGGCTACTATGAACGAGTTAAAGAAGTGATTTAAGTGGTCGCTCGTCCTGCTAAGAATAGTAGATAAATCTCCCTCAAAACACATTCCATCGTCTTAAGCAAGATAGGATACAGTAAATAATGCTGTCTTTGAAATACCATGAGAAATTAAGACTGGATAGTCACGACTGGAATGCTTTTGATCATAGGTTTGTTCGATCAGAGCTGACTTGAGATTCAACAGCAACAACAGCTAAGTTCAATTATTTGCAGCTTAATATCAGATCCTGATGCAACATTTATCCTAGATTTAAAAAAAAACTCGAGAAACTAGACGCCTTATATTTTTATGTTAAGAGTAAGAAGGTGGAAGATGTGATAGGTTAGAAAGTGTATAGGAAAACTAACGCAAAGATCTGCAGTTCGAATCCCTGCAGTGGCTGCCAGTTACTGTATTTGCTGCCATAAAATACACACACCAATTTCAGCAGCGTATAGTCAGGAAAATAGATTTTAGTACATTAAAACATATAAGCTTAACTTCGCATTTTGGACCCGGGAGATTTTTAAAAACCTTATCATAAAACAAAAATGAATATGTATCCTATATGCCATCATCCGCATGTCAATGATCGGCACCATTTATTTTATCCTCGACAGACTGGTCTATCAGCTTTCACAGAAATCTAAAATCAAAATCCTTGTCCTTTATCACTATCGCACAACGAATAAAATCATTCTGTCTTATCACTAGCCACCATCAAACAACAAACTCTAAAGCAGACAGTAACTCGGGGCTCGTGTATTAGAAACCAATAGTTTATCTATCCTATTATTCATAATGGCACCATGTATCTATCTATCTATCTATCTATCTATCTATCTATCTATCTATCTATCTATCTATCTATCTGTCTGTCTGTCTGTCTGTCTGTCTGTCTGTCTGTCTGTCTGTCTGTCTGTCTGTCTGTCTGTCTTCTGTCTGTCTGTCTGTCGTCTGTCTGTCTGTCTGTCTGTTGTCTGTCTGTCTGTCTGTCTGTCTGTCTGTCTGTCTGTCTGTCTATCTATCTATCTATCTATCTGTCTGTCTGTCTGTCTGTCTGTCTGTCTGTCGTCTGTCTGTCTTCCTTCTTTCCTTCCTTCTTTTCTTGCATTGCTATATATACTTCGAATGCAACAGCTTATCTTTCAGTTATTGACATTACATCTATCTATAGATCTTGCTATTTGCATCATGCCATTGAACATATTTATTTGCGCTGTTATATATCTACATGGATGAATGGTTAATGAATACGCTAGGCACCATTAGATTACAGGTTCTATTCCACAGTATAGCATCACGGACAGGTATCTTTATGAGATCTGAGTGCAAGATAATAACAGTTGAGAGTAAATTTGGCTAGACAAAACTTTAGCCTCATGGACGTCTCGTCTAAGTCTTCGCTGTAGAGTCAGACGAGACGTCCACGAGACTAAAGCCTTTGTGGATGTGAAATTCCATGATCCGTTAATTCTACCTTTGATCTACCAATGCGTACTTCCTTCTTTAGGATCAGAGTGCTTCCGTGAAATTATGTTTTCTACTGGGGAAAACTACGGCCGAAACAGTTGCCATGCATCAATAAACTTACAAAGACGCTGCCATAAGCAAAATACATGTTTACGAGTGGTTTCCACGCTTTAGAAATGGTCACTTGTTGCTTGAAGACCAACCTCCTTCAGGACGACCGTCGACCTTCCGAACGAACGAAAACATCATAAAAATTTATGAACTGATCATGGAGAACCGTCACCGAATAATTGACGAACTTGATATGACTGGTCTATCCTGGAGCTCCTGCCAACAAATTTTGAGCAAGGAATTGTGAATGAAAAAAAGTTGCAGCGTAATTTGTACTTCGCTTGCTCACGGAAGATCAAAAGCAGTCACGAGTGAATGCATGTCATGAACTGAAAGAACAGTTAGAAGTTGATCCGGACCTTTTTTCGAAGGTCATCGGTGGTGATGAAAGCTGGTGCTACGGAATTTACAGCTGTGGAAAAAGTGAAAAAAAAAAATGACGGAGGTGTTAAAAGGCATCACTTCGCAAGAGTTTCAGAACTGCTTCGCAGAATTGCCTGGACCGATGCATTGCTTCAAATGGAGAATACATTGAATCCGATAAAAGTGTCAACATGTAAAACTAAGTGATTAAAATACTATTGCAAAATTCCAGTTCCTTTTGGATACTCCCTCGTATGCTACACAAAATTCTAACGATATAGAAGTGTGTCTGTTTTATCCTCTTGTTGAATTCAAAGTCATGAACCACACCTAACTATATAGTATATCCTTTCCAAAGGCTTGAATTAACCGATATAACTGGTGTTATCAGACTTGTTTGCTTGTTCTAGATTTCAAACTTCAGATCGATTTTCCACAACCTTTGATTCGAAAGCCTTTCCGGATTACTGATTTTTTTACGAACGAGGTGTCGTCACCTTGGTCAACACATTCTAAATTAACCAAATATCAAATTTACTTAATTAAATGAAATACAGGTACATGTCTATTAGTAGAAATGATACAAGTTTACTGACATTGTACTGTACAAGGTACCAGTAAACTAATCAGGTAGCTGACGAAGTTTGTTCCCTGCTCGTAAATTAGAGTGGATTATAAGAGGTTATAGACCATCCGTATTCGGAAAGTCGACCTTGTACTTTGTATGTATACCACTAGAAAGAATATAACATAGGTGCGTTTTTTGCATACAAAACATTCCTCTAAGGTATTTTCGATTGCGTATGTTTGCAAATATACTCGAAGTAGATTGGAAGATGAAAATCTACGTCAAGCTCTAAACTTAACAGCAGCAATCGTACATCTCTTTGTAGAGACAAATTACATTATACATACAAGGGCTGGGGGTTAACAAGTTTCTGGCTATGAGTAAAAGAAAATACAGGAGGATCAACTAATTATGATTTTAGTCAACATATTCCACACACAGATTCACACATTTCTTGCAGCGGTCCTTCAGTGTTACTAAGCCCTGTAAAAGAACTTGGAATTTTTGGTCTCCAGCCAGACCTTTCACGACACCCTTAAAACTAGGAACTTTTCAGTAACCCTTCGTATATATATATATATATTTTGCTTGTTTCAGCTCAGAGCTGCGGCCATGCTGATGCACCGCCGTGTATATATATATATATATATATATATATATATATATATATATATATATATATACACACACACACACACAAGAGTTAAGAAATGGGTTGCATAATATTCGGGTTACATGTTTCATAGCGAGCGGAACGTCGGAAGAGGTGGATATCCAAGCTAACTCGTTTAATCGAGATACCCCTGGCCTGAAGAGTAGCCTGCGATATACACCTCGCTTGGATATTTACCACTTCTGAGGTTCCGCTCGCTATGAAACATATATAGCCCGCATATTATCCACTCCATTCCTTAATTCTTGAATTTTATTCGCATACCTGGCGACTCTGGCGGCCTACCGTGAAATATAAAATATTTTTTTCAGCTTACCATACTTCGATACAGAAAAACTCCACAGCTTTCCGCTTCGATAAACTATTATTGTTCCTGAAAGTTGTTTTTAAATTTTCTACGGTATATTTGAAGCTAACCTTCTTCCTACAACTCGATCCTTGGATCTTACATACACAAATACATACATACATACATACATACATACATACATACATACATACATATATATATATATATGTGGCTTTGTAGTAAAAAGTTTGCAACCCAGGTACATAGTTTTGGGTTCAGTTCCACTGCGAAGAAGCTTGAGTGTCTTATATTATTGCCCCCAGCCAACCAAAACCATGTGAGTGGATCTGTGTGTGTGTGCGCGCGTGCACGCGTGAGTTTATCCGCCACCACACCTTATCAACCGGGGTTGTTTCGTTTACCAACCGAAACTTTGCAGTTCAGCAAAAAAACCTATATAATTAATACCAGTACTTATTTTTGAGTACTGATACTTAGAAATGAGTACTAGGATGGATTTGTTTGACTAAAGCCTTCAAGGCGTTGCCCTATGGCTGCAATCAAATAATTGAAACTAGTACACGAATAGATAGATAGATAGATAGTTAGATAGATAGATAGATAGATAGATAGATAGATAGATAGATAGATAGATGTTGAATGGCCGTTGACTACTCATGAGTACCTTTACCCTTTGGCGGGTCTAATTTTCATCCTGCAGGGTGCCTAACAGTTCCCCTCCTCACCAAGCAAGGTTGCTAGGCTTGCTAGTTTAGTCGCCGACGACCCGACAATGCGACAGGTTGCACTACGTTACAGGTTACCAGTAGCGTGTATATATGTATATATATATGTATATTTGTAGGTGTGAATATATATATATATATATATATATATAGATATATATATATATATATATTATATAGAGGGCATTATTACACATAAATGCCACACGCTAGGAGGGACTTTCAAAGTCATTACTACCAAAAATAAACGAATCGTACCGAATGCAGCTCTCGAAGCAAGACATTCAAAAACAGAATTTAGTTCCAGATCACCTGTGATTTCGCAATTAACGTATTATCTACGTCTTTTGTTCATCAGTGAAACATATTCAAAACATATCAAAAATAAGATTTTTTTGATTTTTGATGTTTTGAATGTTTCACTGATGAACAAAAGACGTAGATAATACGTTAATTGCGAAATCACAGGTGATCTGGAACTAAATTCTGTTTTTGAATGTCTTGCTTCGAGAGCTGCATTCGGTACGATTCGTTTATTTTTGGTAGTAATGACTTTGAAAGTCCCTCCTAGCGTGTGGCATTTATGTGTAATAATACCCTCCATATAATATAAATAAATATTTTCAAGTGAAAAATTTTCAGATTTTTTCTCTTATGAGGTTTTTCACGCTAACTACCTGATAATTTATTGTTAAGATTTCTTATTAAGATTTTATCCTTAATTGTTATATATATATATATATATGCATGTGTGCATACATATATATATATATATATATATATATGCGCATATATATAAATGTATATATATATAAATATGTGTGTGTATATATATGTATATATATGTATACATATATATACATACATATATACATGTATATATATGTGTGTGTGTGTGTGTGTATATATATATAGGAAAATGTGTTGTTGAAATGGACCTTTCCTATATTTTTTCCTGTGTGGAAACATCCCACTCTTTTGTTATATACATATATATATGGATCGGTGGCTAAAATCTTCGATTCGTAACCACGTGCCCTTGGCGTCCATCCAAATGCGGGGAATTTTTGGCAAGTCTTTTACAATATCCTTCGGGCCGACGATTGCCTTCTAAATGAATACTAAAGGAGCCCATTGTGTGTGTGTGTGTGTGTCTGTGTGTGTGTGTGTGTGTCTGTGTGTGTGTGTGTGGTGTGTGTGTGTGTGTGTGTGTGTGTGCGTGCTCAGATACTTATCACTATATAGCTTTAAGCTTGAGACTATAAAAAATAACCGTATTTGTGTTTGTTTTTTAAGTTCAGCTATAGATATGAATCGCTGACCGTTGAGGTCAAGAACGGCGTTTGGATTCCTTCAAGGTGATGTCCCAACATCGCTGCAGTCATTACTAAATGCATGAGTATGTGAGTGTGTGTGTATATATTGGGTCATCCCATAAATAATGCGGTTTTTTCAATTGCATGAACCAAAAGTCGGAGGAGACCGGGATAATCTACTTGCTATAAAAGGACGTAGTAATTTCACCTTGTCCTTATTCTTAGTGCAAGTTTTGAAGCGTGCAGTTTGATTAAAAACTTTTTTCAAAGCTGTAATAGAAGTGACAAAGGAGCATATCTGGCATTTTTTGCTGCATGAGTTCAATGAAAGCAACAACGTGGAATATTAATGCAGTATATGGGGATCGGACAATAAGCGTAAACCAGTGTCAACGGTGGTTCCAGAAATTTCGAGCCAGAAGATTTGTAGAGCTTGGCGAAGACGTCCTGCAAACCCTGGTGGAACAAAAGCTTAGATTTCGTAATTCAACCATTCATCGACACCTGCGTCCCATCGGAAAAATCAGCAAATTGGATCAATGGCTTCCTCACAAGCTCGCTCGATCTCGATTTTCAGTACGAATACGGACCGCGAAAGCGTGGCCCATCGATCCTTTGCTGTCACATCTCACAAATGAACCATTTTTGGAGCGAACAGTAACAGGTAATGAGAAATAGGTTCTCTATAAAAATGTGAAGCGCCAAAGACAGTGGGTAAGGGAAGGAGAAACACTGGCACCACAGGCTGAAGAAGGTCTTCACCCACGTAAGATGTTATTTATTTGGTGAGATATGAAAGATTTGTTCCACTTTGAACTTTTAAACCCAAACCAAATTATAATAAAGGAGATCTACTGCAAGGAGCTCGAGCGGCTTAAGTCAGCTCTAGAAGAAAAACGACCATCTTTGGTTTCAAAACGAAAGGTATTCTTCCATCAGGATACTGCTCGGTCACATACAGCGAGGATGACACTCCAAAGGCTGGAATAGTTTCAATGGGAAGTGATGCCCCACCCACCATATTCGCCGGACATTACCTCATGTGATTATTATTTGTTCCACAATCTTCAAAATCATTTGTTCAGAAAATATATGAATTCTATAGACGAAGTCAGAACAATATTGAAGAAGTATTTCTCGTTACGGACAAGTGAATTTTAGAAAAGGGGCCTTGCAAGACTACCACATAGAAGGATTGTATATTTTAGATTAAGAACGAACTTTGATTATCTTAATTTTCAAAACTAAAAGAGGCATTAAAAAACCGCATTATTTTGGGGATGACCCAATATATATATAAATACACACACATATATTTATTATATATATATACAATGTATATGTATGTATATACATATGTATACGTATAGTTGTATATATGCATGCATATATGTATATAGATATATATCCATATATATATGTGCGTGTGTGTATATATATTAATATATGCATATATGTTTATATGTATATATATGTATATATATGCATATATAAATGTATATATATATACATATGATTATATGTACATAAATATGCTTATATGTACATATAATCATATGTATATATATATACATTTATATATGCATATATATACATATATATACATATAAACATATATGCATATATTAATATATATACACACACGCACATATATATATGGATATATATCTATATACATATATGCATGCATATATACAACTATACGTATACATATGTATATACATAAATATATGTATATACATAAATATGTATGTACATAAATATGCTTATATGTACATATACATGTTTATATGTATATATACGTATTTATATGTATATATATATATATATTTATGCGTATATATATGTACGTTTATAAGTATATTTATATATATGTATTTTTATATGTATATATATGCATGTTTATATGTATATATATATATATATATATATATATATATTATATATATATATATGTGTGTGTGTGTATATATATATATGTATGTTTATATATATATATATATGCTTATTTATATGTATATATATATATGTTTATTTATATGTATATATAAATATATATGTATGTTTTATATTTGTGTATATATGTTTATACGTGTATATATATATATATATATATATATATATATATATATATATATATATATCCATCCATATATATACATATCTATATATATAATAATATAAATAATATATAAATATATATGCATATATACATACATATATGTACATACCTACGTATATACGTATATATACATGCATATATGGGTACAGTACATCAAAGAAACGTTGAACACAATGAGAAACGAAAACATAAAAACAAAAACATAGAAACGAACTTTTTTTCGAACAACGAATAAAAAAACAAACAAATAAAAGAGACATACAGCATAAAGAATATTCCTCTTCTTCAGCTGTCCCTGTTTCAACTACTCCACGTTCGAAGGCAAGATACATACATACATACATACATACATACATACATACATACATACATATATATATATATATATATATATATATATATATATATTATATATATGTATATATATATATATGCATATATATATACGTATATATATGTGTGTGTGTGCGCGTATGTATATATGTGTATATATGTGTATATATGTATGTATATGTATATATATATCTGTAGATATATATATATATGTGTGTGTGTGTATATATATATGTATATATATCTGTATATATATGTATATATGTATATGTATATATATATATATATGCATATATATATACGTATATATATATATAGATGTGTATGTATACACGCATGTATACATTTATATATATATATATATATATATATATATATATATATATATTAGATGTGTATGTATACACGCATGTATATACTTATATACACATACACATGTATATACACGCACACATGCATTTGTGTGTGTGTGTTTGTATGTTTGTATATGTACATTCTGTTTAGACTTTAACACTTTCCTTTCGGTGTACAAAAGACCATCACGAATAATAACAATAAATGTTAACATCGCCCTATACCCACCCATCACAAACAAATAGTCAATGTATTGATATTAGTAAAGTAATAATTTCGCAAATTAATTAGCAATACTAATAATTGAACTTACAAGTAGGGAAGCTGAAAAAAAATAGAACTGCTGAATAAATACTCTGCTACATAACATTAGTACATTTTGCTTTTATCTGCTCTGTTGGAATGGAAATATTTAAGCTGGCTTTGAGTTCAGTCTCATGGTACGTTGCCTAGGGTAAGTATTTTCTACTATGCCCCCGAACGAGTGCCTTGTGATAGAATTTGGTAGACTGGAGTTCTGTGGAAACCCGCCGAATATATACGTGCATGCATGCATACATACATACATACATACATACATACATACATACATACATGCATGTATATATATACATACATGTGTATGTGTGTGTGTGCATGTATGTGTGTGTATGTGTGTTTGCATGTATGTGTGAGTGTATTTTTGCGTTTGTGTCTGTCTACCCCAACGCTCGTCGACCACTATTGAATTGCTTGTGTCCTCATGATGTAGCGGCTCAGCAAAACATACCGATAGAATAAGTATGAGACTTTAAGATAAGTACCGGTGCAATCTGTTCGACGAAAACTTTTCAAGGCGCTACCCCAGCGTGGCTGCAATCCAATGACTGATACAAATACAAGACAACTGGTCGATTTTAGAAAGCAGTTATTTGTCGTAAGTAAGAGTTGGTAACAAAGTTTGTTCAATTAGTGTGATTCGAACCCGAAATACTGAAGAATGGAACTAATGTAGCTGTCCAGTGATTTATTTGCCTCTCTACTAACTGTTTGCGGCTATGTTGGGGGTTTTATTCGAACAAATCGAGCTAGTACTTATTTTTAAAATGTCTATCACTTATTTCACCTGTCGTTTTCGGTGGATCGCTAAGTTACGGCTACGTAAACAAAGCAATACCGGTTGTCAAGCGGTGAATTTGAACAGACACAAACATACAGACACGCGCGTTATATATATATATATATATATATATATATATATATATATATATATATAACTGTTCCCGTCTACCAAATCCACTTAAAAGGCTTTGGTCGGCCTAAGACTGTTATAGAAGATACCTGCCCAAGATTCCTCACAAAGGAACTAAACCTGGAATCATGTGGTTGGGAAACAAACTTTTTACTGCACTGCAATGCCTGTTTCAGAAAAGTTTTATTGTTGTTGTAATTCGTTTCTCTGCTGATGCTTCCAAAGTTGTTGCAGGCATGATCGCTGTCCCATTTCCAAGTATAGTGTATCTGGGACAACATTATCCATTTTAAAAAGCCTCTTGTTTATTAAGCATGGGTAAAAATTGAGGGAGATTTCACTGCTAATTTTTGCAGACCTGCTGACCGTGAAGCAACATTCTCAAGAAGTGGTGTGAAGGTGCGGAACCTAGTGGTTAGAGTGCTAGGCTCGTAATCGTAGTCGCGAGTTCGATTCCGGGAACAGGTGAGCTGTTGATTTCTTGAGCAAAAGACTTTCGTAGGAGTGGCTGTGTGGTAGGTAGCTTGCTTACCAGCCTCATGGTCCCGGGTTCAGTCTCACTGTGTGACACTTTGGGCAAGTGTCTTCTACTATATCCCTCGGGTCGACCGAAGACTTCTGAGTGGATTTAGTAGAAGGAAACTGAAAGAAGCCCGTCGTATATATGTATATGTGTGTGTGTGTGTGTGTGTGTGTGTGTGTACGTTTGTGAGTCTGTGTTTGTCACCCCAACATCGCTTGACAACCGATGTTGGTGTGTTTACGTCCCCGTAACTTAGTTGTTCGGCAAAAGACACCTGTAGAATAAGTACTAGGCTTACAAAGAATAAGCTCTGGGGTCGATTTGCTCGACTACAGGTGGTGCTCCAGCATGGCCGCAGTCAAATGACTGAAACAAGTAAAAGAGAGAGTATACAGTCCATTCAACTGAAAATGAGTACCAGCAAGAGTTGGGGGTGAGGTTAACCCTGCAACGAATTTGGCTACTCGTTTAATGTTGGAAAGTGTTGTACTCCTAAGCGTTTGAACGCTATAGAAATCGAGTCAAACTCCCGGCCTAACGAATCTACACGCTCAAGAACGACTTCACAGTGGTGCTTGCTATTGTTTTAGCGCCAGAACTCTTATCAAGTAGACCTCTAATCAGAGCTGTTCCAATCGTGACCAACCCGTTTCTTTCATAGATTTTTAGGAACGGTGTAAAAAGTACTTGATTACCCAATACGCCCGTCTATTTTATTTACGCTGGTAGGCTATAATTCGACGAATATTTAGCCGCCCTTTCTAACAGATTAAACAACCACGTACTGGCTCTTTTGTTACTTCGTGTTCTTATATATTTATTGTTGCATGAGCATATATTCGATCAACAACGTTGTAGTAGTGGTCATTCCGTCTTTACATAGTTAAAAAAAAGCGACAGACAGAAAGAGTTTCGTGTATCTAATGCTTCAATTTAAAACGACTGTATAATTCATTGAGAACTTATATGCGATTTGCAACAGGTCGAGTATCCATGAAGTGCTCTCCCACGTTATGATAACGAGGTTGTCTGTTTATATGTGTGTGTCTGTTTGTGTGTGTGTGTGTGCGTGTGTGTGCGTGTGTGTGTGTGTGTGTGTGTGCAGGCATGGTTATGGCTACGTTGTTAAGAAGTTCGCTTTCGAACCACGTGGCTTTGGGGTTCACTCCCACCGCGTGGCAACTTGAACAAGTGTCTTCTAATACAGCCTCGCGCCGACCAATGGTTTGTGAGTTACTTCGTGAATTTAACGGAGGGAAATTATGTAGAAGCCCGTCATTTGTGTATACATGTATGTGTGTGTATGTGAATCTTAGTGTTTGACCATACGGCTGTAGAATAAGTACCCGGCTTAATGTGAGAACTAGGAAGCAATTTGATTGACTAAACCCTTAAAGACAGTGCCCCTGCGTAGCCTCTGTCGAGTGAAAGGAAACAAGTATATATATATATCCGCGTAGTCTTGATTGTCAGAAGAAAGAACCGTAATTTGTCTTAAGGCCTTATGTTCCCACGGGCAAAACTCCGAGTTGCCAGGAATTGACTCTACCAAAATAAAAATAATACTCACACATACACGCTGTATACAAAGTACTTTATAAAATGTGACTTACCTGTATATGAAATACCAATACTCCAAGAAGTAGAAGGCAGAAGTTCGACATGGTTATATGAATACTGTCAATTTTAGAAAACATTCTTGCGATTTAACGGCAAATAAAGCACAAAATTCAGTTTTCCGGGTACTTATATCTATATATTCATATATATATATATGTTTATATATATATATATATATTATATATATCCTTTGTTTGTTTAGTGGTTCTTCGAATTTTCTGTTCCTGAATTCTTCGCTTCTTACTTTTTTTCACTTATTTCTTCTTTGCTTGTGTTTGGTTGTCAATATTGTGTGTGTGTGTATGTGTGTGCATATATATATCACAAAAAATATTGCTTGAACGTGTAGGCTGAATCTCTGAGTAACATCAACGCTGCAACTCACTATCGGATTCTTAATAAATATAAACACTATAACATGTGCTGAGTACGGTTTTTATATCTCTTTCCTTTGTGGCTGTATGTCAGTATATGTATATATATACATATATACACACAAAGTAATATACACGCATATACACAAATCTATGTATATTCCCTTTTTCTCTCTCCTTTTTATCAGAAATATAAGACACGAAAATATTATCAACAGTAAAATTGCGTGCCAATGATGAAATCAAGTTAATTAACAATTAATAACCTCTATCACTTATATTAATAGGGGGAAAAAATTCCTTTGTTTTTCGTTTGTCATCACATTTGTTATTGTTGCTGATTATGATGATGACAACTTCGTTTTTTTTTCCCGTCTTCTTGCGGTTTGGACGTAATAAAGGTGTTGGATGGTGGTGTCATTTACAGTTCGATTCCAGTTCGTGGTTGTCTTTGGTTCTTGTTCTTATTCTTAATTATTTGTTTTTTGTTGTCATTCTCGTTAGCGTTGGTCTTGTTCTTGTTGTCCTCCGGTATATTCTTGTGCCTCCTTGCAATGAAGAGAGAATGACATCCGAAGAAAGCTGGTTCCTTCCTTTTTATATACACAAACAGATATACACCCTCAAACTTTTAAGTGCTGACGTAGAGAAGGCCATGTTCACATATACATCTATTTACATATATATATATATATATATATATGACTGTTTATGTATATATATAATTTACTATTTCATTTTTTTTATGTTGCTGCTGCTGTCGTTGAGACTGCTAGTTCAGTAGTAGTAGTAGTAGTAGTAGTAGTAGTAGTTATTGTTGATAATGTTGCTGGTGTTTTTACTATACTATACCATTCGTTGTTGCCGATTTACGAGAGAGAGGGAGAGAGAGAGAGAAAGAGAGAGAGAGAGAATAAGGGTGAGACAGAAAGAAGAGGAAGAGGAGGAAGAGGAAGAAGGAGGGGAAGGCAGCGGACGGAGGTGTTTTCCAAAGACCATGAGCATGCTTCAATGAGGACGGATGAGGTTTTGTACGGATAATGTTTTACTGACGGATAATAGCTTTGTTGGTTCCGTTACTGCTGTTGTTGTTGGTGTTGTTGCTGAGTTAGCCGCTACAGTTGGTTGTTGCTGTTGTTGTTGTTGTTGTTTCATGATTAAGCGATAATAATGGTGGTGGTGGTGGTGGTGGTGGTGTTTGTAGTGGTGGGTTTGTTCTTACTCGGAAATGGTTCACATGTTTCCAGTGTGGCTGGAGGCGGGGACGAAATTGTAAGGGAGAGCGATGTGAGTTGATAGCACTTGCTGATACTCTTCCTGTTGTAGTTGTAGTTGCTATTGCGATGTTGCTGTTGTTGTTGTTGTTGTTTGAGGTGGTGGTGGTGGTGGTGGTGGTGGTGATGTTTGTGTTGGCTTTTTTGAAAGAATTTTTTTGGCAGTTATTTTTTTCTTTTCTTTTTTCTTCTTTCGTTTCTTCTTTGGCCGCCGCTGCGGCTGCTGCCGCTAATACCACTGCTGCTGTTACTACCGCTGCTGTTGCTGCTGCTGTCACTGCTGCTGCTGCTGTTTCTCCTGCTGCTGTTATTGCTGCTACTATTACTACAGCTGTGGTTACTGCTGTTGTTGTTGCTGCTGCCACTGTTATTATGGAAGCCGGTAAGTGATTGTGTTTGCTGCTGTTATCGTTGTTGCTGCTGCTGCTGATAATGACAATGATGCTGACGATGATGTATTGTTGATGGTCACAGGGTGATATGTGGCAGTGATGACGATAGTGGGAATATCATTGTGGTGGTGGTGGTGGTGGTGGTAGCGGTGACAATTTCGATGACAAGCAATGGTATCAATGATGACTTACGTGTTGGTGTTAATGGTGGTAGTGGTGGCAGCGTCGGTGGCGGCGGCGACGGCGATGGTGGTGGTTTGGGGGTTGTGATAACGGTTGGAGTAGTAGCGGTAGTGGTAGTGTGGTGCTAGTGGTGTGGTAGTAGTGGTTGTGTGTTAGTGGTGGTGGTAGGGGTAGTGGTGACAGTTGTGATGACAGAAACAGTAGTATCAATGGTGACGTTGATGGTGTGGTGGTAGTGGTGATGGTGGTGGTGGTGATGGTGGTGGTGGTGGTGGTGGTGGTGGTGATGGTGGTGGTGGTGGTAGTTTTGTAAATGACAGTGGTGGTATTTATAGTGATGATGGAGTTGATGCTACTTGTAGCAGTAATGGTAGTAATAATGGTGGTGACAGGGGAAGTTGTGTTATTGTTCGCGGTGGTGGCGGTTATGTTAGTGGTGGTAGTGGTTTTTGTGGTGAAGTATAACGCTGGTGGTGGTGGTAGTGGTGGTTGTAGTATAAGTGGTGGCAATGGGGGTGTTGTGGGTGTTGTTGTTGTTGTGGTGGTGGTAGTGGTGGTAATGGTGGTGGTGTGATGGTGTTGCTTCTGCGGGTGGAGTTAGTAGTTATGTTTTGAGGGTGGCAGCGGCGGTGGCGGCAGTGGTAACAGTACTGTTATAGTTGAAGTTGTTTAGCCCCAAGCCAGCCATGATCTAAACAGACCTTTAATAATAAAAAAGACATTCCAGCCATGACTAGCACCATTCCTCATTTTTACTTTTTTATAAACAGTCTCTCTCTTCCACCCTCTCTCTCTCTCTCTCTCTCTCTCTCTCTCTCTCTCCCGAACTACATTATCGAAGATGTCTTTCCTTTCTTTCAAGGCAGTAGGGTGTGATTTGAAGTAGATTTGGTTGCTATTTCTTGCAGGTGAAGAGACCTCGAACCACGAAAAGGTACTTTCTTCTTGGCATTGCTTACAGACATAGCGACGGTGGTATGGAAGAATTTGGCGGTATGTTTGTTGTACTGGCAGGAGTAGCAAATCCAGTGGTGATGGTGATGATGGTGGTAGTGGTGGTGTTGGGTTGGGATCGTTGATAGTCTTGGTGGTGGTGGAGATAACAATGTTGTTGATATTAGTGATGGTAGTAGTGGTCGTATTGGTGGACTGGTTGTTGCTGTTGTTGTTGTAGTGGTGTTGGTGGTGATGGTAGTAGAGGGATCAGTGTTAGGGTAGAGTTGCTAATGATGGTAATATTTGTAATGACGGTAGTGTTGATGATGATTATTATGATGTTGATGATGATGATGAGGATGATGATGATGGTGGTGGTGGTGGTGGTGGTGGTGGTAGTGGTGCTGCTGGTTTGGTTTATAGTGACAATGATAGTGATAACACTGATAGTAGTAACAGTGAAGGTGATGATGCCGATGATGACGCTGATGATGATGATGATGATTGTGAAGTTGATACTGGTGCTGTTGTTGGTAGAAGCTTTGCTGGTGGTGGTGGTGGTATTGGTGGTGGTGGTGCTAGCTGTAGGGCTGGTTGGGGTTTGGCTAGTCGTGTTGTTTGCTTATTGTAATAATGTAGTTAGCAGTCGTTGATCAGCGTCGGGTATTGGTGCTGTTCGTTGGGTGTAGATGGCTATCGATGTTGAATAAAACATCTCCAATATCAACAATGACAGCTACCAACAACAGCGATATATTTGCAATAGGATGGGATGGAAGGAGATCGGCTGTAATCGAAATTATTGATTAATTGCACCTGCTTAGTAATTATTATAACAAACCTGAAAAGATGAAAGAAAATATTTGACACGGGTAGAATTCGAACTAGGAACATCGAATTACTGTAAGGAATTTAGTCCGCCGCATACCATCTCAACGACCCAACAATAATAATAGATTCTATCATATACATAAGGCTTATTTGAGTGAAGGAACTGTCGATTATATCGATAACAGCGATTGGCTAGTACTTTCATCGTCCCTGAATGTATTAAAGACGGTTCATCTTGACAGAATCGATCCTGCTAAACATTGCCTTCGACCAAACTGTGATAATAATAATTCTTTCCACTTGAAGCACAATACTTGAAATTTTGTGGGGTTGAGAGGCGAGTACATCGACCCCAATGCTGAACCGGTACTTATTTTATCGATCCCGAAAGGTGAAAAGCAAAATCAGCCTCGACGGAAGAAATGCCGCTAAGCATTTTTCCCGGCATGGTAACGTTTCTTATTTCTTAATTGCCCACAAGGGGCTAAACCAGGGAGGACAAAGAAGGACACAAACGGATTAAGTCGATTATATCGACCCCAGTGCGTAACTGGTACTTATTTAATCGACCCCGAAAGGATGAAAGGCAAAGTCGACCTCGGCGGAATTTGAAATCAGAACGTAACGGCAGACGAAATACGGCTACGCATTTCACCCGGCATGCTAACGTTTCTGCCAGCTTCCCCCGCCTAAAATAAATGCTCCTTTTTAAGGCCTAGCCAGGCTTATGGGCCCGGTTTCCCGGTTTTTATGGCGTATGTGTTCCCCAGCTGGACGGGCAGACGAAATACCGCTAAGCATTTCGCCCGGCGTGCTAACGTTTCTGCCAGCTCGCCACCTTGGTAACGTTTCTGCCAAATGGTTTCAAATTTTGACACAAAGCCAGCAATGTCAAGGAGAAAGTAAGTCGATTACATCGACCCTAGTTCTCAGCTGGTACTTATTTCATCGACCCAGAGAGGGTAAAAGGCAAAGTCGACCTCAGTGGAATTTGAACTCGGACCTTAAAGAGCCAGGAGAAATGCTGCTATACATTAAGTCTGACACGAAAATTACTCTTCTAGCTCATTCACTTTGGTTTCTAATTGTGGCACAAGACCAGCAATTTTGAGGAGAAGGTGCTTGTCGATTACATCGACCACCACCGCCACTACCACCACTAAAGGATAAAATGCAAATTAATCAAATCGTGATTTGAACTCAGAACATAAAATGTCGAAAGGAAAACTGAGTAAGGGATACTTGTTGCATCAGAACAATGCTCCAGCACACAAGTCCTTACTTTCAATGGTTACTGTGTGTGACTGAGGCCTTGAACTGGTTGATCGCCCGCCATATTCTCCTGATTTGGTCCCATTTGACTGTTATCTGTTCCCCAGCATTAAAAAACTCTTGGCTGAGAACCAGTATCGTCATGTCTGTTGTTAAAGATTTTTTTATCAACAGGATGAACACTTCTTCACCAGTGGGATTCAAGCACTGCAACACCAATGGAAGAAGTACGTGGACCGCAAGGGGAGACTATGTTGAATAATAAACTTCATTTGGTCATATTCCATGTGAATATCTTGCTCAGCCAATTATCTTTTCGGGCGACCCTCATAATGTCGCAAGGTCTTCGACGCTCTAACGATCATGTCAATCCATTACTCTTAAATAGTTCCTGATTTAGGTTTAAAGCTAACAATTTTGAGAGGAGCGGGCTAATCAGTTACATTGACCCAAGTATTTCACTGGTACTTTATTGTTTCGACTTCGATGAGATGAAAGACAAAGTTGAATTTTTCCTGACGCTCAAGCAGAACGCTTGGAATTCGGAGGAGGGGAGGTTAGTCAGTTCCAATGAATTCAATACTTGATTAGTATTTTATATTATCAACCATAAACGAATGAAAAGTAAAGTCGACTTCAGTGGGATTTGAACTCAGAATGAGTTTTCCTTAAAGCAGACGTTCTCTTTTACTTTCCAGGCGCCAGCTCAGTATGAATACTTCTTTCTGGCTCGCAAAGCCACCAAATCTGTTATTATTTGCCTCTGGTATGAAATTTTTATATCAACGTTTGGTGAGTATTAAAATGCTAAAGTATGTTTTGAAATTTGTTTGTTTCTAGATATTTTTTTTCTGTCTACCTTTCAAAATCAAAATGTCTATTATCATAACTTTATCTATTTTTCTCTCTTTTTTTTTTCTTTTCAATTATCAGTATTTTTTTTTCTCATTTTTTCCAAATCTTTGTTATTGCTTTTCAAAGCTGTCTATGGGAGTGTAACTATCGCTACCACATTTGAGACTAGCATATACATTTTACAGCTTGCAGAGAAAAAGCCATATTAAATTACGAGTAAACAATGTTTTCAAAAATATAACATGCAAAACATGTCAAACGACAAAGTTTGTTTTCTATCTTAAGGTAAAAAGATGGTTATTCAAACGAACAACTATTTTAATGAAAGGAAACAAAATAGAAATATTTCCAACTTCCATCAAGTAAAACATGGTAAATTCAACTTTGTTCGGAACTGTGTTGAAGTATTTACTCACTGCAAAGAAAAACAATGATACTAGACGAAATGCCGCTATGCATTTTGTCCGGCGTGCTACGACTATTGTCGGTTCACCGCTGTAATAATAATAATAATAATAATAATAATAATAATAATAATAATAATAACAATGGTTTCCAATTTTGGCACAAGGCCAGCAATTTCGAGGGAAGGGTAAGTTAATTACATTGACCCCAGTGCTCAACTGGTACTTATTTTATCGACTCCGAAGGAATGAAAAGCAAAGTCGACCTCGGCGGAATTAGTACTCGGGATTTGAAGACGGACGAAATGCCGCTGAGCATTTTTCCCGGCATGCTAAAGATTCTGCCAGCTCGCAATAATAATAATAATAATAATAATAATTTCTATTATAGGCACAAGACCTGAAATTTGGTGGGAAGGAGCCAGTCGATTAGATCAACCCCAGTACACAACCTGTACTTAATTTATCGACCCTGAAAGGATGAAAGGTAAAATCGACCTCGGCGGAATTTGAACTAAGAGCGTACAGAGACCTAAATGCCGCTAAGCATTTTGCCCGCCATGCTAACGATTCTGCCTGCTCGACATAATAGTGTTGGTAATAATAATAATAATAATAATAATAATAATAATAATAATAATAATAATAACAATCATAATAATAATAATAATAATAATAATAATCATTATTATTATTATTATTATTATTATTATTATTATTATTGTTATTATTATTATTGTTATTATTATTGTTGTTAACTTTTCTACTAGAAGCACAAGGCCTCAAATTCGGGGGAAGGATTAAGTCGAGTACATCTACCCCAGTGCGTAACTGGTACTTATTTAATCCCCGAAAGGCTGAAAGGCAAAACCGAGTCGACTTCGGCAGAATTTGAACTCAGAACACGAAGACGAACGAAATGTCGTTAAGCATTTTGCCCAACGTGCTAACGGTTCAGTCAGCTCGCCTTACTACTACTACTACTACTACTACTACTACTACTACCACCACCACCACTACTACTACTACTACTACTAATAATAATAATAATAATAATAATAATGATAATGGTTTCAAATTTTGGCACAAGTCCCACAGTTTTAGAGGGAAATGATTTAGTACTTACTTTATCCACCCCGAAAGGATGAAAGGCAAAGTCGACCTTTCGACCAAAGCGGATGAAAGAATAACGATGAAAATTAATAACAAGAAGACAACTTTCTTGCATTGTAATGTGGTCACAGTTTGCTCATGTTTTGTTGTTTCGTTCGTTTGCGGTTATTGTTATCTTTTCGATCATAATGACTCTAGTACATGAACGATACATATTTTATAGAAGGGTTACTTGAGTTTCATTTAGATACATTCCGGTTCTACTCAGAACTAACGTAATGCTTGACCTCTTCAACAACTCAAACCATAAACGGATGTGGGTACCGAGAAGATATCCATATTTGTTTATCCATACCTATTTCTTTATTACCCACAAGGGGCTAAACACAGAGGGGACAAACAAGGACAGGCATAGGTATTAAGTCGATTACATCGACCCCAGTGCGTAACTGCTACTTAATTTATCGACCCCGAAAGGATGAAAGGCAAAGTCGACGTCGGCGGAATTTGAACCCAGAACGTAACGGCAGACGAAATACGGCTACGTATTTCGCCCGGCGTGCTAACGTTTCTGCCAGCTCGCCATCCATCCCGAGAAGATAAAAAAAAGGCGAGTAGCTTATCAAAATAGAGTGAAAGGACATATTCACATTACTACTTTGAAATACAGATACTTGTAAAATAAATGGAATGGGCTGGGAAATACACATAAAAACGTACACGCACAGCGATATATTCATATGTATATTTTCATATTTTCATATATCTCGGGGTATTTCTGGTATATAAGCATTATTAATAACTAGCAGTATCGCCCGGCGTTGCTCGGGTTTGTAAGGGAAATAACTATATAAGCATTTTTAGAGAGTTACTTCCCTTATAGATGCCAATTCGGGCTTTCTTAGCCATTTCTGTTTTGGTGTCTTCAAGGCATGAAGTCGTTGTTCTAAAAGAACGCTGGTCTCCTTGACAACGCTTTACGACGTTGATTTCCTTACACTCCCTTCCCCACAGCTTCACGAGGGAGGGAAGAAGGGGGAGAAGCAAACAGGTGCAGGTGTGACCATGGACGCCAACTCCGCCGCCATCGACACACGAAAAATTATGCATTAAAATGGAATAAAAAATAATGTTAAATTATTTTTAAAATCGTAGACTCATCGTAGACGCGCGCTAATACTCAGACGGGCTCGATATGAATCACGACTATAAGATACCCAAATTTGGTTAAACTGCACCGCAAAATGTGGGAGTAGTTAGGAATCTAAATCGAAGGGGACAGACACTCACACAACTACAGTTTTATATATATATAGATAGATGTACAAATAATGAAATTTGTGAAAGAGTTAAAGATAAGATTTATCTGCATCTGTTTGTCTGGTGATAGCAGAATTCCCCACTGGATCAGAGTATATTTATCCACGCAGGGAGATATCTTAAATTACTTCAGTTCAATGGTTTAGGTATTTTCTACAGGTTTTTTTTTTTTTTTGCAGTTGAAAATATATGCCTTTCTGCTGCGAAAAATCCACTTTTGGTGGACATGATCTTTCACTGGCCCTGCTTCTGGTGTTCTAGTAGGTTTGTTCTCACAGTTTACACGCGCATACACACATGCATAGAATTATACGTACACAAATACGCATACACGTACAAACACACACACCTACATGCACACATTCATGCATACATACATACATACATACATACATACATACATACATACATACATACATACATACATACATACATACATACATATACGTATGTATTCATACATCTGTATGTATATATATATTTCATCTCTTTGCAATAATTTTACCTTTAGGCATTTTGTGGGACGCTATATCACTAGTGCCAACGTATAGCCCTATCGTTGGCACCAGGCCATAGGAGTAGATTGCAGACAATTTCATTGATCAAGTACTTGGCTTCGTCGTCATCGTCGTCGTCGTAGTCATCTTCATCGCCATCGTTGTTGTTTAGCCACAAATCAGCCCTGGTCAAGCAGGTTTATGGTCATACATATTCCAGCTGTGATTTTTTTAATAAAATGATGTTAAAAATTTTGAGTTAGAAGTAGCTCAATTATTCAAGGGTAGTGGATTGATAGAAACGTTAGAGCGTCAGAGACCCTGCGACACTACGAAGGTCGGCTGAAAAGTTCATAAGCTGATTAAGATACCCTCATGGAATGTGACC
Source organism: Octopus sinensis (assembly GCF_006345805.1). Classification (NCBI taxonomy): domain Eukaryota; kingdom Metazoa; phylum Mollusca; class Cephalopoda; order Octopoda; family Octopodidae; genus Octopus; species Octopus sinensis. The sequence continues at coordinate 100,039,729 of NC_043000.1, read as the reverse complement.
GCATGAAGTTAATTTTTCAACATAGTCCCTCTCACGATCCACACACTTCGTCCATCGGTGTTACAGTGCTTGGATCCGCACAGTAGACTTGAGAAACTCTCGAAACGATAGTATATGATTTGCACTACTTTGATTGCTTTCGTAGCAGATTGAGTCACTGCATAAATCTTTCCTTATCGGCCAATGTGGTTTTATTATTAGTCTCTAGGTCGGCTCCAGTCGTGAAGGTATAGTGTGAGTGGGCGAGGAGGGCAGGCGTTAGAATTTATGTTTGCCACCCACCATACTTCAGCACTGACCATGTGGGTGCATGATCAAAGAACTCTGGCCATAACCAGCTCATATTATTTTCAATGTATCTAAGATTACATTACGGAATGCAATCCAAAATAGAAGAAGAAGAAGAAGAAGAAGAAGAAGAAGAAGAAGAAGAAGAAGGAGAAGAAGAAGAAGAAGAAGAGAAGAAGAAGAAGAAAGAAGAAGAAGAAGAAGAAGAAGAAGAAGAAGAAGAAGAACAACAACAACAACAACAACAACAACAACAACAACAACAACAACAAGAACAAGAACAAGAAGAAAAAGAAGAACAAGAACAAGAAGAACAAGAAGAACAAGAAGAACAACAACAACAACTTGGTTTTTAAAAATATATCGATATTTCTAAAGAATAAAAATGTTTGAGCTCAGCTCGGAAAGAGCCGGCACGAACTCCTCAAAATATTCTTAATTCAGAAATTTACGAAAGTGTGTTGTGATGATGATTAGTAGATGGTCCGATGCTATTTCAAGAATCGTTTTCCAGGTGGTTGTGTTGGGTGCCTAAAGCAGAATGCGATGCCTGGGAAAGAGCTATTGAAGCTGGTTTGATGTGATACGAGGATGTTTGTGTTGGCGTGCTTTGTTTAGGATATAAAGGCTGTTTAGTTGTGGTACTTTTTAGTTAGTTCTTTTCTTATTTGTGCTATTTAAAAGCTAGAAAGCGTCGATGGGTTTCTAGGCGGATGGTGACGTCGGGAATAGCTTGCACACAAAGATCATACATGTGCATGTGTGTGTGTGTATGTTGGTGCGAACAGGAAAAATAGATATCAAAATATGAGTATATAATAGAGTAACTCTCGTATCTTGAGTTAATCTGTTGCTTCTGCTAAATATTAATATATACATATATATATATATATATATATATATATATATATATATATATACAAACATATATGCATGCACACACGCACACACACACACACACACACACACACACACACACACACCACACACACACACAACACACACACACACATATATATATATATATATATATATATATATATATAAGCACATATTAATGTGCCTTGTAGCTTGGTTTTTAGCATGAACACTTATGTCGTTCCTCATTCGATTATAAATGTCTTTTGTAACACCTGTCTATTCAATGCATGATTTTATGTATATGGTATAGAGCAGTGCTACTCAAAGTAGTGGTCTTCGAGCCATCAGCTGCCGATACGCGGTGAGTTTCCAGAAAAGAAACATTATAAAATGCTTATGTTATATTGTATTATTTGTAAAGATAAAAAAAATTGTCAACTTTTATTATATTCATTATATATATTGTTTCCGGTATAAATTAATATTACTCTTCTACTCTTTTACTTGTTTCAGTCATTTGACTGCGGCCATGCTGGAGCACCGCCTTTAGTTGAGGAAATCGACCCCGGGACTTATTCTTTGTAAGCCTAGTAGTTATTCTATCGGTATTTTTTGCCGAACCATTAAGTTACGGGGACATAAACACACTATCATTGGTTGTCAAGCAATGCTAGGGGGATAAACACAGACACACAAACATACACACACACATATATATACACATATATACATATATACGACGGGCTTCTTTCAGTTTCCGTCTACCAAATCCATTCACAAGGCTCTTGTCGGCCCGAGGCTATAGTAGAAGACACTTGACCAATGTGCCACGCAGTGTGACTGAACCCGGAACCATGTGGTTGGTAAGGAAGTTACTTTATTTCATTTCATTTGCCATAGAGGCAGTACAAAGATGGGTAGCTTTGCAGACTGGAAAAGACATTGATGAGGCGAATAATAATAATACAGGATGATAATTATGGGAGAAGACAGAAAGCGCCCGCCGACCCTCTGCTTCTCTATAACATTGTTGTTTTAATAAAATACACATTGAGGTAATAACCCTCTTACAATTTACAATATTTTACAATTTCTTTGGACTAACAAGTCCATTACAATTCAAAACATAATAAGACACATATTGAGGCGATGAACCTCTTACCTCACGTCACTCCTAAGAAATATTACCGGTCCCTGACACATTGGGAAAAAAACTACCAGTACGCCACATCAGATAGTTCGAGAAGCACTGGTATAGAGGATATGTAATCAGACCAGCTCCATTGTGAAAGAGTTAATCTAGATTAATTTCAGTATAATTTTTGATTCTGTAAGATCTGTATTATAGCTGGAAGAATATTTTCTTTACTACTGCTACATAAATATCGTGTATGATAGTAAAATCATTTTGTTCCCTAAAGATGTTTTAACGGCATTATTGCTATATTGTATAATTTTCAGATTTTTTATGTTATCTTTACACAGCTTATTTATATACTTTTGAAACGTTCATATTGAAATGTATTCAGTGCGGACTTGTGACAACAGAAAGGAAAAAATAACGGTACTTCCAAGCAGGAAGTACTGTCACCGTCTTTTCTGGATCGTTTCTGTTGTTGTTGATGTCATTGTTATTTTGCTTACAAGATCGTGTCCTTTCCTATGAAGTATGTATAGGAGATGGTATCAGAAGGTTCCCGGGGTAGTTGTTTAATAAAAAAAAATTAAAATCTTATATACCTAAGTTTTAACATCATCGCCTTCGAAATAGTTGCCTTGTACAACAATACACCGGTCTCAGCGTTCATGTCACTTTTGGAATCCGACCTGAAAGTCTTTTTCCGTAAGCGTGTCGAGGACCTGCGATTCGCTCCGGATCTCAATAACGGTGTTAAAACAGCGACCTTTGAACTGCATTTTCATCTTGGGGAAGAGCTGGAAGTCCGCAGGTACTAAATCTGGCGAATAGAACGGGTACGAAAACGACACTATGTTGTTTCTGGCGAGAAACTCGCGAATGAGCAGAGCTCGGTGATCGGGTACATTGTCATCGTGAAGAATCCAATTCTTCGTGTTCCAGAGATTCTGTTGCTTTCGCCGAATGTCCTCCCGGAAATACTTCAAAACGTTACAGTAGAACTCTCGATTGACGGTCCGGCCCTGGGGAATGAATTCTTGAAGTATAATGCCATATTTCCAGGGGTGACGCCCGTGGCAGATCTTTTCGGGTTGAGCTTAAATATCAATAAATTTTTTTAAAAACCAAGTACTTCTTGGAGCACTACAGAACGAGTCCGGAAACATTTTGATACCCTCTTGTATTTCATATTTCTGTAAATATTTTGCAGAATTTGTCAAATATAGCCCACTCACTGAGAGCCGTAGCTGCTGTAGCTCTCTGACAGCAGTCGGACATGCTGAGACGACTAGTCTTGCGTGTCGAGATCTATCGTTTCACAGGTACTCTAGATGTGACCATCCTGTCTTACATATCCGATATCAGTTTATTCGATATATTTATCATTTTTTAAGGAGGATAGAATAGTGTTTAAGGGAGATTTCGATCCAGTTTCATGCAGATTGATTGACAACGTAAAGGTATCCATGTTATCTCATATTAGTGGTACTAGTATATATAAATGGTTATGGTTAATATTTCATAAATGTGTATATGTGTGTGTACGCGTGAGTTTGTGTGTATGACTGTGTCTGTTTAAGTATATAACTACGTACACACACACACACGCATATAGTAAACGTTAGCACACCGGGCGAAATGCTTAGCGGTATTTCGTCTGCCGCTACGTTCTGAGTTCAAATTCCGCTGAGGTCGACTTTGCCTTTCATCCTTTCGGGGTCGATAAATAAAGTACCAGTTTCGCACTGGGGTCGATGTAATCGACTTAATCCGTTTGTCTGTCCTTGTTTGTCCCCTCTATGTTTATCCCCTTGTGGGCAATAAAGAAATATATAGTATACGTATATTGTTGGACCGATAAATAAATAGATAAAAATGTGTGCATAATTGTATGTTTGTGTTGCTTGAAGCATAAATGTATCTATACATACACACGCGCGCACACACACACATAAATGTATATATATGTGAGTGTGTGCACATGTGCATGCAAGCACACATATGTACGCATATTTGTTTAAAAGTACCATATCATGTGTAGCAATGGTAAAGTTTAACTATACTGCATCTGTATGTTCCCTGTCTATGATTACCTGCGCATTTATGTATATCTGTAGGCATCTCACGTTGTATGTGTATGTGTATGTGCGTATACATGTATGTAGGTGTAGGTGTGTTCGACCCTATGTGTTTGCTAGAACTGTTGTGAGACTTTTAGTCAAAGATGCGTAAGAATAATGATAGAAAGACCAGAAACTCTAAAGCAATCAATGCCTTACTTATCTCACTCACTGAACAGTTTCTACAAAGGTCCACCGACTGAATTCTTATTTTCCTCTCTCTCTCTTTCTCTCTCTCTCTCTCTCTCTCTCTCTCAGCCTTCTCTCTCTTTCTCTCCGTCTCTCTCTCTCTCTCTTTCTTTCTCTCTCTCACACACACACTCGTCTGTATATTTGTCTTTTATTATATTTGTCTGACTATCAATTCAGTCAATCAGTTCCATCCCAATTTCCAATCTATCTAGTTTTCAGCCATCGAGCTAACCATTGAAACGGCCACCCATTGATTCATCGATTCATTCATTGATCTATCAAACCTATCTCTCTATCTTATAGCGTTCTATTTTTGTTTTTTTGTTTTTTTTTCAGTATCTTTATATCATCCTGTGTAAAAATATGTTCACGTACGTATGTGAATAAATACAAACGTGCATGTGTGTCTGTGTGTAGATAGTTACAAATATATTTGTTATCTTTGTGTGTGGGGGGGGGGGGTTGATGTGTTTTTCACTTGGTTATGCCTGCTTATTGGTAGCGTTCATTTCTTTTTAAGTCCAACTTCTGATAAGTCAAAAATAAGTCACGGGAAACCAGTCTTGTCGTTATTTGGTTAATACTAAAGGGAGAACAACGCCGTTTTACCATAAGGTCTATTCTAGGCGGCAAGGTTAAATCTAAATTTATTAAAAACATACGCTTCTAAACTTATTTATTTACAATTTATACACACTCAGAGGTTGTTTCGGTATCATCAACGATTATACAAGTGAATTATGATTATGTAAGTAGCTGCAAGCCATTGTTCTTTTGTATAATAGACAGAATAATTCTTGTTGATGAGCCGTTTAAACCGTTGCGAAATGCATCGAAATTCTGAAAGGATGCACTGAGGCACTGGTATGTAGCGCTCAGGAACAAGCTCTGAGAACTAACTACACAAAGTTCAAACAGATAAGATCAGTTGAATTGCCCCTTTGTTGGATGTGTGACAGCAAAATCGGAACAGTCTCATATATTGTCAGTGAGTGTGGCAAGCTGACCCAAAAACACTACAGAAGAAGGCATGATAGCATAGGTAAGTTTATTCACTGGAGACTGTGTGAAAAGTACGGTCTGGGCACAGCACGGAAATGGTACAAACATGAACCAAAGGACGTCACTGAGAACAATGAATATAAGATCCTGTGAGATTTTACAACCCAGTGTGACTCCCTAATTGATGCTCGGAAACCAGACGTTGTTGTGGTCGAGAAAAGAAAAAGGAAACGTAGATCATAGATAAGGCCATACAGGAGGATGCACGCGTGATGAAATTGATAGAATGTGGGCAATGAGGAGAGTAACTGTTATCCGAGTACCTGTAGGGGGTACTCGGAGCGCTAACAACTAGTTTTTGCGAAATATGTCGTTCGAACTGACATGAGGAAATAATAATAATAATAATAATAATAATAATAATAATAATAATAATAATAATAATAATAATAATAATAATAATAATAATAATAAAATGTAACGATTCTGTGGGACTTCCCAGTACATACAGACCGAACCATCAAAGCCAATAAACTGGATATTGTTGTGAAAGACCAAAACAATAAAGTTTGCTTATTGACCGACATGAGCATCCCCTGTGATCATAATATCTCGGCGAAAGAGTTTGACAAGCTCAGAAAATATAAAGACCTGCTCATTAAAATTAAGAAAATGTGGTATCTCAAGGCGGTTACAATACCAGTGATCGTTGGAGCACTAGGAATGATCAAGAAGGGAACTGAAAATTATATGAGAATGATCCCTGGCTTACCATCCCTGCAAGAAGTGCAAAAGATTGTCTTAACTGGTACATCACACGTATTGAGAAGAGCATTGTCGATGTGAGAACTATTACTACCTATGTATTTTAATTTAACTTTTTAAAAAAATGAACGAACGAGTGAGTTTAGTTTAATGGCCTACCAATGTATACTATGAGTTTCTTTGCCCTAGGAGTCGGGAAGACACTCGGCAATAAATGGAAGCAAATTTGAAAGAAGAAAAAAAAGATAACAATAATAATAATAATGACGACGACGACGACGATGATGATGATGATGACGACGACGACGACGACGATGATGATGATGATGATGATGATGATGATGATGACGATAATAATTATAATAATAATAGTAATAATAATGATGATAATGATGATGATGATGATGATGATGATGATAATTTCTACTGGAAGAATAAGGCCTCAAATTTGAGGGAAGAGATTAAGTCGATTGCATCGACCCCAGTGCGTAACTGGTACTTATTTAAAGGCGGCGAGCTAGCAGAAGCGTCAGCACACCGGGCTAAATGCTTTGCGGTACTTCGTCTGCTGTTACGTTGTGAGTTCAAATTCCGCCGAGGTCGACTTTGCCTTTCATCCTTTCGGGGTCGATAAATTAAGTACCAGTTACGCACTGGGGTCGATGTAATCGACATAATACCTATGTCTGTCCTTGTTTGTCCCCTCCATGTTTAGCCCCTTGTGGGTAATAAAGAAATAGGTACTTATTTAATCGACCCCGAAAGGATGAAAGGCAAAATCGACTTCGGCAGAATTTGAACTCAAAACTTAACGGCAGACGAAATACCGCTAAGCATTTCGCCCGGTGTACTAACGATTCTGCCAGCTCACCGCCTTAATAATAATAATCATGATGATGATGATAATATAAGATTTCACTTCTTCTCTGATATAAACATATATGAATATACATATATATATATATACACATATATATATATAGAGAGAGAGAGAGAAGGGGGAGAGAGAGAACGAGAGAGAGAGAGAGAGAACGAGGGTAAAAATCTAATTAAGCTGATATTGTAATTAGCGATTATTCAGTTACGTGTTCTTTCATTAATCAACCATGACTGTTGGTAAAGAACGGTGCTGAACTTTTATAGAACTTGGAAATGGGGATAAAGAACGATCGTAGAAACATGCACAAAAGACGATTGTCCCTTTCAAAGAAATGTCCATAGTGGTATCGAGGATAGAGCAAGGAAGACTTCTGAAGTATTCCTTGGAAGAGAAATTTCAAAAGAGTATTGGCAACGACGTATCGTATATTAATTCCTGGTAAAGGCATATCTTAGATTAGTTCCTGTTAAAAGCACAGCGCGGATTAATTCCTAAAGAAAGATGTGTTTAGAAGTAAACTTTCTAATCTTAAGCTCTTATAAAGTAAATGTGAGGTTTATATATTGAAGAAGTTGTATGCACTGTAAAGGCGTATAAAGAAGGTGAGTATAATGTCAAGGGTAAGTAGTCGAATCAAATTCAAAAGCTTTCTACAAACAGATACTGTGGTTAAATATACACATGTATACAGCTTACGCTCAGTACATACATTTATACACACATATGTACATGCATATATTTACATATATATATATATATATATAATATATATATATATATATATATATAATATATATATATATTATATATATATATATATATATATTTACAAGTGTACATAAATGCATACATGCATATATACATACATATAGATATTACACTGAGTGCAATAAAAATAAATATGCTATTGATATCCGTTTTCCTTCCATAATCAGCAACATAGAGTACTCAAATATGAAATAAAACAATCTTGAAAACTATCACCGTAGTGGATAGTTACATTTGCATATTTATCCTTTTTACAGCTCGTTCTTAATTAAGCAATATCTGCTTGACATATTACTTTCAATGACCAATTAAGAGGATGCTCTTTGTTTGATTGTCGATTTTGTAATAATACTTTTTCTAAAACGTTTTATCTATATTTCGCTTTTCATATACAAATTCAGAAATTGTCTTGCTTTCATTTATCCTATTTCATTTGTCCTATTTTGCTGAATCATATCTTACTAGAGTCGTATATTCCTTTATCATTTTCACTAGGTGGTTCGGCATTATTTTACCGATTAAGCCATATCTTGTTTAATTTATTAGTTTAACGCTTTCTAATGGTCGTTCCAGTGTTTACTTTATCTCAGCTTGTAGAGTACGTCATAAATTTCAAATGTCATTCCGTTCATTTCAAAAATATTATTTTGTATTTGATATACATAAATTTTAGTTCTTTCCCTTACGTTAATTCATTTTATTGCTCTATTTATGTTGACATTGGTGTGATTCCACTATTTATTTTCATGCCGTAACTCCATCGGATTTTAAACTTGTTTACAGTTTTTACAGTTTTTAAGAAATAAATTCTTTCCTATGTCTCGGAAGTGAAGGCGGGTAGCTTAGTAGTTAAGGTATTCGGCTCACGATTATAAGGTCACGAGTTCGATTCTAGGCAGCGCGTTGTATCCTTGAGCAAGACATTCCATTTCACGTTGTTCTAGTTAACTTTGCTGCCAAAAGTGAGCAGTACCTGTAATTCGAAAGGCCAGTCTTGTTACATTTGGTGTTACGCTGAATCACACTGCGAACTACGTTAAGGGTATGCATATCTGTGGAGTGCTCAATCACATGCAAATTAATTTTACGAGCAGGCTGTACCGTTGATCGATGTATCTTAAACCTTCGTTGTAAGCGATGAAGTGCCAATGCCAGATAATATTTAATTTCTTCCACTTAACAATTAGGCTTTAATCCGTTGCATTTAAATCCGTATTCGGTTGTGGTTTCTAGGTACGTTATTCGAATAGTGTATTTTAAATTTATTGTGCAGATGTAGCTCACTTTCGGGAAATTCATATTGAATAACTTACTGTATATATGGTCAGTAGAGAAGTGTTCTGGAATTAGTATAAGTAACAACAGATGAATTGATATTATATAAAAATGTAGACAACAGAAAAAATTGTATATATATTTATGAGCATGCATGTATATGTATCTATGTAAATAAGTATATATGTGTGTGTGTGTGTGTGCGTATGTGTGTGGGTGCGCTGGTGCGTGTGTATTATGCAGGTATACATTCAAATGTCAGTGTATGTTAATGAAAGGGGAAATGTGTATTCGACAAATAGTGTACAGTATATAGCTTATTTATACTGAACACTTTTTCTTATGATTGGGATATCACGCCAGCGCACTCATTAAGCAGTAACTATCTTCTATCGGTATTTAGACTAATATTATATGCATTAAGTGAGGTTCATTTTCCTGTTAACGGCTACCGTTACCATTCACAGTTTTAAAACATTAAGAAGTTGTCTACAGTTATCGTAGTTTCATTTACTAATTCATTCTTTGTTCGCTGTTGTCTATAAAACTTGTCAGTTTTTATTTTCTAGAAGTGGTATTACTGATTGTTTTATTTTATAACTAGTTACATGCATGTCTGAATGTGTTATCATATGTACACATAGTGGATGTATGCCAGTGTATGTATACATGTGTAGGTTTGTGTGAACGTCTTTATATTTTTTAATCTTATAGTCAGAAAGGAAGGTGTGAACCCCTCAGTTCAAACTGCAAAAACACAAGCTAGACCTACCCGTAATAATCCACCACAGCTTGGTTAAAGTACAGTAAAGAACCCACCTCAGAAACAACAGTCTTAGCCCTTCTGTACCCAATGGCAAGATGCTATTAATAACTGGCGGTGGAGTCAGTTGCAGTGATTGGTGGTAGGTCCGCCTTTTTGAACGATTCTGCTTTTTGTTCTGCTGGGTGTGCACGCATCCGTCTCCTTTTCGAAAAACATATCCATGTAGAACTGTCGATTTAGTTACCGACACTCCAGTTATGAGGCAGATAGTACTGTTTAACATGATACCAGTAGTAGACATATGCTAGGCCTGACATAACTCACTTGGCATACATACATACATACATACATACATACATACATACATACATACATACATATATACATACATACATACATACATACACGCAAGAGATTTATAAATATCTTGCTATGCTCAGTTGAAGTAGCAACATAAAATGTGAGCAAATATGATAACGAGAGAATACCAGTGTTGAACAGTAAGCAGAGCAATAATATTAACGCGCAATTATAGCCATAATAACATGAATGAAAGAAGCAATAATAGGTAGAGTCACATCAAATGCTGAAGCCGATTAACATTCAGCTTCAGTTTGATGTCAGATGGTCAGTCGCTCAATAAATGGCTCTATACATTAGGCTCTGGCTTTACTTACAAATCATTAAACAACAGCAGATCGCCTATCAACACTTTAACTCAGATATCTCCCTAGGATTACGTAAAATATTCTAATACATACATACATACATACATACATACATACATACATACATACATACATGCATGCATATATATATATATGTTCTGTTATTCTTTTACGTATTTCTGTCATTTGACTACGGCCATGCTGGAGCACCACATTAAAGGGTTTTAATGGAAGAAATCTACCCCATGACTTGTTCTTTGTAAACCTACTACTTATTTTATCGGTCTCTTTTGCCGAAACCGCTAGGTTACGGGAACATAAACACACCAACATCGGGGGTCAAGCGATGGTCGGGGGACAAACACAGACACAAAGACGTACACACACACAAATATATATATAAATATATATATGTAGTATATATATATATATATATATATATATATTATATATATATATATATATATATATATACGTATACACTAGATGTACCTGCCATGACCTGTTGGGTTACAACCACTCCAGGCTGAAAATGTCAACGCACGACAGGAAAGGAAAAATACTATTTCGAACTTCATGTAATAAAATTCTTAAATAATACAGTTCAGATGTCTTTGTTCAAAGAAAGATTCTTCAAACTATATCTGATATAGATAACAAAGTCAAATTATTTAATCTTTCTTACTACAGCTTCAAGTGGCATATATGGGTACTTTGGCATAAAGTAATGCCTTTGCAAAATCATCATTGATGCACAATGGAAAGAATTCTATCACTGTCGTTCTCAAATGTCGTTCATTGACAACCATATATTATATCCTCATTATTGTTGAGCAATATTCTTTTTTCATCAGTCGGATCTAGTCTTTCTCATTCGCAAAATGAGCCCCCTTAATTTTGCTCAGATTGCTTTCAATTTTGATGTATCGATGCAACTCTGAATTTTGATTACGATTAACCAATTACTTTATCTCGTAAATTAAAGAATCCGATGTTATTTGGAATTAAAGTTGGGAAATTTGGGTAATTTTACCCAATCAACAGACAGCATGGTATTAGCAGCTTGTTACCATGACAACCACATGCTGTGTTGTGATTCACTGTTTTCTGTGCCATTGTTGTCTATGTTGATTTTTCACACTTGATTCTTCATGCCACGAGATTCTTTTCGCCTGCGTGTTTTGTTTTAATTTTTCTATGTGTTGTATATTACATATTTTTCTGTGCTTCTGTGTGTTAGAATTTTCTGTGCTTTTTCTGTGTGTTAGTATTTTTACATATTTTTTAATTTCATATATTTTGGGGACTCATTGACTCAGATAGCTGGATTTATGATTTCATAAGGTAAATTCTATTCATAAAAAATTTTAATTAGGAGTATTTCTTAATCCGTTAGCTTCACATTTCAACAGCTTAACTAAAATTTAGCCCACGTAACAGGAACTGAGAGGTATGTCGTGGAACAGAGAACCTGTGGGTAATACAGATAATTTGACATTATTATTGAATTCTGCATGCAAAAATATATAAGATGCAGGTATTCTTTTCCTTGGAGCAAATTTTTTGTCGACCAGTGTTATTCTTATCGTAGCTTACAAATCCAAGCATGAAATCGTTACTCAACTTTGGAGTTTTGGAGAGACTTATTTGTCCTAGTAAATCAGACCTGTTATTTGTTTCAGGTTACTGTGATTTCTAGTTATGCTCCCTTAATTTGATTTCTTTTTGTGCATCTTCCTTGGCTGATGTGCGATGTAATGTCTACTAAGCTGTTTCCAATATAATGTCGAAAAATGAATTCTGTAATCTTTGAAGAAGAGATTGGCAAAATACCACAAGAATGCAGTATACAGAATTTTGGTTTCAAATTTTATATAACTGTTGGATACTTGATGATTATCGACAAATTCCTATTCATATAGCCACAAGTTTTACCGCAGGAAACCTATTTGAAGCTGTTAGTATATACTTGTCTTCTTTTTGTTGTTGTACTTCAAATATTGTATTGTAGAAATGTGTTAATCATGGATGCATGCATTTTCAATTTAGCAAACTGAGTACACCTTTTCCTATAAAATTTCTCCTCCAGATTTACCCAGTCTTTTGGATATATGTCGACAATCCTTTTATAAAGAATGTTACTATGGTAACTAAATATTTGAAGCAATCAGTAATCTTCAGTTAGGAATCTTCTAGGTATATACGATTGTGGTAAAACAAAGTTTGAAACAGGCTGCAGAAAGGACCATGTATTATAAGGACTCTTAGAATGAATTCTTTTCATATTACTGGAGATCTGTTGACAATTATTTGTAAGAGCTTTTCTTGATGAGCCATAGAGATACAGGTATTAGATAATGAATTCACTATAATGAGATATTTAAGTGGTATGATATTTTGTGTAAGATGTCTTTGCTCAAAGAAAAATTCTTCAAACTATATCTGATGTAGATAACAAAGTCAAATTATTTAACAACATATAACACAAATTCTTAAATACATGTGCGTATGTGCTATAGGCTGTTTTGATTTAATTTTTTATAGAGCTAAAGAACGAACGAGTATGCTGAAAGTTGTATTTTCAAAGTAACTTGATTTTACCCATTCGCGGCTCACTCACTCACACACACAAACCCACCTACCCAGACACACGATCACACACACATATAGATAGATAGGTAGATAGGTAGACAAACAGACAGACAGATATATATATAGATAGATAGATATAGATAGATAGATAGATAGATAGATAGATAGATAGATAGATAGATAGATAGATAGATAGATAGATAGATTTTAGTCAGGATTATCCGCTCTGCCCATGACCATTTACAAGGCTACAGAGATTGGTGAGAAAGAGATGTGGGAAGGTATCTTCAAACCGGAGACCTGGTCTGAATGCTTAACAACAGAATTGACACCACTAAAGGTACCCAGGCATGCTACTAAACCGAGTGACATTATGTATATCACCCAAGTAGGCCATGGCAGAATTTGAACTCGGAAAGAACCGGAATGAATTTTGCAAAGCACCAGCCCCGCCTTCTAACAGTTCCACCAATTCACCGCTTTGGATTGGTACTTTTTTTTATCAACTACAAAATGTTGAAGGTCAAAATTGGCCTTGGTGGGGTTTCAACTTAGAGAGTCGAAGCGAATACCGCGAAGCATTCTCTGCGACGCCCTAACAACTCGGACCAACTATCCCCCAATGTTTTTCTTTTTCATCAAATTTTCTTACATGTTTGAAGCAAGCTGACAAATATTTCTACGATTAGAATTCATTTTTAGCATAACTTGTATATATTCAACTTTTCTTATTTGTAATAGTACGTCTGTTAAGATTTTCTTCGTCGCTGTGAAACATAATTTATCCTATTAGATATGGTTTTATGAAGGCTTTTGAAGCTCAATATTTCATAATTAAAAAATCCCCATTCCAAGGCGATCATCAATAATAAAAAAAGCCAATTGCAGAAACCTCAACAGATAGCTGAATCTCGTTAATCTTCAGCATTTATTTGCATTCTTAACGGTTCCTTGGCGTCAAGTGATGCGTCATATTGTGCGTCATCTTGTGCATATACACAACTTATCGTTCAGAAAGAGGCGGTAATTCAGCTTATGATTGTATCAGTGATGACAGCAATGGCAGAAAGGTTGCTAGCAATTCTAACATTGTTGACAGTATTAACAGTAATGGCAACGATTCGTATCAGCAATGACAGCCGGCGCCTGCTATTCTCTAGGTTTGATGACGAATGTCAAATATCATTTTGCTACACAGGATTTATATGTAAGTTTTGTGTTAATGCTACTTTTAGTATTTAAATTTTTTGTAGGGATAGTTTGTTTAACGTTTTAATCATAATGTGACATGGTTTTCTTAGATTTTTCTGTAATTATATTGCGATCAGTTCTGCCAACCACAAAATTGCGAAAATAAAGAAAATGGGGTTACTTATCGTTAAGCAGAAAAGAAAAAAAGTAAAAAGTAAAAAAAACAACCAAATTAGCGAGAAATTTGACAAAGCTTTGTAATATGTTTTTTTTCATAAACATTTTTCCCCTCTAATGTAGTTTTGTCAGACATATGTGTAATCTAACTGAGAGATACATACTAAAGTAGCACTCCAGTTAATATGGTTGCAAAATGGAGGAACAAAATGAAAACAATAATGTACGTATGAAGTGGAAAGGATAATAAACACTATGTCATGGTTTGGAAGGAATTCGCGTGGCAGATATACACAAAAATATTGCTAACTTACTATGTATCAACTCATCTAATGGCAAATAATATTATCAGAGCATTTCTATTAAAACTTCCATCAAATGCCGGCATTCAGATAACTACTATAAACAAAAAATTGAAGGCAAATAATATCAGAAGTTTCCTATTACAAATTCCATCAAATGCCAGCAATGCAAACTAGATATTGTCTTGGGAGAGGAAATTATGAATAAAAATAATATACAACGATGTCAACGACAACGACGACTACAACAATAACAACGACAATACAGTCACAAAGTGATTGCATTAGACCGTAAATAAAAATATAGTACTAACATTTAGAGCAGAAAACTGAGCAATTATGATATGGTTTCGCCTCTTAAGGTTACCAGTGCTGCAGAGTATCGGTTACATCATTCGGTTTGAGGATTCTGTAAGACTCCCTCAAGTCATGTCCTACATAGATAGGGTAGGCCTAGATCCGTTTTATCTGTAAAGCAAACTATGGTGTTCTGACGGCTGCAATGACCACGGAGTCTGACCAAGATCTTACAGCAGCAGCAGCAGCAGCAGTATTATTATAATTATTATTATTATTATTATTATTATTATTATTAATAGTAGTAGTAGTAGTAGTAGTAGTAGTAGTAGTAGTAGTAGTAGTAGTAGTAGTAGTAGTAGTAGTATTTGTACCTAGAAATAAGTATTGTATTATTTACAACGGATAATTCCGCCTGTGGTTGAAGTGGGGACCTGCTATCCTGCAGATTTCAATGTCACAGTAAAATCATGGAAAATTCCACTAGACTAGTTAACCTTTTATTTCTTTTACGTGTTTAACTCAATGGATTACAGCAATGGTGGAATACCTCTTAGACGGGTTTAGTCGAACAAATCGACTCCAGTATTTATTCGATAAAATCTAGTACTTATTATATAAGGATCTCTTTGCCGAACCGACAAATACGAGGCGCAAATAAACTAACACTGGTTGTTAAGTAATATGAAGACAAGCACACACACACACACACACACACACACACACGCACACACGCATACACACACACACACACACACACACACACATATATATAGGCGTGACTGTGTGGTAACACACACACACATATATATATATATATAGAGAGAGAGAGAGAGGCGCAGGCGTGACTGTGTGGTAAGAAGCTTACTTCCCAACTACATGGTTCCGGGTTCAGTCCCACTGTGTGGTATTTTGAGCATATGCCTTCTACTATTGCCTCGGGCCTTATGAATGGACTTGGTAGAAGGAAGCTGAAACCATCGTATATATGTATATGCATATATCTATGTATGTGTGTCTTTGTGTCTGTGTTTGTCCTCCATCGCTTGACAACCAGTGTTGGCGTGTTTACGTCTCCGTGACTGAGTGGTTCGGCAAAAGAGACCGGAGTGTGACTTGCGATGAAAAGTGGATTCTTTACGACAACCGACGACGCTCAGCTCAGTGGTTGGACGCCGACGAAGCTCCACTGCATTTACCAAAGCTAAAGTTGCACCAAAAGAAGGTTATGGTGACTGTTTGGTGGTCTGCGGCCGGTCTCATCCATCACAGCTTTTTTGATTCAGGTGAAACCATTACGGCGGAGAAGTACTGTCAGCAAATGGATGAAATGCATAAGAAACTCCGGCAACAACAGCCTGCATTGCTCAATAGAAAAGGACCAATTCTTCTCCACGACAACGCTCAGCCGCATGTCGCACATCTGACCGTGCAGAAGTTGAACGAATTGGGCTACAAAACTCTGCCTCATCCGCCATACTCACTACGCTTCTCGCCTACCGACCACTACTTTTTCAAGCATCTTGACAACTTGCTGCGTGAAAAATACTTCAAAGGCCAAGACGATGCCAAACACGCCTTCAACGACTTCATCGCCACCAGAACGCAGGATTTTTACGCTACTGGCATAAATAAACTTGTTTCGCTTCGGCAAAAGTGTGTTGATTCTGATGGTGCTTATTTCGATTAATAAAGTTTTGTTTGAGCCGAGATATGTGCATCTGAATTTAAAGGTTAAAAACCGCAAGAACTTTCTTGACAACCTAATAGATGCTAAGTGAACTTCCTAACCAGCTAGCCATGCCGGCAGGCATATATTTAAAATGTGCCAATACATTTTTATTAAAAATGTCTCAATAAATATTTATATTCTGTCAACACTTGAGAATTGTAGATCAGTTTACAAAGTTCAGATCATTAATATATTAACAGATAAAAGTAATACAACATATTTTTAATTAATAGTTCGTGTTGATCTTTCCGTACCCACATAATACAACACAACAAGCGACTAACCGATAGCTCTTGCGGGCTTCTCCCACCCTGCCTCTCTCTTTATCTCACTCTAACTCTTGCACATTCTTCCTCTGAAATAAAACGATATTATTAGAATTAGTCTTCAAATTCCATTGGTCTTTCTCTCGATGTGCTCCAGACACACACATTTATATTTTCGGGTATATATTCCTCATGTACACCCGGATACACATACACGTGTTTATATATGCAATTATGCGGATACACAAATTAAATGTAATAGCTTGATGTGCAAAATATATAATAATCTGCTTGTTCGTTCGCCCGCTATACACTGGTTGGTTAGTTAGTTAGTGAGGTGGAGGGGGGGGGGTGATTGAAAGTTGGAGTAAAAGTGAGAGGGAGGGAGGATTGAAGAAAGGAGAGAGGAAGAAGTAGAGAAAGGTAATTAATATTAACACATTTAAGCTAAATGGTCAGCTGAAGGTAGAGGCGAAGAACGAGAGAAAAAGAGGAAGAGAGAAGTGCTGGGAACGTGCGGTGAGGTGGGGAAGGAATACTTATTACGCGATTATTAAGTTAACTGAAAGGAAAGGTAGATAGAGATAGACAGGGGAGCAGTTACATTGAGAAAGAGAGAAAGAGAGAGAGAGGGGCCGGGTAGCAGTGGTGGGGTGTTGATACAGAAAAGTATTTTATTTTTTTACTGAACTAATGTATTTTATAGCGACCATTGCATTCGCATAAGTGCAATTATTTATCGTCTACTGGTTTTAAAAATTGATATTTATTTAGCCTACTCTCTGGATTCGCAAGAAACACGGTTGCAAGCCACCCGAGAAAGGATGCGCAGATATAAAGCAGGGATCAGAGAGGAACAACGAGAAGATATACTAAAAAGAGGAAAACGACAACACCGACGGAGACGTGAGGAAATGAATGTAGACAAACATCAAGAATATTTAAAGAAACCTAAACTATGAATATTATAAAAATGCAAGTCATCCTTTCTTTCTTAAATAGATCCTCTTAGTTTTTTTTTTTTTCCATTCCGAAGAATTTACACGGGTCCTACTAGTATATCTCTCTTTTACACTCTTTTCCTTGTTTCAGTCATGTGACTATGACCATGCTGGAGCACCGCCTTTAGTCGAGCAAATCGACCCCAGGACTTATTCTTTGAGAGCCTAGTGCTTATTCTATCGGTCTCGTTTGCCGAACCGCTAGGTTACGGGGACGTAAGCACACCAGCATCGGTTGTCAAGCGATGTTGGGGGAACAAACACAGACACACAAACATATACACACACATACATATATAAATACATATATACGACGGGCTTCTTTCAATTTCTGTCTACCAAATCCACTCACAAGGATTTGGTCGGCCCGAAGATATAGTAGAAGACACTTGCCCAAGGTGCCACGCAGTGGGACTGAATCCGGAACCATGTGGTTCGTAAGCAAGCTACTTAGCACACAGCCACTATATATATATATATATATATATATATAATATATATATATATTGTATATCAAACCCAAGCTGTTATATTTAATTTGCCTCCATACCTACTCACTTTGATTCCGCTTATAGTCACTTTTTATCCCGCGGAATCGATTCCTCATAAAGGCATCGAATCATTTGAGTACTGTAAAGTGTTTAGATTGACTGTATAAATACATATGTACTTTATACATACACATCCTTTAGAGGCAAAAACCCAACCTCTTTCTGCCTCCATTTCATGGCTTATGAAAATAATCTTGTTTTTGGCAGTTTTAAACTCTCTTAACAGCTAGTGCATGATTTTCTTTCTGTCTTGTTGAGGATTTCGGTCTTGTCATATATATTTGTAGTAGTTCTAAATCTATTTCTTCTTTTCTTCCTTATAGTAAACCAGTGTAGATTTATTCTCGTTATAGTCAATAGACAAAGAAATGAACAATTTTTTCTTCAGTAGCTTGTGAAATTCAGAATGTGGAGAGAGCTTGTTTCACGAAGAAAAATAATAATTTTATTTTTATTATCAACATCAGCATGAAATTCATTTTCTTTGAAGATAAATATAACACAATAGAAAGAGGAAAAACATGACTTAATTTCGCTATTGAAGTTGTTTATTAGAGTTGTTTACCAGCTTCTGATTTAAACATTAAAAGAAAATTCTTGTATACTTATATTTAAGAAAAGCCTAAACATACACTTCTTGGCATTCTGAATACATTTTTTTCAAACTGTTTATTGTACGGAACAATTCAAAACAATTTTGTCATCCATTTTCTTTATGTACAATCTCTTCTAATAAAAGAGGAAAATTTGGAAATTTTTTCAGAGTTCAGTTTTTCTTGATAAAACTCAATATGCAACTTTATAAAACAGGTTTTCCTCCTAAAAAGAAAATGAAAAAGGTCATTATAGTATACAATTAAATTTAAGTACATGGTATTGAAGTACATGCCATATTTACAAAACATATATAGCTGATTTCGTCTTGTTCGTTCCTCTTTGTTTGGTATTTTCTTTCCTTGCTTTGGCGTGTATATGCCTGCATAGGTGTTTGTATGCTTACCATGTACGAATATTTGTATACTTAGCACGTACGTATATTTGTATACAATCCCACAGAAAAGAGAAGCTATTTTTTTCAACAGCGCCAAGAGTAAAAGATGTTTTATGTGACACATTCTATAAGTATACGAAGTTTGAAAGTATTTAGTTACAAAAAAACATGTTTTAAAATCTGTCGGTCAAAAGGTAAAGATCCATATATATATATATATATATATATATATATATATATGCATATACACGCAAACACATTCACTCACACATATGTGTGCGTGAGTATATGTATATATGAATGTAAAAAACTGAAACAGCGAATGTTTCGGCCTTAGGTCAATATCAAGTGCTCTGAAGTTGAAATGACTGGTATGATAATGTTTAAATTTAAAAAATATAAAACTCTACACATATATCATATACTGAGTGCTACATCTGAAAATAGTTCACTTCGACTAAAATTGAACGAATGTGTGTATATATATATACATATATATATATCACTACTTTATCATCTCCCTTCTTCCTAGCTTTCTTGTGTGACCCCTCTGTCTGGCATTCGCCATGATAGATCGCTAGCCACTAAACCTTTTTCTGTTTTCTCTTCCTGTTTATTTTTGTGTTCCTTTCTGTCGAAGAGCGTAGGTTCGAAACGTAAAAGACTTTCTCACTTCTCGAGCGTTAAACTAATACATCTGTTTGTTGTTTACACACCCGTCTTCGTATTTTGTTTATTGTAAATTCTCACTATATTATATATATATATATATATATGCATACACACACATACATATGCGCTTGCATATATACATACAGACAGACAGGCATACATACATACAAACATACACACATACATACATACATACATACATACATACATACATACATACATACATATATACATACATACACATACATACATTCATACAGACATACAGACATACATACATACATACATACATACATACATACATACATACATACATACATACATACATACATACATAGTATATACGTACAGATAATTTTTAACCAGTTGCCGCAGCATCAGATGAAGCCGAACACCGGCATCACTCTCAATAAAATAATTAAAAATACCTGACTATACACCTGCCGTTAGTTCTTCATTCGGTTAAAACTATGTGTTTATGTATACATTTACGTATGAATAGTGCATGTGTGAATATTTACATACGAACACACACGTGAGTTTAAGAGGTAGTCCTCATGTGAGACCGCATTCAAACGTGCTTTTATTCGAAATGCTGATTGATGTTGTGTGGGCTACACAATCGTGTTGCTTGTTTTTATTGGGTGTGAATGCACTTTGCGGACATTTGTGAGCTACCGCGTATGCGTATGTGTGTTTATGAGTGGACAACGAATCGGTTTAGTTTTTGATGTAAACAAAAGATGACCTTTTCCCTCGCCAACTGAATTCCCAATCAGCGGAAGTTGATCGGAAATTACCACCAACGTTATTATTATTATTATTATTATTATTATTATATTATTATTATTATTATTATTATTATTATTATTATTATTATTATTAAGAACTACTAGTACTACTTCTCTTTTGTTGCTATTGTGCGACTGATACTACTGTTGTTGCTATTACTGCTACCTCTCTTACTACAACTACTACAAATAATAATTTGTTCTAATTTTGGCACAAGACCAAAAACTTTTTGAGAGGAAGAGTTTCGTCGATTACATCAACTCTAGTGCTCAACTGGTACTTTGTTTTATCAGCCTGAAAGGATACCAGGCAAAGTCGCCCTCGGCAGCACTTGAACTCAGGCCACTAAAGATTTGGTTCTAAAAATTCTGTCAGTTCGCCAAAGAACCATAGTAATGTATGCTTTTATTTTATTTTTTTTAATAATTAAACAAGAGGCCAATGGGGATGATATCAAAAGACGAAATACAACACACAAAAGGTGGTTTTACATTAATCAAAAGAGAACCGACAAGAATAAGAACATAACAAAAGATATAGAAACAGAACTGAAAATATTTATATAATAAATAAAAATCCCCTATAGCGGGGCAGGCTACTTTGGGTAATTGGGGAAAACTATCCATAAAAAATGCTCGGATTACTCTGCCGTCTTCGAGGCATCGATACTGGTGTCTTCCAGTTTCTTCCCCACTACTTGGACAAACATACACAGAGAAGGTCCTTTCAGACTCGTGAGAAAGTAAAGAACCGAAAGGAATGCCACTAAGTAGTTTGTCTGATGTGCTAATGATCTCCAGCTCCCGCCTTTATAATAATAATAATAATAATAATAATAATAATAATAATGATAATAATAATAATAATAATAATAATAATAATAACAATAGTAATAATAATAATGAAATATTTTTTGGAATTTACTTATTTCAGCATCAATATGGACAGCATCCTAAGGCCACAGAGTGAGTGATGAGAGCAGATGGGTTTAATAGCCAGCGGAGCCTGGCCCTTCCATAAGAAGTAGGCATTCCAGTTTGGTTAGATGTTAAAAAGTGTGCTGATTGCTAGAAATAATATAATGGGTATGAATGTGCTAACCATACCAGTGAGAAACTACACCTAAGTGAATAGAAATTATTAGATAGAAAGCCAGGTAAGTACTAACAGCATACCGAAGCCACCATCCCAAAACAGCTATAGACAGAATATACCTATACCTCACACAAGGAGAGCGTGGCTTGACGCAAGCATAAAACTTTTATAAAATAATAATAATTGAATAGGATAAATACCTAGAAACAACAGCAGACTCATAAATGTAATATAAAAAAAAACATGAAAAAGAAGCACAAAATTCCTCTATAGGCGAGGAAGTGATAAAATGCAAAACAGACACAGAATACCCTGAAACAATAAATTTAGATAACAAAACAAAATCACAAACCATACTAATGAAGAAATGGAAAGGAAAGCTACAACAACCAAATAATCTGCAAAGCTCGATAGAGGAGAAGTAAGCCAAAGTGAACGTTAACAATGGCTCAAAAGCTACGGTCTAAAAGCAGAAAAGGAAGGACTAATTCTCACTGCACAAGACCAGTGTTTGGTCATAAACAGATTTAAAAACAAAATCATGAAAATAGATCTTAACATAAGATGTACAATGAAACAGAAGACCACATCATCTCCGATGGTCTTGTTCTTGACAAATCTGAACATATGCAAGCATGATCGAGTTGGCATGTATATCCACTGGACAATATGCAATATTTCAATGTGGAAACGAACAAGAAGTTATCACAGTAATCCGAGACACACTTGTCCAATGTAACAAAGATAACCGTTCAGACATAAATGCGAACCATCCAGATATAGAATTAAGACTGGAAAATATATACATGCACGCTTAAACATTGCAGTCCTTTCTGCTGTAAATAATGCCCGATAAGAAGTGGAGAAGCTATCAAAATGCAAGGACATTGAGATTGAAATATTCAAGATGTGGGGCATGAGGATGAAAACAATGCCAATAAAAATTGAAGCATTAATGATTTTAAAATATGAAAAGAGACATAGATGTCTTACCAGGACTTACGACACTTCAGTCAAGAGAATAGTTCTGCTGGGAACAGCGCTCATCTTACGCAAGACGTTATCAATTTAATAAAATAGCTAAAATAGAACAATCTATTTCTTTACTACCCACAAGGGGCTAAACATAGAGGAAACAAACAAGGACAGAATTAAGTCGATTATATCGACCCCAGTGCGTAACTGGTACTTAATTTATCGAACCCGAAAGGATGAAAGGCAAAGTCGACTTCGGCGGAATTTGAACTCAGAACGTAACGGCAGACGAAATACTACTTAGCATTTCGCCCGGCGAGCTAACGTTTCTGCCAGCTCGCCGCCATTTTGAAATAGAACAATCTTCACATACAACACACACCCTTTACAATAAACACCTAAATACCTAAAACAAGCACCTAAAATATCTAAAACAACATACTCGCACAACATATACTCTGCGATACTAATACCCAATAAAATAACACAACTTACATTAATCATACCAAGAATTACAGAACAAACACTAATATAACAACAATATACTCAACTCCATAACAAAATGGCGAGCTGGCAAAATCGTTAGTGCGTCACAGAAAGTGCTAAGTGGCATTTCTCCTGACTCTTGAAGTTCTGAGTTCAGATGCCGCTGAGGTCGACTTTGCCTTTCATCTTTCCGGAGTTGGTAAAACAAGTATCAATGAAGTCCTAAGATAGATGTAAATCGAGCAGCCTCACCCCACCTAAAACTGTGGCCTACTGCCAAAATTTGAAATCATTATTGTAAATTATCTCACTTTGTTTTTTTATTTTATTTTTATTACTTTTTGCGGTTTCTATATTGAATTTATTTATTCATATTTCATTGAAAATCATTAATCTTGATTAAGTAGCCATTTTACTAATTACTTTATTCCATTATCTTCCATTTATTCTTGTATTCCTTCATTCTCATTTCGTTTTTGTCAAACTCTTATTCGTCGATTAAATTGCTTAATTTAATTTTTGTGTGTTTGTCTTTTATCTTATTTCTCCTTTTATTATCATTTTATTGTATTTTTCATTCTGGTTTTATTACTTCCCATACCTTTTATTATTCTTTGGACATTTCTCTTTCCTTCTATAGATATCTCCTTTTATTGTCATTTACCGTTTTGCTTGCTTGCTCTCTCTTTCTCTCTCTATTTTAATTTCTCTCTCCATTTCTCTATTTCTTTATCATTTTTTTTAAAATTTCCTTCCCTTTTGTCTCTGTATCTCTCGATGCATAGGGGTTTGATGAAATACACTAGAGAAAACTCAATACATAAGAATATATAAGAATGTGTACGTCTATATAAATATGTGTGTATGTGTGTGCGTGTGTGTGTGTATTCTTGTTTTTGAATCGGTCGTTCATTATCGATGAGCCTATATATGAGTGTGTATGTGTTTGCATATATATATATATAATATATATATATATTATATATATATATATATATATATATAAGTATATATACATATAAATATCCATACACAAGTGTTAGTGTGTGTGTATATATAACTACAGACAGCTGGTAAAACACATAGCACAAGATACAAACAAGGTCATTATACTCTTTCGTTATTGTTGACTGGTTCTACTTCTAAAATACACAAAATATTTTAACATTCTTTATACACTTCCTAATAATATTGAATTATAAAAACACAGTCGGAGTTTTCTCATATGCATTGAATGGCTATGGAGCTCCAGTAGAACAAAAAGGAATGAAAAGTATTCATAGGCAAAAAAAAACGGTTTAAGAACCACTGGTCAGGAGAATGAGGTAACTGATAGCATGTCGGAAATCAAAAGGAACGAAGCAGGATGGGCTGTGGGATTAGACTCATGGGAAGATGTAAAGGTATTGTGGGAAGAATGCATATGTACATACATATACATGCGTGCACACACACACACTCATACACACACATGCACATGCACACACACACATACACACAGATACACATATACCACACACATGAAGAGCGTAGACTCGAAACGTAAAAGACTTTCTCACTTTACCCGAGTGTCAAACTAATACACCTGCTTGTTGTTCATACACCTGACTTCGTCTATTGTTTTTCTGTAAATTTCAACTATATATAGAGAGAGTCGTACCTTATCTGAAGACCCTGTGCACCCACTAGCAAAACTCTGAGTAGCAACAGGCTGACGGGCATAATAAAAATATAATTAATCTCTTCTGTTGTAATCTTTCTTCCAACAGTTAGCAATAAACGTATAAGCATATATGTGCACGGACGTGTGTGTGGTTATCGGGTGAAAAGCTACAACAACTCTATGGCCGAAAGTATGTTGCAGTTAGGTACAATTCTTCACTTTTGAGGTTTGTTATTGCAGTTTCTTTGGGTTTTTCTTGAGTTGGGAATCTCACCTCAACTGTGCCAAAAGCTTTTATATCTCAGACTCGCTTAAGAATTTTTCAATCTGGGCCTGCGTCGCTCGCTCTAATCTCCTGTATTAGGGGGCGGGGGGAATATATTTGTGTATAATAGTTTTGTTTTTTTTTAACAAAATTAAAATTGTAATTCATCCTTGCATGAGATTCTTGGCTCTTGTGTTACATATTTAACTTTACACCCGATGTGTATATGTATGTATGTATATGTATGTTTCTTGACTGATATCAAACATTCGACCGAAGCCAAGACCAGAGTACTATCTAGGCCAGCAGTTCTCAACTAGGGCATATATAAGACTTGAGGTGGTGGGGCACGTATCAAAATAGTAAATTGGAGATTCACAATAGTATTTTAAAAGCCCTGAAACAGTTTTCCTCTTTATGCATGTATTGGAATGTATTTCCAGAAACAGTTAGGTTTCTTTCTCTAACATCTGACTGAGTTCGACCTACACAAGTTAATGTGTGAAAAGCAAAATAGGACGTTTGAAAGAAGTTTCTATAAAATTAGTTTTTAAACGTCGAATGGTTGTGGGAGCCCACCTGAATAAAATAGTAATCAAAGAGGTTCATATATAATGGTTAAGAAACCTTGGTCTAGTCGATTTAACTGCATGTAGTATTTGTAAACTAGTGCAATTTTCTGATCAACTACCAACGAGGATAAAATGCCGAAATGTAAACTTAGAAAATAAGGGGCAGTAACTAAATGCAAGCAGAAAGTCTCTTTTCACCAACCACTCGACCGATTCTACCAGTATATCTCTTGCAGGCGTGTCTCTATAAATATATGTACCCAAGTATGTATACTTACAAAGATGTATGTATGTAAATATATACATAGATTAATAGATATGGAATTATGAGTTTCTGCATAATTTCTCTTTTTTTTTTACGTTGTGTATGTATATGATGTATACTAACGTATGTGCCTTTTAGTATGTATGTGCTTGATAGAGAAAGTGTGTTCGTGTGTATGTGTATCTGTGAGTATGTGTGCGTACATGGGTATGAATGTGTGTATATGTGTGCCCGTGGTATTTATGAATGTGTGTGTGTGTGTGTGTGTGTGTGTGAAAGAGAGAGAGAGAATGTGTATGCATATGTGTCTGTATGTTCACCTCTGAATATAAATCGATTTCAGAATTAAAGAGCAAAGTTGAAATCTTTGATGTAACGTATTTATTTTTATAACATAAACAAAAACACACACACCTATATGCGTGTGATTGTGTAATAGTACCCATGAGTATGTGTGTGCACGCGCGCGCGTATATGTTTGTGTTTGCGCGATTGTATATATATGGAAATACATGTATGTTTCTACACGTAATTGTGTATGCATATACGCATAAATGTGCTGTATATATATATATATAATATATATATATATATATATATATATATATATATATATGTGTGTGTGTGTGTGTGTGTGTGTGTGTGAAAGAGAGAGAGAGAATGTGTATGCATATGTGTCTGTATGTTCACCTCTGAATATAAATCGATTTCAGAATTAAAGAGCAAAGTTGAAATCTTTGATGTAACGTATTTATTTTTATAACATAAACAAAAACACACACACCTATATGCGTGTGATTGTGTAATAGTACCCATGAGTATGTGTGTGCACGCGCGCGCGTATATGTTTGTGTTTGCGCGATTGTATATATATGGAAATACATGTATGTTTCTACACGTAATTGTGTATGCATATACGCATAAATGTGCTGTATATATATATATATATATATATATATATATATATATATATATATATATATATATGTGTGTGTGTGTGTGTGTGTGTGTGTATATGTATATGTATATATATATATAATATATATATATATATATACATACAAATACCGTATACATATAAAGACACAGGCACATGTATATATATATATATATATATACACTCGTTCACATGCATTATGCTGACGTAATGAATGAAAGTTATAAAACAGAACAGAAACAAACAGGGAGCATTAAAATAAGATTATAAGCATAAGCAATCACATAGAATACTTTAAAGATAAACACACGCATACATATACTCACACGAATATGTTATATACGTACACGTATATATGCATGTATAAATACATTGATTCATATAACCACATGTGCATAGACGACAGTTCTGTTCTCATCAATGTGTATAACATGACATTAGATTCTTGTATGCATACATCATTATGCATACACACAGAGACACGAACATGTACACCTGCCCCACTCCATGTGCACAGACCTACCTGCGCATACATATGCTCAAGAACACATATACACACATACATGCATACACACACGCACACATTCACATGTATGCACACAAATACATTGTCGGCAAGAGGTATAGTAAATTATAGAAACTATATTGAAATATCTAGACATGCAAATACTCAAATATATAAGCACTTAAATATCTAAATACGGACATCAAAAGCGTATACTCAAGACCGGCTACTTATATCATTTCAACATTATTATCATTATTATTGTTGTTGTTGTTGTTGTTATTGTCGTCGTCGTCGTCGTTGTTGTTGTTTATCGTTGTTGTGGTGGTGGTGGTAGTGGTGGTGGTGGTAGTGTTATCATTATTATCTATTTCACATTTTCTGCTCAGCTTTCAAAGATGGTGTCATTATTTAAACATATGACATTGATTTTTTTATGAAAGATGCGGTCATGTATAATTGTGTACACACACACACACACACACACATATATATATATATATATATATATATATATATGTATATATATATATTTATGTATATATATATGTATATATATATGTATATATATAGATATATATATATATATGTATATATATATATATATATTATATATATATATATATATATATATATATATATATATTGGTGTTGTGTATGCGCATGCGCATGTATCTGAAGAATACGTTTCTCACGAAAGATAACCGTTGAAGTAGATATATACTTAATCTTCTTTGTATAGTGTATCACAAAATCAATTTTAGTCTTAATTGTCTTCATATTAGACCATACTCGATAGTCGAGCCCCTTATACTTTCTTACTTTCTGCAATATTTGCGAATATAATTAACCTTTATATGTGTGTGTGTTCGTGTGTGTTTGTGTGTTTGTGTGTGTGTATGAATATACATGTATATGAATATGTATATATATATAGCTACATAGCTATATATATACACATATATATATACATATATATATATGTATATATATATACACATACATACACACACACACTCACACATATATATATATATACATACTTATGTCATAATATCTTATATATATATATATATATATTAGAAGAAATGAGGTAATCAGAAGATCGGATGGTTCATATTTATAGATATTTATTTATATATTACATTTTTTACATATATATATCATATCATTCAGATCATATCATTCAGATTATATATATATATGTGTATGAAATTAATTTTATCAAAGAAAACGCGCTTCCTGTTATAGAATGTATGCATGCACATATATACTTACACACACACACATACACACACACAGCTATACACATATACGTATTATTGTGTTTGTGTGCATGTAAATTGTTCGGTGAAATTTTAATGGAGAGTAAAGTATCTAACTTTTCGGAAAGAGTTCTTTTTCAGCGTGAAGATGACACGAAGGAAATCAAAATAGTAGTTTTACGTCCACTATGTTTGAAAAGCCGAGTGCAACTAATGAAGAAAATCAGATAGCGTGAGCTACATTCATGGGCAAGAAATAGTAAATAATATACTTTGTGAAAGAAGGAGTAGGAAAGTGTTATGGGAGAATTCTGAACACCCCCACGTGACTGGTGCACTAACCGATTACAATAAATGAACTGTCAGGGGGTAGTTGACGGTGTTAGTTTACCGTGTTAGTTCGACTTGTGTTGACTTAACAGTCGGTAGTCAAACAGTGAATACTGAGTATCGTATTACGTTTCGTGTAGTACGGAGTACCTGCTGTGTTAATATATATTTCTGCGATAGGTTATTTTTAGATAACCCTAACCGAATATTTATTTGTGTAATACCATTTTAGATGCGATCTGGTCACTAATATAGTTCTATTTTAGATGCGATCTGGTCACTAATATAGTTCTATTGTTTAAAAAAAAATAAACAACCAAAACTCCAGGCATCATTCTCTGTGAGGTCAGTGCTAAAGTTTCTTTGATTGCTTTATCCTGCCTTCATCAATACATCGAAGAGAAATATTTGTCTGAAAAGTAGCTGCAATTTGCACTCTCTCCGAAGACCATTAAAAATCAACTATTTAGAGAAAATTTACAAGAGCATTAGATCAAGAACAATTTCTAATTCTGACAGTGATACTGATTATTCAAAACAGAATCCTGTTTTCAGTCCCGTCGTCCCTTAAGTATCTTAACCAGGGTTCCCACCGGTTTATTGATGGAAAGATCAGCAAGTAGTCAGATTCGCTCTACGGATTATATACCACTCATAGAAGTATCTATGGAGAATTGAAGCACTAAATCTAAGTGTTTATGCCTCGAAAAACAGAAGAACAGCATAGCATTGTGTAGGAAACTTTTGTTGAGATTTTCGCTAATTTTAATCTGGATTATAACAATGGATATCAGCAGTTATTTCAAGTTGGCTGTACGTAACACTTTGGTTCGTGTATCTGACGCTAAAATTAGTGTCCACTCTCATGTTTTTCGCCTCTCTCAATTAGTATGGAAGAAACTTCAGACTATTAGACATAGGTGCAGGTGTGGCTGTCTGGTAAGAAGCTTGCTTCCAACCACATGGCTTTGAGTCCAGTCCAACTGCGTAGTTCCTTGGGTAAGCCTCTTCTACTATAGCCCCGGGCCGACCAAAGCCTTGTGAGTGGATTTGGTAGACGGAATCTGAAAGAAGCCCGTTATATATATGTATGTATATGTGTGTGTGTCTTTGTGTTTGTCCCCTGATCACCGCTTGACAACCGGTGTTGGTGTATTTATGCCCTCGTAACTAAGTGGTTTGGCAAAAGAAACCGATAGAATAAGTACTACGGTTTAAAAATAAGTCCTGGAGTCGATTTGTTGGACGAAAACCCTTCAAGACGGTACTCCAGCTTGGAGAATGTGACTCGGATGAAGACTATTCTTTATGTTTCTATATGGTGAACAAATTTGCTCCTATTGATTTCTCAAATAATTTTCAGCTGATAGAAAATCTATTTACCAAATGTAATGCATCCCTTTCTACAATGTCACGGGGAAGTTGGTACCTTCGAAAGTTTCAGTCGTGAACACCATGGTAGATTATTATTCTGTCTTCTTGCATAAACCACAGAAAATAAACATGCTAAACCTGGTCATAAATATTTTGGTCACATTGTTACATTCAAATGTTTATTCATTATATGACACTATACGTTAAAAAAAAAACATCTTTTAAGTCTTTGGATAGTTATTTTGCGAAGAATTGTTGCTATTATGCCAAAAAACCTTTTAAAACGTTATTTCCACAGACAGAATCCAAGATTTTGTATTAGATACGAAAATAGAGATGTTTTAGATTGTTTAGAGGTATTGTGTGTAATTTTAAATATAAATGAACTTTTCATCTTTACAAACATTTATTTTTTTTC
This sequence comes from Octopus sinensis, assembly GCF_006345805.1. Classification (NCBI taxonomy): domain Eukaryota; kingdom Metazoa; phylum Mollusca; class Cephalopoda; order Octopoda; family Octopodidae; genus Octopus; species Octopus sinensis. The sequence goes on along the minus strand of NC_043000.1, from coordinate 100,008,292 downwards.
ATAATTACATTTATTTCCTGATATAAAAGAAAAACAGGTAGCATAAATATAAATTAAAATATATTTCCTTTAAAAATGATTTGTTCTTATCATTTTCGAATTAATTAAAATTAAAATTACACAGTTCCAAGTAAAATAAGTTGCTTAAGAATATTGACTGTGATTAAGCTTATACGTATTTCCATCCTCAGAAAGCAAGAACAGATAAGGTGAGAATATATAACTCATTTACAAAGTAATTTGCTCTTATCATTTTACAATTATAATAAGTTGTTAAAAAAAATTAATCGACATTATATTCGATGTATAGGTTTGCTCATAATAATAATAATAATAATAATAATAATAATAATAATAATAATAATAATAAAATAATAATAATAATAATAATAATAATAAAATAATAATAATAACTTCATTTATTGGTCACCATAGCCGACATGCAGTAGAAGGGGACAGTGAGGGATTTACACAAAACAACGAGTAAATAATTAGGAAAACAATAACAATACACATTAAACAAGAAAAATATAAAGGTGAAAATTCCCCAATAGGTGGGGATAACCACCCAGGGTTGGTTCAGGTACCCCACCAATACTGAACTATCCGGTGCTTCGAGAGTACTCGGGAAGGGTACCTCTCTCTTCAAATTCACCAGCCTACAAGCGCATTTTTAGAGCAGATCCACTCACACAGGCCATTTTCGCTACATTCACCCACCTTTCGGCAAATGTATTACGGGTGGGTGGGCATCACTTCTCTCTCCACCCTCATCTTCCTTTCCAAGTGAAATTTTATAAAGTTGATGAAGGATAGGCCGAAGAGAAAAAGTGCTTGTCTTCAGTCCTTTGAGAAACGCTTTACAATATGCTGAAGGATTATTAATTTAAAGTCCGCATATGTGTGCATAAGGAAAAGCGCGAACACGCAGACTCATATACATGCACATACATGTATACATATATACACACATATGTAGACACACATGCATACAAATAGACATACATATATATATATATATAATATATATATATATAATATATATATATATATATATAGACTTATACATATATTTGCTCTGAAATAAATAGTAAAGTACATTAAAAGCAATAATCAAAGCAAAGTATAATGAAAGGAAATAAAACGCGCATGATTACTGGTTTGGTTGAGTTTGTGCACTTCATGATCCTGTTCACTTTACTAAAACTTAACCTTTGTTTATGTGCAGCCAAATACACCAGTGAATATGTCTTTGTTTGTTTTTGTTGTTGTTTTTTTTAAACTTGGTGTTGAAAGCTCCAACTTCTTTACTAATAATATCTATTTTGCATGTTGTTTATACTTTTAATCTAATTGGTTTTATGTCCTTATAACTCCTTCAGCGAGTCCGCGGTCCTACAAATGCATCATTTTGTTGATTAACTATTCGTTTGATTTTCAAAGAACAGGAGATCTTAATCTTCGTCATCGTCAGTTTCTTCGTTAGTGTCCTAAGGGGGTATTTCATTGACTTTGGATAAAAATGATTGCGCATTACCTACTTCTGTTGTTTATGTTGGGTCTTTTTCTGTGGTCGTTTTCTTCCTTTTGAGAATTTTCATGAGTAATAGTTATTGTCTCCTGATTGCATGATGAAGGTGTGGTAGTATCGTCAAAAGAGGAAGTATTTAATCGTTCGTTTCTGATACAGAGATATTTTGCATGCTATCTCCAGAGTTTGGGCTGGTGGTAATCTGGAAATTGGATTTTGTAGGATTTTTTTTCCTTTTATGATATTGCCGTCGATTTTCATTATTTTCGTTTTCTTTTTATTTTATCTTATTTTTTTTGTTTTTGTTTGACCTTTTCAGCTTTTCTGGACCTTCCGCTCTAAGATATGTTTTACTCTGAAAAATGTAACAACTAAGCTTGCTGCCCTGTATAATTAACGACATCCCCTTTACTCGAGCCCTATCAATGGGCACAATTCCAGTATGGTTCTGTAATCTTTGAAACTCATAAGGCCAAACCGTGTCTGTGAACAGCTGAGGACTTCGAGAAAAATGGCAACAGACTCATGTAGAAGACCAAAAGACCTAGTTGCTACAGTCGTGAGAATCTCTTCAGTTATTGTTGCTGCTTTCGTTCTTCGTTTTCTTTCCATGTATTCCAGGTCCAATGGGCAAAAAGCTCCAGTTCCCAGAGATGCATCAATTGCAGTTCCAAGAATGGAGGAAATCACTTCATTCTCAGTCAGGAAACAAGTGAGTAAACAATCTATCTCTTAACGATAGCATTATTTCTTTGTCGTGCAATCAGAGAGAGATAATTAATGGTTGAAGAGAAAATATAGCAAACTGTCAAGTAAATACAAAACGAAAACAGTGAAGTCACAAATAAAAAAAAAAGAATGAAACTGAAGTCACAAATAAAACAAAAATTAAAAGTGAACAGCTACAGAAAGCAACTAAAGCAAGTGGGGAAGAACACCCTTCTCAAAAACAACGATGATGCTCTTCCTCCGAATAATAATGAAGACGATTCACTGAGATTCACCGTTTTTCGATGGTCAAACCAACAGCTAATAGACAAAATCATGTATCTGAGGTGCTGTAGATATTCCAGTGATCCCACCAAGGTCGATAAAATAAAATATCAATCAAGTACTAGAGCCAATTTCATCTACTAACTCGTTTCCTTCAAAATATTATTATTCTTGTCATTGTGAAGGTGGCGAGCTAGCAAAATCGTTAGCACGCGGGACAAAATGCTTGGCGGTATTTCGTCCGTCTTTATTACGTTCTGAGCTCAAATTCCGCTAAGGTCGACTTTGCTCTTTCAGGGTCGATGATACAAGTACCAGTTGAGTACTGTGGCCAATGTTATCAACTTCCCGTTCTCCTTGAAAACTGCTGACCCTTTGCCAAAATTTGAAACCATTACTTTTGTTATTGTTCTGTTTCCAAAATAATAAAATAAATATGATTACAGCAGTAAATGTTTCTTTTTAAATTGATACGGCAAGGACTCAACCGGGATGTCAATTTATTTGTCTCGACACACAATGAAATCAAATAAATCAGTTGCCAAACAAGTTAAAATCAAGAAATGCATTTTAAAAAATTTTGTTTATTTTTTTCTTTTCATTTTTATTTATTTATTATTTATTATTTATTTATATATTTTGGCAAGAAACTATTTTGATTTCATTACGTTGATATTAACTAGTTGTCGCTTGATAAATTATTCTGACAGCTGCCATAGCTTCATACATCAAATTTTTTGGAAAATTCAATCATTACATATTCACTTATCTTCACAAAAATCGATTAGAGTGTAGAGAAAATAATATGGTAGAAGGGCATTGTTTGGTAATGGGTATCTTTTAGGCAGCGTGTTTCTATTTGTTTAAAAACAAATTCAAAATAAGCACTTCGATTACAGTGTGTTGGTATATTGTGTAGCCTTTTACATTCTGAGCACTTAGCAT